>NC_080043.1:67213184-67529600 GCF_012489685.1 Lotus japonicus
GCCACGTAGGTGAAACAATAATATTTAAACTCATTTACAATGACATTGCACATATTTTTAATTCGGATAAAAGTGCATTTAATCCATACCCGTACCTCTTTTATCTTACCCAACTCCACTACATTAGTACATTACACTTCTTTTCTTTGATTATTGATATTTTCTAGCGCGAATTATTTTTTTCCTGAATGATGAATCATTCACGTTTTTGTTTTTGTTTGATAGAGGTGTCATCCTTTGAAGACAATCTTATTCGAGCTGGGAACATCCAGATCATGGTGGGACCAACTCTCCCAGTAAGGGTTTCTCCATCCACAAGACTCGAACCCGAGACTTTATCAAAGAAAATCAAACATGTACCACTTGAATCAACCACCCGTCTGTATTCACGTTTTTCTTTTACTCACACTAAGATTGGGATGTAATAATGTAATAAGAAATGTAAGATAGATATGAAAAAAATGGATAAAAATGAGAAGGAAAAAATAAGAGAAGTGTAAATGAATCATCATTATTTTTCTCATCCTTTTAATTTTTTCAAAAGAAGCTAGAGGCTAGGAATAAATGTAAAAAATAGTAATATGAGGTGTAAATGAAAATAGAAGAACTTTAACTATAATATTAAAAAAATATTTTATAGTATTGGGTGTAGATATATAGAGAAAAAGAAGATAGAAATAAATAATAAATGTAATATATGATATCATAAGATAAAAAGTGAGAAATTGAAAGGAAAATAATGTTTGAAGGTTGTATTTACGGTTCATGGTTCAGGTATCATAACCCATAATATTACATGGGCTTAATTGCACTTTTCATCCCTGATGTATTATGTATGTGCGATTTGGATCCCTGAATTTTAAAACGAGCAATTTGAATACTTAAATTATTTTTTCGTGCCAATTAGGACCCTCCGTCAATTGACCGTCAAATTCAAAACGGAAATTGGTGAGTTGGCACATCTATTATTATTATTACCACTTAAGCACTAATTTTCCTTTTTTCTTTACCATAGCACCTTCTTCCATTCCCATCCCTCTTCATCTTTAATCCCCATCAAAACATAACGAACCGACCCCAAACATAAAAACAATTTCCCAGAAGTTAAGAGAAAAAATGCTTAAACCATTTTCTTCTTCATCATTGGTGAAACTATTTGCTGTATTCTTGATAGAATTGCCAACAAAATTTTGAGCTCTTTTTTCTTGAATCAAATTTCCTTGTAGTTTCATCTGATCTATCATAATCCAAATCCTCCAACATTAACTCCTTTCCCCCAAAAATAAAAAATAAAAATCCCAGAAAATTGATTCTGTACAACACTTTCACAGTTCCTGCACCTACGCACCACATACTCAATCAAACACACAAGAATCAAAAAATAAATTTTCAAATTAATAACAAAAAGAACCCATATACAGATAAAAAACACAAGAATCAAAAACTGAATATTCAGATGAAATCTCTAGATCTGCCATTTACAGATCTCCAAATCAAAAAATAAACAGATCTGGTGCATGGTGACTGCGAACACGATCTGCGACAGCCCTCGCCGGATCTCCTCAAACGACCGCGTACAACACAGGACCCTAATGGATCGGAGAGGAGAGAGGTGAGACTGGAATGAGAGAGGGAGAACCCATGGTGGTTGTAGTGAAGGTAGACCGAGGGAAGAGAGAGTAGTGGTCTGTGTTCTTTGGAGTTGTGCTTTGGGTTTTGTTGCTGGAGAAAGGTAGCTGATAGAGTGGCGGTTTGGGTGGATCATGTTAAAGAGAGGGGCTGGGGAAGAAGATGAAGAGAGAGGGGATGGGGATTCCAGATTTTTTTTTTTTTAGGTTTAGATTCCAGATCTTTTTTCAGTATGAATTAGTTTAATTTAATTTTTTATTAAGTGAGTTGGCAGTCCCAGTGGCATTCCATTGGCGAAAGTGTAAAAGCCACATCATTAAATGGCGCCACATATGCAAACTCCGTTATTAATTGGACGGTCAATTGACGGAGGGATCTGATTGGCACAAAAGAATTATTTAAGGACCCAAATTGCTCGTTTTAAAAATGAGGGACCCAAATCGCACATACATGATACATCAGAGACGAAAAGTGCAATTAAGCCTATTACATGTAAAGTATTTAAAACACAAAAAAATCCAACAATTATCATTCACAATGGTTAAATGAGTCCAATTGAACTATGAGATCAGAATTTCAATTCTTATTTGCCGCACTCTTTCCTTTGACCTTCATCGTATCGTCATCCATCTATCGAGTTAGAACAAAATCAATGTGAATGTTTTAGATTGAGAGGCTTTAGTAGCACGTATTGGAATGATTATTAAGGATGCAAATGCAATTCAATTTGGATGAAAGAGATTCCTTCGCTTTGTTGCCTTTTCTCATTCTAATGTATCCGCTTCTAGTCCCGCTTTTTTTCTTTATGTATAAATATCCAGTATTAGGTAATCATTTGGATGCCGTCAGATTCAGGATTTAGTCACAGTTAAGACTCATCATCCCTCCTTCAGAGTGTATTGTGTGAGGATCGAACTCGAAAGTTCTTCTCACACACTCAACCTATATTGCCAACTCAGTTTTCCCTCTTGCGTTTCTAAGCCCGCTTTGATTTAATTGAGTACATATTTCCTTTTAAAAACAATCCAAATCAGTACACGAAAAAACAATTCAATTCAGTACACAACAAAGAAAAAAAACAATAAAACTTTATAAAACTATCATGCCCACTCATAGTTTCTCTGGTTCAAGTGTTCAACATTTGCAGATAGATAGTCATCGCGAATATGACCACCGCCACCACTACCTGATTTCAAATTGTCCACTTGACGCACCACTATATAACCACTCTAACCCTTCACCTTTCTCTCCATCAGTATCCCAACCAAGACACACATAAACTCACTCAAATGGAGCCTGCAGCTTCAGTTCAAACAACAGCACCTTCCCAATCTCCCTCCTCAGCAGCAGAGCATGAGAGAAAACTGATGCAGTCATGGGATGACATGGTTGAAAAAAGCTTAGGAAACTTCGGCTGGATGGAGTTCCTGCAAGCAGTGCTTGTTGCTGTTGCAATGTTCTTCGATGCACAACAATCTTTCATCAGTATCTACACAGATAACTACCCAACATGGCACTGTAACACAAACTCAAACTCAAACACCACCACATGTTCCTCTACCTCTGACATCTGCAAAATCCCAAGATCTTCTTGGTCATGGGACTCACACCCTTCCATGACCATTATTTCCCACTGGGGGCTTGAATGTGCAAGCACCTTCATCACTGGTTTACCCCAATCTGCTTTTTTCATAGGTTGCCTTCTAGGCTCCTCTGTTCTCGCAGCTTTAGCTGATTCCGCTCTAGGCAGAAAAAACATGCTTGTTTTCTCTTGTGTGTCTATGTCAATCACTTCAATCCTCATTATTTTCTCCCCCAACATCTGGGTCTACTCTGCTTTGAAATTCCTAATCGGTTTCTGGCGTTCCTCCATTGGAACCTGTGTTCTAGTCCTTCTCACAGAAAATGTGAGTGCAGAGTGGAGGTTCAGGGTGGGGATTGTGGAGTATTTCACCTTTACAATGGGGTATATGTCTCTACCAGGCATAGCCTATGTCAACAGAAGCCTCTCATGGAGATCTCTGTACCTCTGTACTTCAGTCCCTGCTCTGTTTTACTCTGTTCTCGCTTACTTCTTCATCACAGAATCACCCAGATGGCTTCTGATGCAGGGTAGAGTCAAAGAAGCCATGAAAATCCTCAAAGGGGTTACCTTATCAGAACACAACGCTAACTTCATAGAAACCTTGAAACCCAAAGAAAAGGTTTCAATCTTTCAACTCTACTCTTCAGTAGGTGAGCTTTTCAAGAAACGCTGGGCACTGACAAGAATGGTGGCGGTGATGGTGCTAGGAATCGGTGTCGGCATGGTGTATTTTGGGATGCCATTAGCGGTGGGGAACTTGGGGTTCAACATTTACTTGGCTGTTGTGTTCAGTGCATTGATGGAGTTTCCTTCTTGCATAGCCACCTATTTCTTGGAAAACTACAGAAGAAAGCCATCGATTTTTGTTTTCTCCTTGATGGGTGGGATTTGCTGTGTGATGTGTGCTGTTGTTGGTGATAAATCACCGGGTGCCAAAGTGGGGCTAGCAATGGTGTCGTTTTTTGGTGCTTGCACGGCTTACAATGTTTTCCTCATCTACATTATTGAGTTGTTCCCCACATGTGTGAGGAACACCACAACCTCATTGGTGAGACAAGCTATCACATTTGGTTGCATTTTCAGTCCTTTTTTGATATCTGCTGGGAGGAGAAACAACATCTTTTCTTATGGGGTGTTTGGGATTGTGATAATGTTATCCAATTTGACTTTGTTTGGGTTGCCTGAGACTATGGGGATTGTGCTTTGTGATACTATGAATCAGCAGGAGAAGAAGGAAACGTATTTGAGTAAATCTGAGACAAAGCAAGTTGCTATGTGTGAGAGTGAGACAATGGATCAACAAGAGAAGATTGGAGACTTGCCCGTGTGAACAAACCAGCTGAGACAGTTTCATCCCAACTCAATTTGATAGATTTTATCATAAATCAATGTGATAGATTTTAGTAGTGCTCATTTGATGTATCTTGTGTCGGTTACCTACTAATAATGTTAATTGTTGATTCCAGATTAATTTTTGGAGTAACTCTTGCATCAATGTTTACTTTTTTTTCACTCGCCAAAGATTGATCAATAGACCTCCCCCACCAAACCTACATGTTCCCTAACTCATACTTCTTGAGCTATGATTTAGGGACACTATCAATATCAATGTTCCCGAACTGAGCCTATGTTAAAAAAAAACGTTAACTGAGCCAGAAAAAGGAAAGCGTATGACACAATACACGGTGTTCCTCGTCTACATTATTGAGTCCCCACATGTGTGAGGAACACCAAAACCTCATTGGTGAAGCAAGCTATCACATTTGGTTGCATTTTCAGTCTTTTTTGATATCTGCTGGGAGGAAAAACAACATATTTTCTTATGGGGTGTTTGAGATTGGGATAATGTTATCCAATTTGACTTTGTTTGGGTTGCCTGAGACTATGGGGATTGTGCTATGAGACTATGGGGATTGTGCTATGTGATACCATGGATCTGCAGAAGAAGGAAACATATTTGAGTAAATCAGAGACCAAACAGGTTGCTATGTGTGAGAGTGAGACCGTGGATGAACAACAGAAGATTGGAGGCTTGCCTGTGTGATCAAACTGGAGACAGTTTCATCCAAACTCAATTTGATAGATTTTAGTAATGCTCATTTGATGTAGTATCTGGTGTCTATTACCTCCCAATAATGTTAATTGTTGATTCCACATTAATTTTTGGAGTACTCTTGTATCAATGTTTACTTAAATAGAAGCAAACATTTCCTCATGTAACCCAATAAAAAAAATAGAAGCAAACAATTTTATTATAATTGATCTTCAGTTCTTTTTTCACCTTTATTTATCTCTTCTTTTTTTTAATTAAATCATTTATTACATCTTTACCTTTACTCTCTTTTCTTCATATTTCTTGTCTCTCCAACTCATAACGGTGTTTGACGATGTGAAATGGCGTCAGAGATTACCTATTTAAAATGAAAGAAGGGAAGGAGAGAGATCTGAGAAGATTTCACAGATGAGTGTTTATGTACTTGCAAGATTTCATTGTTGATTTTAAGATGAGCAAATTGATATGTGTTGACCCGAGGATATAAGGGTATTTTTTGTGGGTCTTTTATTATATTTCTAATTTATTTTCTGAGTTTTAATTAGTTTTTATGATATTTTTATATAATTTTCGGATTTTTAATTAATTTAGAATTTTATAAATTTTTATTTTGATTTGTTAGATTTTAGTAGTTTTTATCTATCATTAATTAGTATTTTTTTAAATTATAGATTTTCTAGGATTTAGGTGGTTTATTTCTGAATTTTATCCTATTTTATCTTATTTTTATTTAATGTTAATTTCAGGAAAATCAGGAAAAAGGGATCTGATCCGGCGCTGTTGGTCCACGGAGCTACCATGCACCCACAGGCATTGAATATTCACTTAAACTTGGACAAATGGTGACGCGACACGTGGCAGCAGTAAAAGGCAAATTTTTGGCTTATTTGATGAGGAGATCACGTGATTGAATGGGAAGAAGAAACGGAACTTTTTTTTTAAACGTAAGAAACGGAACCTGATTGGAAGGATTTAATACTCCCTTCGGTCCTATTTATAAGCAACAAAAAAAAATTCACACAGTTTAAGAAATGTAGTTAAATTAGATAAAATGCATTAAATTTGTCTTAAATTAAAATGAACTTCCAAAATTATCCTTTGTTATTAGTGTTGGAAAGTGGAAAAGAGAGAGAATAATTAATGAGACACATTTTACAAGTTAGAATTAATAAGGGTATCATTGGAAAAAATTAATTAATATAGCTCAAACTTTCATTTGGTTCTTATAAAAAGGACCAAGATTTTTCTTCTCTTTCATGCTTATAAATAGGACCGGAGGGAGTATTATTATAATATAGTAGGTTTTGGTTAATTTTTGGTGTATATATATTGACGGTACCAGACAGAACGAGGGGGAGGTTTTTTTTTGACGAAAAACGGTGTTGAGCGTGAACGACGTTGATCATTAACTTCATAGGTTCTTCCTTTATTTCTTGGTAATTTTTATGGCCATGATTGGCTAAATTTCTTTTAATACTTGGAATGTGGATTTTTTTAGGATTATGTTTTGATTCGAACTTCATATGAATTATATTTATCAATCTACGTACTTGTTTCAATTTATCTTGATTATACTTGAATGCATGTGAGTAATTTACTGATTCTTATGAGAACAGAAGTTGATTATGAATTAGAGAAATAAGGAAACAATTAGATTAGACGTACCTTACTGCTTGATTCAAGAGTAGAACCTAATTGAGTTGGCTAGTTTAAATAGGACTTAATATTTAATTCTCTGGTCTAGGTGCTCGTAAAACAGACTTAGTAATTGAATTGAAAGTCTAGGGCGTGTGAGTTATCAATATCTTAGAACATAGACTAAATCGTCGTAGAAAAGTTTATTGGATTCATATGAACATTGTTAGAATGAAGGCATAAGCCGAATAAGTGAAACAAGACCCAAGTACTATTTTTTTCTCATCTGATTTCTTAAACTATTTGATTTTCTCTTTTACTTTTTATGAGTGATTGCTACAATATTTGAAATCCTTAAAATTGGTTTTTATTTTCATAATCTGAATATTAGAAGTTAAGAGAATTAGTATTGAATCACAATCCTCGAGGGATCGATAATTTATCACTACGGGGAACTTTGTACACTTGCAAAGGAGCTATCAATATGGCCTCAAATGGAGGGGTGTTTGCAAGGTTGGATGCGGGTGAAAATGAGAAGGAAAGAGAACAAGGATACAGTACAAGACGTAATGGGGGAGATGAGTCACGTCAAAGGTTGCAAATATTTATCAGAGTCATTATTTTAAGATAAACATACACACACGCACGCACGCACACACACACACACCATTTGTAACCTAATATTCTACTACCTTCGTTCCTATTTAACTGTCAAGGGAGAGAAGAAACACACATGTTGAGGAGCTCAATTAATGTTGTTAATTTTCATAAAAGTATTACATGTTTTTATATTTTACTCTCTTAAATGTGTTTTATTTTTCTTCATCTATTACTCTCACAAGGGTATTATTTGGAAAAACATCATTTAAGACTCTTGAAAAGCTAAGTGGACAGATATATAGTAACAAATATTTTTTTTTCAAATGGAAAGGGAACGAAGGTAGTATTATATTCTATTATATTTGAGTCAATCAGAGACTAAGCAAGTTGCTATGTGTGAGAGTGATGGAGTTCACTTCTGGCATAGCCACCTATTTCTTGGAAAACTACAGAAGAAAGCCATCGATTATTGTTTTCTCCTTGTTGGGTGGGATTTGCTGTGTGAAGTGTGTTGTTGTTGGTGATAAATCATCGGGTGCTAAAGTGGGGCTAGCAATGGTGTCGTTTTTTGGTGCTTGCACGGCTTACAATGTGTTCTTGATTTACATTATTAAGTTGTTCTCCACATGTGTGAGGAACACCACAACCTCATTGGTGAGGCAAGCAATCACATTTGGTTGCATTTTCAGTCCTTTTTTTTATATCTGCTGGGAGGAAAAACTACATCTTTTCTTATCGGGTGTTTGAGATAGTGAGAATGTTATCCAATTTGACTTTGTTTGGGTTGCCTGAGATTATGGGGACTGTGCTATGTGATACCATGGATCAGCAAGAGAAGAAGGAAACATATTTGAGTAAATCAGAGACCAAACATGTTGCTATGTGTGAGAGTGAGGCCATGGATGAACAACAGAAGATTGGAGACTTGCCTGTGTGATCAAACCCGAGACAGTTTCATCCAAACTCAATTTGATAGATTTTAGTAGTACTCATTTGATGTAGTATCTTGTGTCTGTTACCTGCTAATAATGTTAATGGGTGATTCCACATTAATTTTTGGAGTAACTCTTGTATCAATGTTCACTTAAATAAAAGTAAACATTTCCTCATGTAATAAAAAAAAATAGATGCAAACAATTTTATTATAATTGATCTTCCGTTATTTTTTCACCTTTATTTATCTCTTCTTTTTTAATCAAATCATTTATTACATCTTTACTTTTACTCTCTTTTCTTCATATTTCTTGTCTCTCCAACTCATAACGGCGTTTGACGGATGTGAAATGGCGTCAGAGATTGCATGTTTATAAGGAAAGAAGGGAAGGGGAGAGATCTGAGAAGATTTCTAGGTCACAGATGTGTGTTTATGTACTTGCAGGATTTCATTGTTGATTTTATGATGAGCAAATTGATATGGCTTCAGATGGAGGGGGTGTTTGCAAGGTTGGATGAGGGTGGAAAATGAGAAGGGAAGAGAACAAGGATACTATGCAAGATGCAATGGGGGAGATTAATCACGCCAGAGGTTGCAAATATTTATCAGAGCCATTATTTTAAGATAAACACCATTAAAATAAAAAGATAAATACACACACACACAAACACGCACACGCACGCACACACACACACACACACCATTTGTAACCTAATATTCTATTATATTCTCATGTAAGACCCTAGTGTTTAGTTATCGATTAAATAATTTGATTCCTATTCACGCTTAGGTTTCAATATATCGTGAAAGAAACTTGAACAAGTGTCTGCTGAATTGGAAGACTTTATGAAGAAGAAAGTTCAGGAAATGACTAATGATGGTACTATAGTCATTTTAAGTTATAGTTCAAGTCATTTCTACACCCGGCTAAGGTTGAGAGCGTCTGAAAAAGGCTATTTCCGCTCCTAGAGCTTTAAGCGAAATTCAAAATCGTTAGAAAAATAAGAACCTCCGAGTATTTTTCCCATGACCAGTGTTTCGCTACAGAACTCTAGACTATTCACACGATAGGTTTGGCTTTCCGGAAGTCCGTCGAAGCTAGGCTTTATCTTCTCGGGAACTTTAATTAAGACCCTGAATGAAGAGTTTTCCATTCGGAGCTTTTAACGAAGTTTCCATCTACAGTCACAATTCTTTCAACAATTGCGATCTTTCTTCAGAAGAAAGTTTCTTCATCCGATGTCAACTGCAAAAAGTAAATTTCCGGCGTATTTTGATCCATACTGCGTTTATATCGTTTTCTTCAATTCATAGAACCTCATTTTGAGGTTTGGCATTCTATCGCCAAATATTCACTTCTTATCAGTAGATGAAAGTACCAGGAAGACCGGATTCGAGAAACCTCGAATTTTACTTTTTCGACCTCCGCTATAAAAGGCAGGAAATGAGAAAATATCTCATTTCCCACCCAATAGAGAGAGAGAGCTGTGAGTTTAGAGAAAGAGAGGGAGAGGATTTTCTTCGCGAGTTCTTGTATGATTAACCCGATTTTAGTTTCTTTGGATTCACAGCGAGGTAATCTTGTTATGTCATACCTTTGTTTCTACTTTCTGTTGATCTTAACTATGTCTTTCTGTGCTCAAAGTTTTGAGCATTTTTCAAAAACATCTTTTTAATTCGATTTCTTCTTTCAATCCTCTTCTATGCCTTTCCTGCGTTCCATATTCACCGCTGATGCGCTCAGATTTTCTCTGAGTCGCCGTGGATATGAAAAATAGTGGAAATTACCATTTTAATCAAAGTTTTACTTTTTGAACCAAAAATTCACGACTTAACCTAGTGCCTTTAGAATTAGTTGCTATAAACGACATTCTCTACGACCTTATCAAATTATTTTTAAAAAACTTCAACTTTGAGTTTTTGAGCCTAAAGTCTTGACCCAAATACCCCTATTTTCATTTCAATTCCTAAAGTTTTTCCGAGCATTGTTTTACCCTAGTTATACCCTTAGATCACATAGGAATTAAATTAGATCGAAGAAAAAAGCGACGAAATGCTAAAATTGCGGGGGAGTGGGCCGAGAGCATGTTTTGAGGGTGTGATGACCCGGGATTTAAGGCTATTTTCCTGGTTTATTTGCATGTAGTTTAATATAGTTTTTAGGATATTTCGGTCATTTTAGGACACTTTAGGCTTAGTTCATGCATTTTAATGTTTTCATTTAGTTTTAGTATTTTTCTATAGTTTTTATGTTATTTTTATAGATTTCATTAGGATTTAATCAAGTTATTTGAATGTGGTATCTTACTCTATCTTCTAGTTAATCTCTATTATTGGTTTTTAATTATTTTCCTTTATTAGTATTGTTATTTTAGGAGAAGATGTGGAATCAAGGAGCAAATCAAGGGAGAAAGCCAAGAATCTCGAAGTCTGGAGCAATCTGGATTTCTTTGCGTCGGTTTTGCGCCAATTTCCTCTTGCATCTCGCGCATTTACGCGAAGGAATTAGCTTCTGAAATATTTGCGCATTTGCGCGAAATAACAACCAGACTCTATTTAAGTGTTTTTTAACCTATTTTATGGATCTTTTCACGTTGAAACATTTGGGGAGACCTTTGGAGGCAGAGCTCTGAGTTCTTTAGGATTCCTTACAGGTTTCTATTGTAATTTTGATGTTTTGCTACCTTTTTCTTGAATTGTTTCCTATGACTATGAGGAACTAATCCTCTCTTGTACTGGGGACATGGTGTAGTTTTCTCTAAACTATGTTTTGATACGTTTCAGTTATATATGAATGGTTATTTTAGTTCATGAATTTCTTCTTTACTTCTATTGAATCCAATCGCGAAAGGGTTTCATGCTATCGTTTGCACAATTGAGAAATTGGTAGATGATAGGGATCTAGGAAGAAATTGAATAAGGGTCTCTACGCCTTAGGGATAAGGGTAGCAATTTATTTGTGTTTTCCTGAACATGAAATTGAATATCTAGTTAATTAGGATTAGGTACTAAGGAATTAGCTATCACTAATTAACTAGAAGGGGTGCTTGACTAAAGGATTAGCAAGTAAACATATAGGAAGAAAGAAATCAAGTGAACCAGGATAAAATCCTTGTGTGCTTTTCAAGTACAGTTGTAACAATTATCTGATTAGTGGATTGCCTTCATTCTAAGAAGGAAGAAATCACCTTCACGGGTGGACTGGACTAGCTTGAGTGATCATCAAGTGAACCAGGATAAAATCCTTGTGTGCTTTTCTATTCTCTTATCTTAAGCACTTTATTTGTTCTCGAAAGATTTGTCAAAATCTTAAGGTGGAAGTTTTATTCTGAAAACGCTATTCAAACCCCTCTTTCTACCGTTTTTCATACCTTCAATTGGTATCAGAGCGCAAGTTATGATTACCACACCTAACAATGTTCAGTGATCCGGGCTGTAACACCCTCTAAACCCCGCATAATAATATATCATAAATCAGAGTAAAATGCATAACACAGAGGGTGTCACACTTATTCTCCAGAAACATAAATCAAAACACCTGTCATGCTCATAATAAATATATAAATTTTCCAACTTTAATGTCGCAACATCATATGCATAGCACAGCGGATTTATTTCAACTCCAAAATTTAACATAAAGAGAGTTCATAGGTAACTCTTAACATCAAGGTACAAAACTAAACGTTTCCCGGTGTTACATAACAGAGCATGACTCCCCTAACTAAACCGTAAATGAAAGACTAGCTCCTCCAACTAACCCTCGCGAGAAGCTCCACTATCTTCGGTACCTGAGCGATGTCGCATAGAACATCATTCCAACAGAAGGGTGAGAACTCATATCATATGGATAAGCATAATAATAAATAATGTAAAAGCTTATCTATGCTCCACATAAATTACTCACATTCACTAACAAATAATAAATTATGTAATTTTAACATAATTAATCAAGTTCACAGTTATGGCAAATACTCCATAAATTATAGCTCAATTAGAACATATATAATAGTCTCTAATTACCACCACATCAAATCTCTCCAAAAAATATCACCATAACACATATGACTCAAGTGAGACCCGTGCAAACGCCTTTGGTACCAAAGTTGTTATCCTTAGCGGTATCACCGCGTCCACTCCAGACAGATAACCACCAATAAAGCCCTCGCTCTAGGCTTCAAAACCACTCCAGTTTTGGGACAAGTCACTAGCCTCCACGAGAACTAGCAAACATTGCCTCTTGACAACTATGTAGTGTATTGTGCAAAACTCAACTAACATATGCATATTCAGACCATCTCCAAGTCCTAATTATTTTAGCATATTCATCACCAGTTGCACAAAACACATATTACATGTTATCAATTATACAACTTGCAATCACAACAACTTAGCATCTCAAACATAACATCAATTCAGAAACAACATCATATAATGATTATTAAAAATAGATGTAAATTAAATATAATTCATATATAACAGGTTCTGCAACTATTTCCTAAAGACTGGATTTCTCTCTAAATTTTCCCAAAAACTCGCGACATGCTCATGCTCGCCATCTCGCGACATCTCACTGCACAACTCGCCATGTCGCGACATCTCACGACATCTCCCTACGCAACTCGCCATGTCGCTGAATAACTCGCCATGTCGCGACATCTCACGACATCTCCCTACGCAACTCGCCATGTCGCGACATCTTGCGACATCTTCCTGCGCAACTCGCCATGTGCGCGCACCACACATCTAATGAACTATTAAACAGATGTAAATTATCAAATATACTCAGAAAATTAATATTTTTATCATGTTTCCGTATACACGTTTTGTAAACCTCTATAAATTTTCAAGTCACAATTCAAAGTACAAAAATCAGGAAAAATCGTACACTAACCGCAGTTCGTAAGAAACTGGACAGCTTAACCTATACTCACTAAAATACACATAACTCGAGCTACAGACGTCGAAATGACGTGAAACCAGTGGCAAAAGTTTCGTAACAGAAAACCCTACAACTTTTATGAAGACTACTTCTTCAAATTCGGCCATTAACATAGCACGAAAAAGGGTACAAGAGAACGTAAATTTCTGCGCATCATGCAAGCCTATCATCTACCCCCAAAATCATCTAAAAACCAAACCCTAACTATTTCAATTTGGGAATTTTTGCAACCTAGGGTTCCTAAATCATGCTTTCTATCATTATCCACTATCATACCAATCCATAAAACATGAATTCAAACCCTTACCTCTTGTAGATCAGTTCTAAGTTTTCTCCTCTTTTCTCCTCTCCTTCTCTGCTTTCACGTGTTTCTTGTTCTGCTTCTCTTCTAATCCTTATTTTTTTTCTTTTCTTTCTTTCTATTTCACTCCTAACCCTTAAATAGCCATACAATGGGCCCCACTCTCAATTACTCACACTAAACCCTAAAACCTTATTTATCTATATCACATAATCACTTAATTATCTAATAAAATCACTTAATTACCATACACCATAATACTAATTAAAATAAAATAATAAATAACCTAATAACAGAAAATGGGGTGTTACACGGGTCGGTGTGAAAAACAAATGGCTACCACCAGTGAGATGTAAAAAGATGGTTACAATGCAAAGCCTCCCATGTTCGATGGTCAAAGGTTCGAATATTGGAAAGACAGAATTGAAAGTTTCTTTCTGGGCTTCAATGCAGATCTCTGGGATATTATTGTGGATGGCTATGAGCGTCCAGTTGATGCAGATGAAAAGAAGATCTCCAGATCAGAGATGACTGCTGAGCAAAAGAAGCTTTACTCACAACACCACAAAGCTAGGGCTATTCTTCTTAGTGCTATTTCCTATGAAGAGTACCAGAAGATTACAGATCGTGAGTTTGCCAAGGGCATCTTTGAATCCTAGAAGATGTCTCATGAAGGAAACAAGAAAGTGAAAGAGTCAAAGGCGCTGTCTTTGATCTAGAAGTATGAATCCTTCATCATGGAACCTAACGAGTCCATTGAGGATATGTTTTCCAGATTTTAGTTGCTTGTAGCTGGAATAAGACCTCTCAACAAAAGCTACACTACAAAAGATCATGTCATAATGGTCATCAGAAGTCTTCCTGAAAGCTGGATGCCTTTAGTGACTTCAATAGAGCTTACTAGAGATGTTGAGCGTATGAGTTTAGAAGAACTCATCAGCATACTAAAATGTCATGAGCTGAAGCGCTTAGAAATGCAAGATCTGAGGAAGAAATCTATAGCCTTGAAATCCAAATCTGAGAAGGCTAAATTTGAGAAGTCAAAAGCTCTCCAAGCTGAAGCAGAAGACTCTGATGAAGATGAGCTGACTCTGATCTCAAAAAGGCTCAACCGCATCTGGAAGCACAGGCAGAGCAAGTACAGAGGCTCTGGAAGGGCCAAAGGAAAGTCTGAATCCTCATCAGGCCAGAAGAAGTCCTCAATCAAGGAAGTCACATGTTTCGAGTGCAAAGAATTAGGGCACTACAAAAGTGACTGTCCAAAGCTGAAAAAGGGCAAGAAGCCAAAGAAGCACTTCAAGACAAAGAAAAGTCTGATGGTGACTTTTGACGAATCAGAGTCAGAGGATGTTGACTCTGATGGTGAAGTTCAAGGACTCATGGCTTTTGTCAAAGACAAAGAAGCAGAGTCAAAAGATTCAACTGACTCTGACTCAGCATCAGAACAAGATCCTAACTCAGACGATGAAAATGAGGTATTCGCTTCTTTCTCAACCTCTGAACTAAAACATGCTTTGTCTGATATTATGGATAAGTATAACTCTTTATTGACTAAGCATAAAAAGTTGAAAAAGGATTTCTCTGCTGCTTCTAAGACTCCTTCTGAACATGAGAAAATTATTTCTGAGTTGAAAAATGATAATCATGCTTTAGTGAACACTAACTCTGTGCTTAAGAACCAGATTGCCAAGTTAGAAGAAGTAGTTGCTTGTGATGCCTCTGATAGTAAAAATGAATCTAAATATGAAAAATCCTTTCAAAGATTCCTGGCAAAAAGCGTAGACAGAAGCTTAATGGCTTCAATGATCTATGGCGTAAGCAGAAATGGAATGCATGGCATTGGCTATTCTAGACCCAATAGAAATGAGCCTCCTATACCCAAGGCTAAATCCTTATATGAATGCTTTGTACCCTCTGGTACTATATTGCCTGAACCATTACCTGTTAAAGTTGCTAACCTCCCTCTAAAAAAGGGAACCTTCTCCATGTCTAAATATCATGCTAAAATTCCTTTACACTATCATGTTGAGAAACCCAAGGTGATCAGAACCTCTGAGGTAACTAACAAGAGAGGACCCAGAAAGTGGGTACCTAAAGATAAGATTATCTATGTTGCAGATATCCTTGATAGCTCCACTGAAACACCAATCATGGTATCTGGACAGTGGATGCTCGCGTCACATGACGGGAGAAAGGCGTATGTTCTAAGAGCTAAAACTTAAGCCTGGAGGCGAAGTTGACTTTGGTGGCAACGAAAAGGGTAAAATTGTTGGTACTTGTACTATTTGTGTTGATAGTAGTCTATGCATTGATAATGTTTTATTGGTAGACATTTATGAGATCAGATTATCTGAGTTGGAATCTCAGAATGTGAAGTGCCTTCTTTCTGTTAATGAGGAGCAATGGGTATGTCATAGAACAACATTTATAAGATCAGATTATCTGAGTTGGAATCTCAGAATGTGAAGTGCCTTCTTTCTGTTAATGAGGAGCAATGGGTATGTCATAGACGGTTAGGGCATGCCAGTATGAGAAAGATTTCTCAGGTGAGTAAGCTCAACCTTGTCAGGGGCTTACCCACTCTGAAGTTCTCTTCAGATGCTCTTTGTGAAGCATGTCAGTAAGGCAAATTCACAAAAGTCCCTTTCAAGGCAAAGAATGTTGTCTCTACCTCAAGGCCGTTGGAACTTCTGCATATCGACCTGTTTGGACCAGTGAAAACTGAGTCTATAGGTGGCAAGAGATATGGGATGATCATTGTTGACGACTATAGCCACTGGACATGGGTAAAATTTCTATCCCGCAAGGATGAGTCTCATTCTGTGTTCTCTACCTTCATAGCCCAAGTGCAAAACGAGAAGGCTTGTAGGATTGTGCGTGTCAGAAGTGACCATGGTGGAGAGTTTGAGAATGACAAGTTTGAGAGTCTGTTTGATTCCTATGGAATTGCACATGATTTCTCTTGTCCCATAACTCCTCAACAAAATGGAGTTGTTGAGAGGAAGAACAGAACTCTTCAGGAGATGGCTAGAACCATGCTCCAAGAAACTGGCATGGCTAAGCACTTTTGGGCAGAGGTAGTAAACACAACATGTTACATTCAGAACAGAATCTCTGTGAGACCAATTCTGAATAAGACTCGTTATGAATTGTGGAAGAAAATAAAACCCAACATTTCTTATTTTCATCCTTTTGGTTGTGTTTGTTATGTTCTAAACACTAAGGATAGATTGTATAAATTTGATGCTAAGTCTTCTAAATGTCTATTACTTGGTTACTCTGATCGATCTAAAGGTTTCAGATTTTATAATACTGATGCTAAAACTATTGAAGAATCTATTAATGTTAGATTTGATGATAAGCTTGACTCTGATCAGTCAAAGCTAGTTGAGAAGTTTGCAGATTTAAGCATAAATGTTCCTGACAAAGGCAAAGCTCCAGAGGAAGCTGAGCCAGAGGAAGATGAACCAGAAGAAGCTGGTCCCTCTGATTCACAGTCTCAGAAGAAAAGCAGAATCACTGTAGCTCATCCTAAGAAATTGATTCTGGGTAAGAAAGATGAACCAGTCAGAACCAGATCAGCCTTCAGACCATCTGAAGAGACCTTGCTCAGTTTGAAATCATTGGTGTCCTTAATTGAACCCAAGTCAATTGATGAAGCTCTTCAAGACAAGGACTGAATTCTGGCTATGGAAGAAGAACTGAATCAATTTTCCAAAAATGATGTTTGGAGCCTAGTGAAGAAACCTCAAAGCGTTCATGTGATTGGAACCAAATGGGTGTTCAGAAACAAGCTGAATGAGAAAGGAGATGTAGTCAGAAACAAGGCAAGGCTAGTTGCTCAAGGCTACAGTCAGCAGGAAGGAATAGACTATACTGAAACATGTGCTCCAGTAGCAAGACTAGAAGCAATCAGACTGCTGATCTCTTTCTCAGAGAATCACAACATAATTCTTCATCAGATGGATGTTAATAGTACCTTCCTAAATGGTTACATCTCAGAGGAAGTATATGTTCATCAACCACCAGGTTTTGAAGATGAGAAGAACCCTGACCATGTTTTCAAATTGAAGAAATCTCTCTATGGTCTGAAGCAAGCTCCCAGAGCATGGTATGAGAGACTCAGCTCATTCCTTCTGGAAAATGAGTTTGTAAGGGGTAAAGTAGATACAAATCTCTTTTGCAAATCTTACAAAGATGATATCTTAATTTTGCAAATTTATGTTGATGATATTATATTTGGTTCTGCTAATCAATCTCTATGCAAAGAATTTTTTGAGATGATGCAGGCTGAATTTGAAATGTGTATGATGGGAGAACTCAAGTACTTTCTGGGTATACAAGTTGATCAAACACCAGAAGGAACGTACATCCATCAGAGCAAGTACACGAAAGAACTTCTGAAGAAGTTCAACATGACAGAATCTACAATTGCTAAGACTCCAATGCATCCTACATGCATCCTGGAGAAAGAAGATGCAAGTGGTAAAGTTTGTCAGAAGCTCTATCTGGTATGATAGGATCACTTCTATACTTAACTGCATCTATGCCAGATATTCTGTTTAGTGTTCATCTATGTGCTTGTTTCCAATCAGATTCGAGGGAAACCCATTTAACTCCTGTTAAGAGGATCCTGAGATATCTGAAAGGCACCACTAACCTTGGCTTGATGTATAAGAAAACATCAGAGTATAAGCTTTCAGGTTACTGTGATGCTGATTATGCTGGAGATAGAACAGAGAGAAAAAGCACTTCTGGAAATTGTCAATTTCTGGGAAGTAACTTAGTCTCATGGGCAAGAAAGAGGCAATCAACCATTGCACTAACCACTGCAGAGGCAGAATATATTTCAGCAGCAATTTGCAGCACTCAGATGCTCTGGATGAAACATCAGCTGGAGGATTATCAAATCCTTGAGAGCAACATCCCAATCTATTGTGAGACACTGCTGCAATCTCACTGAGTAAGAATCCTATCTTACACTCAAGGGCAAAACACATTGAGGTAAAGTATCATTTTATTAGAGATTATGTTCAAAAGGGCGTACTTCTTCTGAAGTTTGTTGATACTGACCATCAATGGGCAGATATCTTTACAAAGCCCTTAGCAGAAGATAGATTTAATTTCATTCTGAAAAATTTGAATATGGACTTTTGTCCAGCATGAAGATGGATCAGAACCTCTGACTATGATGCTTCTTTATCAGAATATGTCTAGTTCAGAAGGTAACTCCATCAGAGTTTAAGTACCCATTGGTGCTCACTCTGAAGCTGAGACAGTAAACGTGTGTCAGTAGCTATGATACATCGTTCCTTGTGCCCGTGCTGACCGTCTGTCGTAATGAGTGTTGATATGCTTCTCTCCATCGTATAATATGTGTATTAACTGTTGCTATGAAGTCTTTAATTTTTAACCGTTGATTTTACTTTGCTTTTTAATAAACAACGATTATTTTCAACAAAAAAAACCCACTATACACACACGTTCTCCATCACTTACTGCTTTACTCTCTCTCTCTCTTCGGTTTGCAAAATCCCTTAATCCCCACGATCTCTCTCTCTCTTCATTCATCCACTCTCTTCTACCCAAACCTTCAACCGCTTCAGAGATGGTGAAATCTAACAGAGGTGAAACTGCGGATGGAAGAAGATTTCCAGTCATGGAAGTAGGTCAGATTACCGGCCAATCGAGCTCTGCAACACAACGAAATCAATCAGAAGCTCAAGCTACAGGGCAGATGATTCCTCTTGCACAAAGGGGTTGTGCCGTTACGTGTGTCTACTCTCCTGATGAACTCCAGGTTCTTGCTGAATGGAGATTCGACCTTGACAACATTGCTGCAAATGGGTTTGATCTTCGTCCTGAAGTTAAAGCTCAAGGCTGGGAAGAATACTTCAACAAGCTTCGTGGTCCGGTCTACATCAAGTTGGTAAAGGAATTCTGGAAATATGCCGACTGTGATGACAATCAAGTAGTCTCATACATTGCTGGCAGAAGAATCATCATCACAGAGAAATCAATTGTTGATCTTCTGGGTGAGCACACTGGCACAAGCTACAGATTCCAACTGACGGAATCAAAGGTGAAACCCAAGACCAAAGAAGGTACCAACAAAGCTCTCTACACAAACTATAAGCCAGGCAAGAGTGACTACAAAGTAGTAGAACTTCATCCTAAGCTGAGGATCTGGCACAAGATTCTTCTTCATTGCATCAATCAGAGACCAAAGGGAAGCTCTCCAGACTACATCAACTTTTGTCAGAAAGTGATGCTCTTCTTCATTCAGGATCGCAAGAAGATCTGCATTCCCTTCTTCCTGTTCTCTTACCTCAAAGAATGCATCATAAAGTCCAGAACATCTACTTCTCTAAAGTCTGCTATCAGATACATTCCTTTTGGAAGATTGCTCTCAGGCCTCTTCATTGAAAGCAAGTTGATAGAAGATCTGACTAAGGCAGGCTGCACAGAGGATCTGACAACTGTTGTTGGTGATGTCTTCACCTCCACATCCATGAAGAAGATGGGATTGATCAAGATAAAGGTTGCACCTGATCATGAAGATACCTCTGATGAAGTCAGACAGAGAAGAGTCCCTCTGATCAATTACCCTCTGTGGTCCCAAGCTGATGATCCAGTTGCTATATTGCACTATCTAGATGACTTGAGGCAACAAGGTTATGAAATAGATGTGGACGAGTTCTTCAGAACCCTGCCACCAGCTCCAGAGTTTGATTCTCCTCCCAAGAAGAAGAAGAAGAGAAAAATAATTATTGAGGAATCCTCTGAAGAGTCTGATCCCTCTGACGGTGTTGATCAGAAGAAGAAGAAGAATGACAAGCTTAAGAGGAAGCATGAGGAACCCACCAAACCAGATGCTTCATCTGATGGTGATGATGATGATGCTCCTCCACCAAAGAAGAAAAAGAAGCAAGTGAGAATAATGGAGAAGCCAACCCGTGTGGAACCAGCTGTTGAAGTAACCAGTACTGAGGCTTCTGCTAGGGTTACTCGGTCTGCAGTGAGATCATCAAGTAAGTCTGTTGTTACATTTATTGGTGATGATTTAAGCGCATTTGATGCACTCTCAATCTCTTCACTTCTTAACCGTACTGCTACCCCACTCTCTCCCGTTCAAGAGTCTCAACCAGCTGAACAAACCACTTCTCCACCCACTTCACCTAGATCTTCATTTTTCCAACCTTCTCATGAAGAAGCACCTCTTTGGAACATGCTTCAGACTCCTAGACCCTCTGAACCTACCTCACCTATAACCATTCAATATAACCCACAAGCTTCTGAACCCATTATTTCAGATTCATCTCACCATGAACCCAGAACCTCTGATCACTCTGTCCTCAAAGCATCAAATCATCAGGTTCGCAAAACAACCGATACAGAAAATACAACTCGTTTTCCCTCTGTATCTTTTCCCACAAATGTTGCTAACTCCTCACCCTCAAATAACTCTGAATCCATTCGCAAATTTGATCAAATTGCGAAAGAAAAAAAGTCTGCAATTCCTGAGTACTACCATACTGTACCTAGCCCAAGGAGATACCCTGGACCTAGACCAGAACCTCTAGTTGATCCAGACCATCCAATTCCAGTAGTCCCTCTGAATGCAGCATCTCCTTCATCTCAACTCATCCAACCAGCACTTCCCTCACAACCAGAACTTGTTCAACCAGAACCTGTTCAACCAGAAAACTCCGTATCTAACCATTCCTCGGTTAGATCTCCAAAACCTGAGGTTGAAACCTCTCAGCCTAACCTTGAGATCAACACTTCAAATGTCCAAACTTTAGATGTTGGTTCTCCTCAAGGTGTTTCTGAGGCCAATAGCAGTAACCGCCCCACTTCTCCTGAAACCAATCTCTCCATGTTCCCTATACATATCTCAAACCAAACTCCCTTCTGGAGTGCATCAGCGTGTTTAATTATGAAGCATCATTAATGATTCTCAATGTGCAAGGTCACACTGACCTTAATGAGAATCCTGACTCTGTTGCTGAAGAATGGGATCATCTGAGTAATTGGATGATTGCTCAAGTTCCTATTATGATGAGTCATCTCACAGCTGAAAGGGATCAAAGAATTGAAGCTGTCAGGCAGCGTTTCAACAGAAGAGTGGCTATGCATGAACAACAGCTAAGGGTTGAGTTACTTGAAGCTATTGAGGAAGCAAGAAAGAAGAAAGAACAAGCAGAAGAAGCTGCACTCCTAGAAGCTGAACAAATTGAAAATGCAAAGTTAGCAGCTCTGAAAGAAGCTGAAAGGCTACAGGCTGAAGCTGAAGCTCTCAGAGGTCAAGTTCTTGCACCAATGCCTTTCACAAGTGATGCTTCACAATCCAGTCAAGCTCCTCACCCTGCTCAGGATGTTCCATCTACTTCTACTCAGCCAAGTTCTTCCATACTTGATATTTTGGAACAACGTCTCAACACTCATGAGACTCTCCTGGTCAACATGAATCAAGCACTTCAAGAGCTCCTGCGTCGCACTGCCAAACCTTAGTTTTAGGATCTCTATCGTTTTTCTTCTTTAAGTTGATAATATTTTAGCTTTTTGTTCTCTTACCTTCAAGATATTTGCTTCTATGTTTTATATCTATTTATTTCCTTAAGTGATTGTTTATTTCCTGTTTCTTATTGCATTTATCATAACATATGTTTGAAAACTTTTTCTTTATATATATATAATCATTACATATTACATCATACATCTACATTACTCTAGAATGGAGGATCCTTCCTCATTCTTCTACATTCCTGGCGCTGCTCCACTCTTTCCCTCTCCAGACGATCCAATGTGTATTCTATGTTGCCGAACCTGTTGCTCAGCTCATCCTTCTCCAGACTCTCCTCCATCGTCTCCAGTTTCTTCTCCACTGCTTCCTTTTCTTCCAGCAGATTCAGCTCCAGCTGGCACAGCTCTTGAATCTCCTCCACGAAGCAGAGGAACTCCTTCAGATCTTTCTCCAACTCTGGACTAAGATCCTCTTCTAGCAGTGTTGTGGTAAGCTCATGTATGGTTCTTGAACCATCTGGATGCCTAACATTCATGAACAAATCGTCTTCAAAGGCCTTCCTTCTGAGCTCTTCTAATGCAACCATGTATGATGCCATTTTCTTATATTTGAAATTGATCTTGTTGTGAAGCTTATTGTGTTCCTAATCTCTTTATATAAGCAGCATTTCCCTCCGGAAGTTATTGCCCTTGCAGTTTCTCGAGGATAAAATATTGGTAACTGAAGCTTCTATTTACTCCCGTGGCCGGTGGTAAACGTTCTACACATGCATTAATTCTTTTCATTAATTCGCTATTTTTTTTTTCACTTATTCCTTCTCCATCTTTTTGAAACTTAGACCTTCTTTAAGGGGGAGTACCTTGTACTTCAAGCTAAGTTTTTCACACCCCAAGCTTTTTGCTTATGACAAAAAGGGGGAGTACAACCCAGTTTTTGATGTGTAAGCTGTGTTTGTGATTTCCTTTTATTTTTGGAGAATTTAAGAGTTCCACCTTTATGACCATAGATGTGTCACTGGGCAAATACAAGGAATACATTTCACTTCTTCTGAAGTGATTTTAGTTGACTCTAATACCCTCTCGTGACTCTGAATACTTATGCGCTCTGATTATTTCATTTCATCTATGTCATGCGTTTTCACTCCGAACTCTTATATTATTTAGCTCAGAATCTAGATATTACTAATGTTTCCATTAAGTCTTAGATTCAGGGGGAGCTAAGCTCAGAATCAAGCTGTGACTTGGATTCAGAATGAGCAGAGTAAACCATTCACATCAGGATAAGTCTAATTCTATATCTCTAAACTCTGAGTGAATTCAGTTTACTGTTTAAGAATTGTTCATCAAAATACTTGGTTTTGTCATCATCAAAAAGGGGGAGATTGTAAGATCAAGTTTTGATCGAGTAGTACAACTCTATGTTTTGATGATTACAAGTTCACATTTTAGTATGAACAATTATGGTACTCTAACGTGTTTTCTGAGTGTGCTCTTTACAGGCTCTGACCTTATCTTAATCTCACACAAATCAGAAGCACTTTGCTTAAAGAGTGACCCTAGCAACGCTTTCGCAATCTCTATGTTCAATCTGAACAGTAGAAAAGCTTCAGAAGATTTGAAGCCAATCAAGCTCTGATAAGGACTCAGCTCACTTGAAGTTCTGAAGATCCAGACGTTCTGACAACCCAGACACTCTGAAGGTTCAGATGTTCTGATGGTGTAGAAGACTCTGAAGATCCAGAAGCTGATAAGTGGAGACTCTGAAGTCCAGAAGCAAAATGGCTTTGAAGACCAAGTACTTCTCCTCTGAGTTCAGAATCAGAAGGTACAACGATCAGAGGATCCAAGCCTCCCTCTGACTCTGATCAACAAGCTTCACAAGTTCCAACACGAAGCATTCCTCTGATCAGAAGTGTACAAGGTTAAAGGTCAAGTCACTATCCAAAGTACAAAAGCAAATGTACTATCCTGACGACCTAACCTAACATTCTCAGCCACAGCAGAAGCTAGAAATTCCAGATCTGCCCTCCAACTGTTGCATTCCCATGCAGTGTTCAAACCCTAATCCTTGGAGTATAAATAAAGGCTGAAGATTGAAAGATGCAGTTGGAAGAATCTCATACGCGCAAGCTATACTCAAATCTTCTAAGCATTCTTTCTTCATTGAATTCATTGTGTTTACTACAAGCTTTTAAGAAGCAATTTCTTTGTAAACAATATTTCTTAAACAGTTGTTTAGTTTACCTTTAGGAGATCAAGGTTGATCGGATCCTAGAGAAGACTAAGAGAGTGAATCTTAGTGTGAGCTAAGTCAGTGTATTGTTAGTCCCTTGTAGGTTTCAAGTGCAGTTGTAACAATTATCTGATTAGTGGATTGCCTTCATTCTAAGAAGGAAGAAATCACCTTCACGGGTGGACTGGACTAGCTTGAGTGATTCATCAAGTGAACCAGGATAAAATCCTTGTGTGCTTTTCTATTCTCTTATCTTAAGCACTTTATTTGTTCTCGAAAGATTTGTCAAAATCTTAAGTTGGAAGTTTTATTCTGAAAACGCTATTCAAACCCCCCTTTCTACGTTTTTCATACCTTCATCGATAACTTCGACTTTCTTATTTGATTGTTTTGATATTGATTGAGCTGAATTGGAAAATGTTTTCTGAGACTTCGGTCGTTGTTAAACTTGAGACTTGTGTCTCCAAATTCTGGGGGTTCTTCCGACATATGTGTTTATGGCTTTATGCTTTGATTGTTCTATGATTGATGTTGATTGAATCACATGCTTTATGTGCTAAGTGGCTAATCGTAGGGTTTGTTGATATCTGTGAATATGCTTTAATGGATTGTACTAACTGATTGTGCAATTATCTATATGTATATTGTGGAATCGTCGGAGTGTGGGTAACGAGAGTTTCTACCATGCTAATGACGGAAACTTTTAAGGGAATGATTACCAAGTCGAACCAAGGTCTAAAATTTTGTTGTTTTAGGAGATCGAGACCTTCTCAGGGAATTACACGGGTTTAAGGGAAACCTTAGAACTTATAGAGTTGGAGATAAAATGGATTAAAAATCGTTTTATAAATGAAATTCATAATACGCTAAACAACATTTGAACACTTTAAAGTATTGATAACTTAGTGAAGAGGGCTTAGAGCTTGAGTAAGAGTTTGGGAATATGAGAAGTGTCGATGATCCTAGTTTAGGGGAAACCCTGAGTGCTTTTGCACCTTTGTCCAACCGACAGTTTAATGTTTAGGCTACCTAAGGGATAAGTCTGAGAAACCAATAAGTTTCTAAGTACGATGTACTCTCTTGCTCTCAGAGCAATTCGACCATCCAAAAGATGAGTCAGATGACTCGAACAGTAAACAAGGGTGTTTGCGCTCTTTGTTATGGGAATTCGAGGTCGATAATTCGACAATTACCTTAGGAGATTTTAGAGATAATATTCTTAGCTAGACACTTACGTTTGTGAGGACGATATGATGTTTGACTAACCATATTGCATCATTCATTCATGTCTGAGGATACACGACGGAATGTCGGACCTCGGTGGAGCTAGTGGGATCGAAAGATCGGGTTTCCACATAAGAACACCAAGAGTGTATCTTAAGTAGCAGACATAGGGTAACCTATGTGTTACGTCTGATCTGACTACATTTTGGTTATAAGTGACACCGAGTCTTATGGTTAACACAAATGCTAGTGAAAAGAATGACTCGAAATACGTGCCCATCCTGTCCGGAGCATAATTTTAGCATGAGATTGCATTTCATACCATGCATTTGGTGATTTGATTTTGATAAACATCGTTATGTGTTTTGCTAAATTGATGATTTATGTATGTTGATATAGTAACCTGAGGATATGATATTATATGCCATGATAAGATTTACCAAACTTATATATATTTATCCTTATGCTTTACTTGTTGTCTGTATTATCTAACCTATTCTGGGAGTTGACCATCGCGACTTACCTTGTTTGTATTGTTTGTGTTTGCGCAGTCGACAAACTACTAGATGTCGCTAGGGAGTGGTTCACATTGCTTCGCCCTTCCGGGGGAATCGTGTACGAAATGATTGATCGAGTTACCCCGCCGCATGGGAGTTGAACCCCGCCAACCACCGCGCGACCTATAAGGGGGGATTAATGGAGGACGTGATTGATGGAGGACGATATGGAGATTAATGGAGGACGATATGGAGATCTGATGCCTGAAGTTCTGCGGAAGTACACCGTAGCCTTTGAGCTGCCACCAATGGTTCGTTTCAGACCTGGTTGTGGATTGCGACCACCTACGCCATCGTCGTCGTCTGATTAGGAGGATCCTTTCGAGATCGATGTTGCTGCTGCTAAGACACATTCTTGACCACCACCTACTACTATGGACCTTACGGACGTTGCGTCTTCTTTGAGGCTCGTTGAGCTAAAGGAGGAGCTTGTCGCCATGCCTTCAACTCGTTTTGGAGCGTCTACTTCCTATCGTGGATACCACGTGCAACCCTTGGTTCGCGTGGTTGAGGAGGAGATCGCTACCGACGTAGTCGACTTGGAGACCGGTTTGACTAGGGTGGAACATAAGACTGTGAGGAGGGAGGTTCTAGATCTGGATCTCGATGTGATTATTGTGGACTCAGACACTGAGGATGACTACACGAGTGAGGAGAAGAAGGTTTGGGAGACTCGCTTCTTTGCATGACTTGGGTTTTAGGTGTATATAGTCGTAGCTCTGGTTCGTCAGTTGTACATTGTGGGACAAGGTAGGTTCCCAACATTTTACTTTTTGTGTGGTTCTCTGTATGAGAATCAAAGGGAGTAGTCGAACGATAGGAGGTATGAGGAGGCTATTTTTGCGTGAATTCACTGAGGGTTGGTGTGGGTACTGTGCAGAGCCAGGGGATTTCTGATTTGCAGAAGTTTTCCGGGAAGGTTATTTCCTCTTCCTCCTTCTCCTGGCGTGATGTTGTGGTTGGCCAATCTAGAGTGGGGCATGTTCGTGCCTTGCTGCCAGAGGATGAGTTGTTGTTCATAGGGTTGTAAAGAGCGAGTGTGGAGGTTAAGAGGGTTCCAGCGGCAGTTCTTTTTCCTGAGGTGGAGTTTTTTCTTCGTCCTTTGGAGGTTCAGAGTTATGGGTTTGAGGCTTTTAGGTTCCCAGGCGTTACACTATTCCCGGAAGCTGCATCTGAGAAGGTTTGGGTAGAGACCTCTGTCGTTCAATCCCGGCGTGGCGGTGGTAGATGTTGGAGTGGAGCTTCTATGTCATTCTTTTTTTTTAGGCATTTTTCCCCTTCTTCCAAGTCCTTCTGATCGCGCTCTGTGTCTATCTGGGTTCTGTTAATCTTCTTCTCCTCTGCGTGGGGTTTGCCAGTGGATTCAGGGTTCTGTCTCGTGGTTTCGCGATCAATGCCCTTTGCTTTTGGTCGCTGATTTGGGTGCTGCGCTGACTCTGCCATGGTTGTTGGAGGCACCTTCTTTGCGAGTTAGAGTGAAGGAGATTGTAGAGTCTTTGCGGGTTGGGGCAAGCTCTACCTGTTTTTCTCTTTCTCAAGGGATGGCTTTGATCTTACTCCTTTGGATGAAGATGCCGGTAGGGTTCTTTTCAGGCGAGGTCGTGGTTGTCCTAGAAAGCTTGGTGGAGGTCTTTCTACTGCGGTTGTCGGGGCTGCCCCTAGGGAAGAGGTTGTGCCTCCTCGCTCTCGGGGGCGACCTAAGAAGTTGCAGAAATAAGGGTTAGTGGTGGAGCTTGGGAGTTTGTCGTCTGCGGGTATTGGGGAGGATACTTTGAGCCCTCAGTGTAACCAACTGATGGTTGTGGATTCTCCGCTTCCTAGGGGTCCTCGGGGGGTTATGATGAGGGCGAGGGCAGCTTTGGCCATTGGAAAACGTATGGGGATGGTCTATGATTGCTCTGATGAGCTTGCCCTCCATGGAATTGCTGATAACATAAGGTCCCGAAGGTTGAGCTGACTGTTTGATCCGTTCCGCCATGATCTGGGTCTTGTTATATGGTTTT
This sequence comes from Lotus japonicus, assembly GCF_012489685.1. Classification (NCBI taxonomy): domain Eukaryota; kingdom Viridiplantae; phylum Streptophyta; class Magnoliopsida; order Fabales; family Fabaceae; genus Lotus; species Lotus japonicus. Next base: position 67,241,404 of record NC_080043.1, read on the forward strand.
GGACTAGGTGGGGTTTTCTTTTTGGGTTTGGGGTTGACTAATTTGTGTGTTGGTTAGCTTTCTGATGTAGTAACCTTAACTCCCCTTTTGTTTTCCTTCATGCTTGGCTCGCCAAGTTGCTTATAATATAATTACTTTTGCTGTCAAAAAAAAAATTGGGCTGACTCTCCCATATTTGGAGGATTTTTTTTTTTTTTGATAGGCCCATATTTGGAGGATTGTAATTATGGCACTTACACTTGATCACTTTTGCGTACACTTGCCTTCGGGCGCACTTTCTGTCACTTACGGGTTCTGGTGACGTTATAGTACAACATGGGTTGAACAAGTTATATATATATAGTTTATCGGGGTATGTTTTGAGTTTTAATTTAAATCCTCGTTGGACAAGACTTGTTTGAAATTAAAAAAAAAAATACTTGCATTTTCTGCTCTTAGTTTATAATTGGTTACTAAAGCGACGTCCTGAAAGTCGGGGTGTTACATAACACACCCCCTTAGACGAAACGAGAGGTTAGATGATGTTGAGACTGGAACGAAAATAATCAAAAAAGACTACAAATACGCCTTTCGTGAAAATAAAATACCCTTCAAACTCGAGAACAGCTAGTGGAAACTCCGAGTGACCCGAAGATGAGGAACCAACATTTGGCGTCAGAGAGCCGGGATCGGAGCTGGAATCTTCCATAGGAGGGATCAGGAAAAAATAAAAAATAAAAATAAAAGCTTGTTTTTTTAGGTTGCCGGCTGGAGCAGTTTAATCGTTGGTCGAACCTAGGGCTGTCCAGCGGTCGGCTTCGGTCGGTTTCGGGCCGAAATGTCGGTTACGTTCGGTGAAATTCATCAAACCTTCAGGTCCGCCGCCGACCGTTCACCGGCGACGGGTGGTTCGGGTTCGGTTTCGTCGGACGGCGGTTTTGACGGTCGGTTAGCATTTTACCGTGAGATATAGCACCAGAAAAAAAAAATTGCAGAGGAAGGGGAAGAGAAGGAAAAGATGCAATTTTTTCACTAATATTTCATATTGCAATACAAAAATTGAACAATAATTTAAACGAGAACCAGATCCAAGAAGAAAAATAAAAACTTTAATCATCTAACAACACTAAAAAAACTGAAGAGATGAGCAAAGTAAGAAAAAAGGACAGAGAGCCAAAAAATAAATAGGAACACCGCAACTTCGATCTTTCAGAGAAGCACAAAAATCGTTGATGATGCGAGTTGAAGCCATGAGAGGAGGGGCTTTCAGATCTCGACAAGAGAGAAGAAGTGGTGGTGGTAGCGACGGCTCGTCGGATCCATTTCGATGAGGGGAAAAGAGAAGTCATCGTGGTGGCTGTGGCTCATGGGAAGAGAGGAATGGTGGTCGGGGATGATTGGCCTTGTGAGAAATGGTGGCGGCGGCTGGGTGGTGGCGGAAGTGAGAGAGGAAGATGGAGTGGTGGCGGCTGCTGTGAGAGTGAGGAATATCAGAGTGATTTAGGGTTTGTAAGTTGAGGGAGGTTGTGTTATTAGGCTTAGGTTTTGGGCTGTTTTTGTTGGGCTGGACAGGGATGGGCTACGAATGTTTTTTTTTTTATAATTTAGACCTGGTTCGGTCGGTTAGCAGCCCAAACCAAAACCGATCGAAAAAAACCACCTAAAACCGAAAATCCTCACCGGTTGAACCCATGGACGAACCGAACCGGCCCAATGGAGCAAAAAGGCCTTCGGGCCGGTCGGTTTGGGCCGGTTCTAATTTGTTTGGAACCAGTGGAGTCTGGTTCACCGAAAATGGAAAATAAAAAGATATGTTTGGCTAGGACCCGTATCTGGTGGCGGGTCAGGCACACGGATCTCCTTTGGATCTGGGCTGGTGAGCACAGGAAAGAGGAACAACAACGTCAAAGAGGGAGCGACGGGAAGGAGGAAGGCCAGGCGGCATCGGTGGAGCGCTGGCATGCCGGTGAGGAGATAGGGAGGCTCACGCGGAGTCGATGGTTCGGGTCTGGTGGGATGCGCGAGTATGTGGAAGGAAGAAAGCTTCACGCAGGTTGCACGGATATGGCCCTGCAGTTGTTGGAAGCACGACTTCGAAGAAAGAGGAGGGCGACCGGTTGTGCAGCGGCGTTAGGGGAGGTGGGTACGGCGGTGCACGAAGGATGTGGCGGCGCTGACCTTGGGTGGACGAAGAAGACTTGGATCTGTGGCTGAACGGGTCTAAGGCTATCGTGGGAGGGGGTGCGCGGTTGGAGGTGTATAGCGGCGCAGAGGTGCGCGCCTGGGCTCGTTTCCGGCGGCGGTGGCAGCGAAGAGATGCGCGGTGGCCGAAGCTCTGGTGCGGCCGCCGAAAAAGGGATAGTAAGAGGGGAAGAAGAAGGTAAGGGAGAGAGGAAGAAGGTAAGGGAGAGAGAACCGAGAGAAGGAAAAAGGAGAAGAAGGTGAGAGGAAGAAGGCGGCGACTTAATCATGACGAGGATCGCACCGAAGAGCGGTGGCGGGGGAGTTCTAAGTGTAGAGGGCGGCGGTTGTGTGTTGAAGGAAGAGAAAAAATAAAAATAAAGGTTAGATTAGAGGATCGGAACTAGCTCGTGATACTTGAAAGAATTGTATTCTGTGATTATTATTGATACTAGACAACATATTTATACAATTGAGAGTTGACTGAACAATAAAATCTAAATAAATCTAAACTTGATTACATGTGTAATTACATTTTGTCCTTGAGATACCTTGGAGGTTCATTTTCTGGCTTTAGAAAATTTTGGGAATTACGTGCACTTAAAGACAAATAGTATGAAATGAAAGGACTAATTATTGTGTGTGCCATAAAAAGCTACAAAAACAATTTGAGATTGCGAATCAAACCAGAAAGTACTCGTGTTGCATGTAAAATGCCCACTTGTCAACCACAAACCCACCAAGGCACCAAAAATTTGATGCCAACTACTCCAGAAAAGTTTGTTCATGTGATTCACGTAAATGTCACTCTAAGAGCAACTCCAACGGGAGTTGCTTAGCATGGTTGCTTAGATTAAGGAACGTTTCTTATTTTTCTGCTCCATTGGAGCTTGCTGAGGTGGCGTTGCTTATAGCTCAAAGCTAAGCAACGTTGCTTAAATAAGCAACGCTCCTTAGCTTGCTGCAGGTAGTAAAATAGAGTTTTTTCTCTTTCCATTCATCAACAGAAAATCGTTAAAAGGGGAGGGAAGAAGAACCGATCAATGGAAGCAGAAGCAACAAACAGAGATAAAATACACAGATCAATTAACAAGCAGAGAGATTTTTTTTAATTAGCAGAGATGAACACAGATTAAACAACTAAAATACACATTTTTGAAACAAATCAAAAAAAATTACACAAAAATGGCTGGAGTCTTGCATTCGCTCTGAATCTTTGAGCCTTTGAGAATCTGATCTCCGATCTGGAACCTTGCATGTTCTCTGAACCTTGCATGTCCTCCGATCTCCGATCTATAACACTGAGAGAACGCGATGGGCTTCGATTGAGAGTGAGAGAGACCGAGAGAGCAGCATGGGCTTCGACTGAGAGTGAGAGAGAACGAGAGGGTTTCAGCAACATGGCAAAATGGGTGATCTGGGCTTCGATTGATCGGTTGGGAGCAAGAAAGAAAGCGGGTTTTGAGGGTTTCAGAGAGGCGGAGGCTTCGAGAGAGTGGGTGGAGACGGCGGTTGTGGTCTGAGAAGGGGCGGTTGTGAGTGGTCGAGAGAGCGAGAGAGTGAGAGAGAGGAAGAGGGTTTCAGAGGGTGAGGGTTCGAGAGACTTTGAGTGTTTCAGAGGATTCCAGAGACTTTGAGGGTTTCAAATGAATGAGTGTGTGAAGCAGAAGGAAGCTTCGAGAACCTAAAAAAGATAATCAGCTGTCGTTTTGGCCTTTTGGGTGAGATAGAGCTGGTGTCGTTTTGGGCATTAATGTTACCGTTGGGCCCAATATCAGGAGAAAAAAATCCACAAACCACAATTTCACTTGCATTTTTTTTACTTGGTATAAATAAGATATTTGTACCAGTTTTTTTTACTTGCATTTTTTCACTTTCACACAATTTCATTCTTCCCACATACTCCATGGATCCTTCTTTTCAAGCTTACTTTGAGTTCTTGAAAAATCAATCTTCTACTACTCTTGAAAATTCTTCAAATCCACAAACCTCAAAGTATCAACCACCTTCAAACCAAGTCTCACAACAACCACCTTCAAACCAAGTCTCACAACAACCACCTTCATACCAAGTCTCACAACAACCATCTTCATACCAAGTCTCACAACAACCACCTTCATACCAAGTCTCACAACAACCACCTTCAAACCAAGTCTCACAACAACCACCTCCACAATATGTAGTGTATCAACAACAACCATTCATTTACCAACCACATGCTGGAGATGGTTCCCAAAATCCAACTCATTTTGTGCATCCATCACCACCACCACCAAACTCCTATAGCCCTCAAATTAGTAGCAGTAGTGAAAAAGTACCTGAAACACAATTTGAAGGTATGGTTGATGAGCTTGATGAGACTACTTTCCCTGCTAAAGGAGATGGCCAGAAAACCAAAAAACAACGTTTGAAATGGTGCGAAAATGACGATATAATTCTTCTCCAGACATGGCTCAACATTTCAAAGGATTCGGTAACAGGAACTGATCAAAAGGCTGAAACCTTTTGGCGGAGGATTGAACATCAATACAACAAGTACCGCAAAGTAGGTTCTCCTGAGAGGCAATGGTCTCAACTGAAGTCTCGCTTTCATACATTGAGTAAAGCGGTCTCAACTTTTGTCGGTTGCTACAAGAAAGTTACCAACCCTCCGAAGAGCGGCTACTCTGAGAGAGATATCATGGCTGATGCATGTTCATTGTATAATGCAATGGAAAAGACTAAAACATTCAATTTTGAGCATGCATGCGGGTGTTGAAAGATGAACCCAAGTGGAAAGGAGAAGCAATGCCAATCTATTCTCAGCAGTCACAACATTCTACTGATGGGGTGCACACATCAATCGATGGTTCAGAACATGAGGTGGTACAAATATTTTCCCGTCCACCAGGTCAGAAAGATATGAAGGCAAAGGCAAAGGCTAAGGCAAAAGCAAAGGCTACAACAACTTCCAACGATGAACAAAAGATGGCAGAGGCGGAATCTCTTGTCAAGGAAAAAGGGGAAAGGATGGCAAGACTTGAGCGTTTAAAGAAGAATGACCAGCTGAAGATGTTAAATGATATCCTTCTCCAAGACACATCTAACATGAATGAGGAACAATTAGCAGATTTTAAGAACATATGTGTGTACACTAGGCGCCAATTAGAGGACTTGTTTAAGGAATAATTGTTATATTTATATTTCTTATTTTGTTTTAGTTAATATTATAATGTAATGTTTCTAATTCTTATTGAATTTTAGTTAATATTATAATTATAATATAATGTTTTAGTTTTTATTCTAACGGTCCTCATGCTGGTGATAGTGTAATGTGTTTTTTGTTTTGTAATTTTCCAAAGAAAAAAGAAAGAAGGTTTTGAAAGTCCAGAATTCTTATTGTATTTTAATGTTTTAGTTTTTATTCTCACGAAAGAATGTTTTAGTTTTTATTCTAATTGAAAGTCCAGAATTCTTATTGTGTTTTTTGTTTTGTAATTTTCCAAAGAAAAAAGAAAGAAAGAAGTGAATGAGCAATCGGTTTAATTGTGAATTTAATCATTCTACCTTTTTCATCATAATCCTATACACATGCATATATAATTGCTGGCACCAGTTAACTTGCACGCAGGAACCAATACTGATGGGAATGGAGCTATTGATTTTCATTAAATAGCATTTGTTGGCCAACAAGAAAAATAAAAGTAGTAGTTGGTAGTTATTGATTTTTCTTGACCGCAGCAACCAATGTTGATAGGAATGGAGCTATTGATTTTCATTAAAGAGCATTTGTTGGCCAACAAGAAAAATAAAAGTAGTAGTTGATAGTTATTGATTTTTCTTGACTGCAGCAACCAATGTTGAAGTGAATGGAGCTATTGATTTTCATTAAAGAGCATTTTTTGGCCAACAAGAAAAATAAAAGTAGTAGTTGGTAGTTATTGATTTTTCTTGACTGCAGCAACCAATGTTGAAGTGAATGGAGCTATTGATTTTTCTTAACTTGCACGCAGGAACCAATGTGGAGGGAAATAAATGAGTGTGTAGGGGAAGTAGGAAAACAAGTCAAAAACTAAGAAATAGCCTTTAAATTTACATGTCTTTGGCAACATCACATTTAATGTGAAGCAAGAAAGGTAGCAGGAATGACAACATCATCATAATGTGAACCAAAGACTTCACATGCCCATAACATCACATTATAAATTCCATCATCCATAAACACTTTTGCATCCTCCTTCAACCCAACAACATTTTCTCTCAATTATACACATTCATATTTCTCTCTCAAAATCCTTCATTAGAACCAATCCCTTTACACATATATTTTCTCACCCTATTGATGGATCCGAAAGATATACTCGACTTTGATGCCTTTTATGAAGAAATGGTAGAGGATTATATGAATGATACAAGTGCAGAAGATTACTTGAGGATGGTGCAAGAGAGCCAACAACAATTTGATGACACCGTTAGGCGAAGAAGAAAGGTGATAGAGCGATCCCGTGAAGAAAGGATGTTGAGCGCGCATTTGGAGTACTCCAATCTCGATTTACAATTATTCGTGGCCCATCACGCTTTTGGCATGTGAATACCATGAAACAAATAATGTATGCATGCATTATATTGCATAACATGATTGTTGAAGATGAACGTGAGGGGTATAATGGTAATTTTGTTTACGACCAAGTAGACAATGACATCATAACCGCTGAAGTATCTAATGGTCTTATCCCTTCATTTGCAACATTCTTAGAAAGAAGAGGTCATATGAGTCAAAGGGAAATCCATCGCCAACTTCAAGCAGACTTGGTGGAACATATTTGGGAGCTCTCCGAAAGTAGGAATAATGAAATTTAATCTTTGAGAGAGTTTTCATTATTTTTTATTTTGCAATGAATTGTATCTTATTTCGAACTTAATTATATAATATAATGTAATGCATTTTGTTTGAATTTTTTTTTAAATACCATGTCCAATTTTAAATATATTTATATTGTTATAAATATTAATTAATATTTAAATTTAAGTCATGCTTAGTTGGAAATAAAAAATATAAACATATGAGGTACAGTGGGGTCCAACTAAAAGTAAAATAAGCAACCATGCACTCGAGTGAATTATGCATGGGTTGCTTATGAGTTGCTTAAATCCCATGTGGCAGTCTGGGCCCACCAGAATAGCATTTAAGCAACCCAATAAGCAACCATGCATTGGAGATACTCTAACTGATTTCTGTATATTTAAAGATGAAATATATGACATGGAAATGGTCCCAAATTTAAAGCAAAGCTAAAAAGAAAGCTAAAATGATGATTTGTTTTACCATCACAAATAAAGGAGGCTACCATGCATGTCTAATCTCATCTTGACCAAAAATCTTTAATCAACACCCAAGTTGAGGACTTTTCCCCATAACTCATCATTGCACTGCGACATAATTTGTCTGCAACAATTTTGGTAAAGTTTTTTTTTCCAATTTAATTTGTCAAAGGTGAGCTCTTCCAAGCCACTCCGGATTTTTGAGGCAGCGATGCCACCCGTATGTGGCTCTATAGGAAACCGACCTGTGTAACTTCGTGCCTTGTCAGCGTTTGACCAAGGAAAGTATTCAGTTCTCTGACTTTAGTCCCTGAACTTTACATAATTTATAAAATTGTATTTACGTAATTTACCGAAAATGAAAATAAAAAACGAAAACAAATAAAATAAGAATAATTTGAAAACCTAAAACCGAAATCCCAAGAAATTTTATGAAACCCTAAAACCCAAATCTAACCCCAATTCAAATTCAAAAATCACAATTCCATTTAAGAACCCTAATCGGCATCACACTCTGTAACAACGGTGGAAACTCATCTCTATCGTCAATCGCCGGCGCCGGCCATAACCTTTCCGCTGTTGCCCGAAGATCGAATTGAAAGCATTCGTGTACTCCTCCCTCTATCTGCACAGAACACGATTCAGCCATACACGCTCACCACGAAGGCCACCCTTTTGCAGCACCAAGGTATTCTCTGGTTGTTTTCACTCGCTTATTTAAGTGTCTGATTGGAATTAACTGACTTGTTGTGAGGTACATTGTTCATGCATGATCATAAGTCATAACTAGCTTCTGGGCATTCAAATTCCATTTTTATGTTGATCTGCTACTCCAACTCATGTCCAGTGTGGTTCCATACTGTCGTATTTTTTCTTAAAAGACTGCCTTTTGGCTAAGATCCAGTGTAGTATTAGTTGTTATTAGTTTAGTACTTTGATATTACAGCTTATGATGAAAACTTATGAAAGAAAACATAGGTCAACTTTATATGCATTTGTTGACAACCTTTTGTTTGATCTATTACTTGCTACGAAGTTGCTTATACTTAAACTGGCACCAATTTTGTGCTTGTGATAACGTTCTGAAGGGACCCTCTTGAATCAACACAGAGATCTCACCCCTCCCTGGAATTAATACTTTCTCATTTGTTGATTAGGCAATGGAGAGTTCTTCATCTTCTTCCTGTACAAGAAGGTTATCATCATCGCTTGGGGGGGAGAACTTCCTACTGTGCTTTTGTGGAGTTCAAGCCACTATCAAACATTCTAATACTGAAAAGAACCCTAGGAGGAAGTTTTGGGGTTGTGGAAGATATGGCTTACCTCCCATAATACCCTGCAATATTTTTGTGTGGTGTGATGAAATTAATCCAGGTTTGTATAGGATTTTCAATGGATTAGTAAAGATGAACAGAGACATGAAGGAAGAGGTGGAAGACCAAAAGGGGAAAATTTTATGCTTGGAGAAAGAGTTGGAGACAACTAATGAAACATTGGAAACAACAGTGCTGGAAGTTGCTTCTCTTGAGAAGAAATTTAAAATAACAATTAATTGTGCAGTTTTTATTATTATTGCTCTAATGTTGTTGCATTTTGTTGTGCCCAGTGTGACTTAGTTAGTTTATATGTGTTCTTTCGACCCAAACGACTGTAGTTACTATGAAGCTGATTCTCTAACACGTCTGTATTTTGTACAATGAATGAATTCTAGTGTTCATCATGTTAATTGATTGATTAAAATTGTCATCACAACATTACAACAAAGATGTCGGATACACTGTTACTTTGCACCCTACATTTGGTGGAAAACAGATCTTAAATGGTTTGAGTCCAGAATTTTAATCTAAAAAAATGTTAGTATGTTATTTTTTGTCAAGCCAATTTTAAACTTAATAAGAAGTCTTTGCTGCATGCTTATGCTGAAAACCCGAATTTTGATCAAACTTGTATGTGGTTTGCCTCAAGCTAATGTTAACACTTAACATAATGGGAAAGAACAAAATTAGAAGCTAATAAACGTAGTTTAAATAGAATCTTAAAGGTACAATTGGAAATTCAGATCAATAAGATACTGGAACATTGTATCTTCCTTAGAGTTGCCCTCTACAAGCTATTTCTGTACAAGGTGACCGAAAGATGTTAGTGAGGAATCAGGTATTGAAACACGGTGAAACAACCTTCCATTGTTATTTGATGGAGTTAAAACACGGTGAAACAACCTGATTTGATCATAGTGGAGCTTGGTTACTAGCATAGACACATGAGTGGTGAGTTGGTTGTAGCTCAACAAGGAAGAAGGGTGCGAGAATGGTTGTAGGGTGGTGGTATGCGGTGGTGGAAACTACATAGAGTGTTGAGTTGAGGAGAGCGTGTAGTAGGGGTGGTGATGACAAGTGAGAAGAGTGTGAAGAAGGAGTGGTGTTGATAGTTGAGGAGGGTATGAAGAAGGTGTGGGGGTGTGAAGTGGGGTAAGAAGGACAAGGTGGAATTCAAGGAACTAGCAGACCTACAGGGGCTGATAAATAATTTATGCTACACCTAAGCAAGGTGCACTTGATAAGGGACCCAAGATTCGTAGCATCCTGGTCCGTTTCTTTCTCACGACCAAGGCTCGTCTTGTTCTGGTCCAGGTCGTTAAAATGAACCTCTGAGACAACGTTCTCCGAGCTGCAGCAAGCTCCCTTTTATATTCAGCATCGATTTACTGCTGGTCCTCTTGTTCCTCATGACCAAGCCTCGTCCAATTCTGGTGAAGTGCACAGAATAAACACAGTGTGTGTTTGGTTTCAAATCTGGAGAGGCCAAACGTGGATCCAGAAATCCAAAAGCAACTTGCTTCTGTAAACGTGGATCGGGGCCAAACGTGGATCCTGAATGGGTTTTCCAAACACACTCACAAACGGCCTCCAAAGAGCATTTTCTACTGGAACAAGGTCCCATTCTATTTAGCTTCTTTGCGAATGCAGACTGATGAAGGATGGTTAGGGAATTGTGGATCTGAGTAGCCAAATCCTGAATGAGCAAATAAAACATTGGAGAGGAAAAACATCAAAACTGAGAGAAATGTGAAAGGGGATTTGTGTGACAAGAAGGAGAAATGAAACCCTATTTTATCGAACCTGCACTCGCATAGAAATTAACGGACCAACATTGCAATTGCATCGGAGTTAATGGTCAAAGTTTAGGACTTGGGTTTTTTTGGCAAAGAACAGTTTTGGGCCCGTTCCCAATGCTTAAGCACCGTCTGGAGATGGCATCACATTAACCAAGTGAGAAAAAGAGAATTCAGAGCAACGAAAATTGTGTACAAGTCTTTATTGTTGTTTTTTTTTTATGCATCGAAAAATGTATTTACAGTTGATGAAATAACAACACTATAAATAAATAAAATAAATAATTTATTATGACTAATATATCTGTTTAGTAAAATAAATAAAATTGGGCTTGAGACTTGTTTGTGTCCTTCTTTTTATCAAGTTACTTTCAACCAAACAATATAATAAAACAAAGGCTTAATCCTCAAATTAGTCTCTATCTTTGTCTCGTCATCTGAACTAGGTCCCTCACCGGAAAATTTTTAGTAAAAGGTCCTCTTATATGTAAAACGTCTGGAGCAAGACCTCGCCGGAGCCCGGAGCTCCGGCGAATGATGAAATGGCATGCTGAGTGGATTAATGATGCTTATGTGGAATTTAAATTATTTTACACTTGGATAATTAAAATTAAATTAAAATTATTGATTTAAAAAAATCCAAAATTCAAAAACTAATCCAGAATCTAATTCAACCCTAAATCCAAAACACGTTCTTCCATCTATGCTTTCTTCATCCTTCTGCCTTCTTCATCTATCTCCTTCACGAAACCCTTATGGCTTCTTCATCTTTCTCCTTCACCAAAATCCGCACAATCGCCTAAGATGGGGAAGAAATAGAGCGAGGAAAACCCAGATTGGGAGGAAAAGTGCGAGAGAAAGGGAGAGAGATTGACGTTCTGGTTGCAGGTCGGGGTTGGGGTTCTGGTTCGGGGTTGGGGGTGGAGGTTTCGGTTGCAGGTGGTGGTGGGGTTGAGATTCCAGTTGCAGGTAAGGGTTGGGTTTTGGTTGAGGGTAGGGGTGGGGGTTAGAGGTGTTGGTGAGGTTTTCATGGGTCCTTTGTTGATGAAGAAGAAGAAGATGAAGTGATGAATTTCTGGGTTCAATCAACTTATAAAAAGGATTCGTTGAGGGGCTATGATTTCTGGGTTCAATCAGTTTCTGGGTTCATTCAATTTCTGGTTAGGCTGATACCATATCCCCAATTGTTATGTCCTCTGCAACTACTTGATGCTTGGTAGAAATTAAAAAGCTTATGCCCATAACCCACTTTGCCTAGTTCCTCTCCCATTAATTCAATCCCAACTAACACTCCAATATCACCGCCTAGACCCCAACGTGCCAACAATTTCAACCTCCCACCAATTCACTTGAACCTTCATCCAATTTTTCTGATTTTCTAGATTTTGGGGTTTTATTTTGTGGGTTGGATGCTGTTTTGGAAAAGATAAATTTGTGGGTAAATTTTCTGAGTTTGGGGGAGGGGCTGATCTTGATTTTGGGGTTGGTTATTTGTTCAAGAACATGAAGAATGTGAGGAAGATGATTGGTTTTTCTGAGTTCAAATTTGGTTGAGGAAAAAAAATTCTGGGTTAAAAATATGAAAAGAAGAACATTGATGATACTCATTAATTTTTGTGTGTTTATTTAGGATTTGATATTTCTTTTTTTTTTTTTTGAAAGTAGGATTTGATATTTCTGAAATTACGAATTACGGATTTTTTTAATTAATAATTTTAATTTAATTTAATTAATAATTAAGTATGTGTCATTCAAATTTAATTAAAAATGATGTGGATAAAGCCACATCAGCATTTACCTGCCACTCAGCTCACTCGCCGGAGTTCCGGGCTCCGGCGAGGACTTCTCCAAACGCTTTACATATAAGAGGACCTTTTACTAAAAAAATTCCGACGAGGGACTTAATTCAGACGGCGAGACAAAGACAGAGACCAATTTGAGGATTAAGCCTAAAACAAAATAAATAAAGTGTGTTTCCTTTGTTCTAGGTGTTGCATTCCCCCTTCACTTCCTCTCACTAGTTTCTCTCTATACCCCACTCTCCCGATCACTCTGAATATTTTCAAGAATCTAACTACCATTACCATCAATTACAATTCAGAAATGTTACATCCGAGTGAAAAGGATCACATGCTTAGAAGAAAACCTGCCACGATTGTGGCACCACCAAGACTCCTCTCTGGAGAGGCGGACCTATAGGACCCAGGTCGCTGTGCAATGCTTGCGGGATCAGGAGCATGAAGAAGAAGCGATCAATTTTAGTGATAAGCAAATGGGAACACTAACAACACCAACAGCAAGAACAAAGATGGAATCAAGCACGGAAAACGGAGCAAACTTATCGATCAAACGAGCTTCAAGCAGAAGCAATTGTCGTTGGGTAGGAAAGTTTTTATGCTGCAGTCACATTGGCAGAAAAGCAGAAATTGGGAGAAGAAGAACAAGTTGCACTTATTTAAATTGAACTCTCTTATAGCTTGGTCTATGCATAACAACATCATCAATAACAAGAATTTGTTTTAGGTTTTCCTATAAGTAACCCTTATCATTCCTAAGTGTAAATTTGTTAGGTGCTTATTGATGGGAAGAAGGCTTCTGAGTGAGAGAGTGTTGAAAGAAAACATTTAAATATGTAAGTCCAAAATAAAAACACTAAAAAATAAAGATGATTCATTTGAGTCTTACAAACATGTTTTCATTACAAGTCATTTGCCTCAAAACCTGGATGGTTAAATAAACGTTATACCTTCAGAAATGCAAAACGTAACCTATCGAATTTCATCAAATCATTTATTCTGTTTAGTAAATTTTGTCAAGGAAAAGTATTTGAAAATATAAAAACTTTTTAACACTTCAAACAATAAAGACCAGGTGCTTGTGAACAAGGCCATGTAGTAGAAAGACCAGTGACGGATCCAGAAATGTTTGGTTGTGGGGCAATATGGCCAAAAAATAAAATCTTTGCAAAAGTTTTTATAAGAATCATTTTAATCAAAAAAAAAACAAGTGGTAAAAAATGACAATATGGTTTGTTGGTTTACTGCTAAATGGAAGGCCAATAAAAAAATGAAAACCAAGTGATGCATAATAGCTCTTACATATATAATGGGTAGCAGCAAATTCTTCGAAAAAATTAACGATTAATGTCTTCCACCAAAGAAAAGATTTGGTGGGATATTGTGAGGGAAATTTGGAAAGGAGTAAGTTGGGGTCGGTTCATGTAATTTTCCAACTCATATGAGAAAAGACACAAATTGAACAAAAACAGAGAAATAAAAACTACAAAATGCTGGAATATTGTAACTCTCTAAAAAAGAAAAGTAAAAGAATGATCCAACATACATTTTTACTAGAACATAAAACATAGAAAAGTAGATAACAATCACAGAATCTCTCGTAGTATGGGGGCACAACCAAATTCCTTGAACGGGGGAAATATTATAGTATCCATTATATGTTGATATATTGCTTAAGATTTTCGTGGGGTCATTTGCCCCCATACTGTTGTATGTGCGTCCGTCCCTGAGAAAGACCACACAAGTTTCAAAGGACACAAAAAAAATAAGAATGGGTAAGTGCGAGATGAGAGAGTGATCCCTCAATTACATCTGCAAGTATAATAAGAAGGCTAAGCGATTAGCCATGCAAAATAGGTAAGACAAGTAAAATATAGTTGCATGGCATAGTGTACTTATCTCTTAGTTATATAGCCTTGCACTGTCCCGACACCAACAATAGGACTTTCAGGGAGATGAGAACACTTACAAGCAAAAACATCACCATAACAGGAGCACTTCATTCCAATCAAGTGTCCATAATCACTAATGACAAACCATAGTTCAAAACCACAAATTACATACCAAATCTCAACTTTCCAAAAACAAACCATTGTCACCAAATTCCAAACCAAACTATTGTCCCGAAATCACAAATAACAGTCCAAATCACAAATAACAGTCCAAATTACAGACCAAATCACAAATAACAGTCCAAACCACTGTCACAAATAACAGTCCAAACCATTGTCACAAATATTATAAACCATTACCACAACACACACACTATTGTCCATAAACAGTCACAGATCAGATTGATTCCTTATTCTTTGGGTATTCGTTCCACCATTTGAAGGCATTTGCAATGACCTCATTGAGGCATAGGTTGTGTGGCTTGATCACCAAGTCCACAGCAAGCCGCATCCTTGTCTCATCGGACACCTACGTAAACAAAAATACAAAATATAAGAAAAGAAATGGTCCAAAGGTAATACACACACACACATGGGAATATATGTATAAATTAAGCAAAAATAACAAAGGATTACAAAAATCCTATAGTTGTCAGCCCAAACACTATCCGTCATCCAAGTAGACACCCAAACCCCGCAATCGTTCCTGTCAAGTGTCAAGGAACGCTTTAGTAAATTGCAATTAAATTGAAAAACAAAATTGACGTCTGCTTATTTCTTACGATCCAGGGTCCTGTTCTCCAATGTCCTCCGGCTCAATGACATCGAACTCAACTATGGCTGGAAAACCTGGGGGAGTGGAGAAACTTGGCAGCGCAAACAACTCGTCAAGGAAAATACCCTGCATGAGATTTTACATAAATAGAAGATCAACAAAGTGTCAAGCACATATAAACATACGTAATCATGTTGATACTTACCAATCTAATACATTTTCTCCGCCTGATCTATCTACGGGCTGCATTTGGTAATGAGTCCAGCAAAATGATTTTCTTTGCAGTCACCTCAACCACAGCCATACACCAATGAGTGTTTTCATCATTAATAGGGATGAATATCTGCAAAAAAACATGAACCTAGACTTGAGCAACAAACAATGGCATAAATTGAAAGAAAGTGTAAGTCTAAGCATGCTAGCAACAATGCAATTGTTTACCTTCCTCACTCTTGCCGGGTCTCCCATAAAGGTATCCTTGTACCATGCTGCAATGTCCTCCGTCTTGGTGTTAGACGGTTCCTGCAGTGCATATTGCTATAGGAAAAAAACATGACAAATAGTTAAACATAATTTAATCTTCAAGTGTAACTAGCTTTTAACATGAATAACTAAGACAAAGGCTTACCGAAAAAACTGTGGGCAAGAACAACTTGGTCCTCATGTGGGCGAAGTCCACATCTTCGAAAGTCAGCATGTAGACAACCATGTTAATGACCTACAAATTAAAGGAAATTACGTTCGCATATCAACATACATATTGGAAGCTTAACATAGCATTTCCATAAAGAAAAAAAAGAAAAAAAATAGGCAAGCCTCACATCCTGGTCCACCCAGCCTAGTGGACGGAGTGTTTTCAGTGTGTCTCTGGTGGCATAATAGAATTTGGACCTCACCAGTGTTTCCTTGCTGCAACATGAACACATTTAACTCATTAACATTCACGTACTTATATAAGTTGTGAGATCAATGAAAAGTCATAGTTAAATACCCATCTAATCCAGACAAGCCGCTATCCGCGAATATGTACGCAGCAACCGTAGCCTCAATTTGGTTCAGCTTCATTGTTTCTGGAGGCCTATAAATAACTGGCAGATACTGCACAACGTTTATAAATAAGTTAGATTCAATATCTCAAATATGTAAAGTATAAGAAAATGTTTTCAATATAAAAATTTAACATCCTATATGAGTGGTGTACCTGAGGTATTTCAATTCTAGAAACCGAACCAACATTAACACCATGAAGCGGGTCGAACTTAAAGTACTCTCGGGTATTAGCATCAAATTGAGTTAAAAACAGCTTCTTCCCTGTCATTTTGCACTTAAAGGGGGTTTGATCATCCAAGGCTTTCTCGCTTCGTGCAGATAGACCTGAAGGCTTGAGCTGATCCTCTACAGACCTTGGGAATGTTGATTCCCTTAGTCCAGGAGGTGTGACAAGGGGGCTCGGTGTAAACACTGTGGTCACAAGTTTGTTCACAGTGTTAGCAAGATCCATCAACGTTGACTTCAGGTCCAGAATCTCCCTTGACAGATTCTGCCCTCCCATCGTATCCTCTTTCATGGTCTGGAGGTGGACACTCTCGTGGTAACTGAGAAAACAGTTATGATAATTCATGAGCATATGAACATCAAAAACATTTAATCAAGTTGATGAACATATGAGTGTGTGAATGATCAAAAAAATATTTGATCCTATAATGCCTGTCTAACATCCAGGATCAAGTTCAATGTAGGAACTATGTATAACAAAGGAATAGCAAATTTGGATGTCCCCAAAGTGTTTTACCAGCAGCAACAAGTCAAGTTGGGGGATCTTCTCCTCGACATCTAACTTGATATGCTGCGTGTAACCCAACTTCAACTGCAGATGTTGGTAAACACTTTGGCGACAACGTGCTACCCAACATTCTCAGTTCCAAAGTAAAGTACTTGAAAATATAAAAACTAAGACCTCATACCGAAACAAGTATGACAATTAAAATCACAGGTTCGTGCAGAGCAGGTATAAGAGCTTGTATATAGTCCAAAGAATAGTATTTGAAAATGTAAAAAACAAAGAGTTCATTCAAATAGCATGTTCATCCAAAACACTGTATGCATGCAAGTCAAGGACCTTGTATATAGTTCACATGCTATTAAAACTGAAATATCAAGCTTATAACAAAAAGGATTCTGCATAATAAGATGTATTGCCATGACGTGCTACCCAATCGTCTCAGTTCCAAAGAAAAGTGTTTTAAATTTTAAAATAGGAAAAACAAAGAGTTCATTCAAATAGCAAGTTCATCATCCAAAACACTGTGTGCATGCAAGTCAAGGAGCTTGTATAAAGTTCAAATGGTATTAAACCTGAGATATCACGCTTATAAAATAGTATAAAAGTTTCTTGTAATTAAAATATTTTTTACAGATCATTGCAAGTATCCATGAAAACATTTAAAAGTTGCCGTATGAATATGAAGGTTTGTTTCAACTTTATATGTTAAACATTCAGAGAATATGGTAGCCTTAAATTTGACATATACCAATAGTGTTGACTTGTGAGTTTTTTTTAGATAAGCCAAATGATATTAAAAGGAAGTACAATGGGGTTGAGCTCACCTTGAAGATATGTCAATCACTTCATTTTTTGCGTTTCTGCTTGCTGGTGAAGGCTTTGCACGTTTCTTAGGGGTGCTTTTCTTGGCAGCAGATTTTGGACGACCAGCCATGAGTGTCTCTCGTTTGATGATTTGGAAGACCTTAACTTTAAATTAAGAAATGAGGATACTGGTGTCTGGTATAGCATGTACCCTAAGGTTATATATACGCAGATGGAGTAGCACAAAGATTAGTATGGCCACTCTCGTTCTCCCTTCCATGATGATGAACAATTCAGATTGTTTGTGGTTCCACCAATCAATGAGGCCAACACTGGAGGACAATGTGACGGTTCAAGATAGAAAGTCCTCTTCAAGAAGCTACCACACGCAGCCGTCTTTGGTTCGAGAGCTTTTTTGGGCCACCAAAAAGGTGGTGTACTCGTGTAATGATGATAATGATTAGGGCATAGGGCATTATGAAGGGTAGCCCTAGCTTTTTACACAAGCGATTGAGACTATATAATGAACGGCTATGAACAAGCCTGTAGAGCAAGATCGAACGGACAAGAAATGGCCTACGGACTCAAGCTTCCAAAAATTAGAAAATAACAAAAATTAGCATAAAAAGGAGTATTTTTAGTATAGCATATTATGAGAAAAATCAACTAGTTTGTAGTTTCAAATTCTCAAACAAACAACCCGGAAGAAAGTTAATTTTATTTTTATTTTGTCTTGTTACAAACTCCTGGATTTTTTTTCCAAAACGAAATGACTCACCCTTTTTACCAGTTTCTTATAATTTAGCTATGAATCATTTATCCATCGAAAAAAATATTTGAGGAATCAATTTTATGTGTAAAGTCCCATAAATAATTTTATTAATTTTTCTATTTACATACTCCTGATTTTTTTTGTCCCTAAACGAAATGACTCGCACTTTTTTTTGTAATTCTCTTCGAATTTAGGTAGAAATCAATTTCTTGTGTTGAGTCCCACAAATGATATTATATGATACAGTGTTTTTTTTAGGAAAATGAAATTTTTTTCAATAGATGAAAATAACAAGCAAATCAAGAGTCAAGAAAAGTTCAGAATGCCTCAAGCGAAAAAAAGCATACAGTTACAAATGTGAGTAACATTTGAACACTAAAAATACATGTTCTATGATTTCAATAAAATAATTAAAAATCATGTACACAGAATAAGTACGTACCTAAATGATTATCAAACATATGTTTTGTATCTCAACACTTGAGTTATATAAGTTTGGACATTAAAAAAGGATAAAGCATCTAAATGATTTTCAAACATGTATGTTTTTTGTCTCAACATCTCAGATTAAATAAGTCTGAAAACACAATCTGAAGATAACAAATACTGAGCCATAATATAATTCAAGCATACATAATTGTCATTCCATGTTTCCAACAATACCAAGAGAAAAAAAATAACAATTTGAAGTTCATCAAAAACTTAAAAATATAGTCAGACAAATATCTCACTCAAACAGCAGGGGATCCTCTTGCATTCTTCGATCGCTCCGCTCGTTGTAGCACCTCAATGTGGATCACAGTACAATCCTTCAGCTCAATGCCCATGCGGAGACGATCGCCCTGTGCCAAATCGTTGGTCTTCACAAATTCAGTCCAACCTCCAGATATAGAGCAGGTAGAACCGCTGCGTTTCGCCCGATGCATATCACAATAATATCGTCTGCCAATTTCATCCCTTAAAACACAACGATCCGGCTTGTGTGGAAGAATGGCTTTTCTCACCAAAGCAACAGGTACAGACTGTGACATTTAGTTACCATGAATTTGATCAGAACTTGGACAAAAAAAAAAATACAGTTGAATAAGTTATCCTCATTACATAATAAACTAGGCTAATAAACTAACATAACATGTTAGGGTTTACCTTACGGTTGGATGTAAGATGTGACTTTTTTAGGTAAAAAGAATCCTCATTGATGAAATCTTCTGAGAGATCATCAGGGTCGCTATCATATTGGTTGGGTTCATAATGGAAATCATCCCAACCTACTTCCTGGACTACTTGTGGTAGTTTATGATAATCCACCTCTTTCATATCCCGATTGAATGCTTTCAAGTAGAACTCAGAATCACCAAGATAGTAGAGGTTCAGCCAACCCCCTCTTTGCAATCGATAATGGGCTCTCAATGAAACTATCCCATCAGTGAAGTTATCTGAGTCCATATCTCTCACCATCCGGATATTGAACAAACTGCCAGCGGGATCTATGAATAAACATGTTCGAGTTATCCTTGGACCAAAATCAGCCATGAACATGTCGGAGATGCGGGAATAACTCTGAAACGTAAATGAAACATGTTAGTCCACATCGGAGTATATATTAAATGAATAATAAAGCGTATGTGGCAGTTAAAAATTTTGGACAACCAAGCGTTACAACCTAATCACCCGTGATTTCGATAATGAAACCTCTGTGGGGGAAGTTTCCACAATTTTCCATTTCCAGCCACAACTACTGCAACCATAAAAAATGTATTTCATCAGAGATGTTAATTCTTATAATATTAATATAAAATAAAAACAATGTCAGCTAAAAGGTTTTTCCTCATACAAGAAGAAATCACTCATGCATTATACAAGAATACACTGCTAAGAAGAAACTATTAATGCAGGAAGATGATTACCTGTTTAGTTCTTCAAATTCTTCCAATATTGGCAGAGAAAGTAAAGGGTTTGCTAAGCTCGTCAACTGCTTCAAATGTGAGAGTGTGTGGGGAAGTGTAGTCATTATGGGGTCTTGTATGAGTGGATGATCGGCATTTTCGAATTGATCGAGGAGCCTATCACGATGGTTCTTCTAATACACTCTTCTCTGGTGCACGCTTAGGATAGTAGTTGGGGGTAAGGGTTACTGACTACTGACCATGTTAATTACCGAGAAAAAGACTAATCATTGCCTGTTTCTCCATCTCACTCTACCTCTCGCTTGTTGTTTGTATCACATGTGAAGAGGAGAAGGAATTTGGCCTTTTAATCTTCCTTCATTCATTTTATTTTATTTTATTTTTGACATTTCGCCGATTTAATTTATATTTTTGATTATCTTCAATTCTTCATACATTTCCTCTCTCTAAATACTATTTTCACACTTGCATATTTTCTTTCATGTTTTATTTATATTTATATTTTAGATTAGAATACTGAATATTATTAAATATTAATAAATTAGTACATGGAAATAGGCCTACTCTATTATTTACCAATTGCCACTTGATATTGATACATAAGTACATAGAAATAGTCCTTTTCTTTCTTTGTTTTGGTACATGTTACATGAGTGGCACCCCTTGTGCCTTTATATTAATAATACAATGGCTTATCTAAAAAAAAACTTATAACTAAGTTAAAAAAATTAAAAAATTACTTGGTGCTAAAAAATTTACTTGCTATTTCGATAGAAATGTAAAAAACAATACTTCCAAATCAATTTTTTTTTTGATTCATCGGAAGACTATGCATCCGGTTTCTGACTATTTGATTTTAATTTATCATCAGTATTTTCATTTGAAACACGATGGGTTATAAGGCCTAGTTAATTTTGATGATAGTAACATTTAATACTATGCTCGTAAATGTGTATGACACTATTGCTTATAAAAATATAAATATAAAATTAAACATTCGAAATGGATAATTTAAGCATAGAAAATACCATAATTAAACTTAACATATTGATGGCTGATTAAAGCTACCTAGAGTCTCAAATAGTCAGATCACAAATCCAGAACAAATTAAACATGCCAAATTGTTTTCAACACATAAACAAGCAGGAAAATTAAACAAGCAGTCTGGAAATCAAACAAGCAGGTAAACATTAAACATTCTTCAAACAGCCGATGTTGGGGTTTCTGCATCTGGGCCTCCTGCATCTGCACCTTCAGCATCTGCACCTTCTGCAATTGGACATTCTGCATCTGCACCTTCTGCAATTGGGCATTCTGCATCTGCACCTTCTGCTTCAGCTCTCTTCCTCTTCAATGAACCTACAAGGACAATAACATCACAGGGCCCAGAAGAGGAGGATCCAGAAGTGGCTGAAGAAGTGTCTGTTTCAAGTGATTTGGACATGTCGCCTAGGTCAGCATCCTCGTTGCCTTCATCATCCACAGAAACCACTTCATTATGGACAACAGTGCTAACATGATGAGAGTCAAGAAACTTATCAGAAATAACTTTAGGGTGTATATGATCAAAATGGCTCCAGGCAACAAATTGGTCACCGCCCTTAACATCCAGCAGCTTGGTAATCAGAAATCCATAAGGAATACCAAAAGAGGTGTTTCCCACAGCTTACCTCAAGTGGTCATACACAAGGTACACAGGGTCTATCTCAAATTTCTTCAAGATGTGATACATAATGAACATATCCCGATCACGGATCACTGTGTGTTGGGATATCCTTGGACAGTACACGTTCACAATTAAAAGGTGAACAAGGCAGGCATCGTCCGTCAGATAGAGCACCTTAGAGGCTTCCTCAGCAGTTATGGATGCCCTACCATACAGAGTTAAATTTATATCAGCACGGTTGAAATGGGCATCCCAACCAGACATATATCTTCTTCCCTCCATTGGGGCTTTAAGTATCTCAGAAAGTGTTATCATGTTACATGACAACGTGAAGTCAAGAACCTCCCCAGTTATTCCTTGGCCTCCTTCAACCTTAGCACCCCCCAGAATTCTGAAACAAGTGTGGGATAGACAGATGCATGAGAAGCAACGTTGATGCACATCAACGAAGAGGATGCGATTCGTTTGCCACCCGGTATCTTCCACCCATGGAGCTTAGTCATGTGAAAACACCTAGGCTTGCATATAGCTCTGGACGCCATTTCAGAAACTGTGTTGTCGACAACTGTGAACAAATATGTGTGTTCTGAAAGTGAAACATGTTACAACAAGCAAGTGAGTCAGAACAACAATATATATAGGTCACGAAGGAGATAATCATTGCAGCGAAAATACAAATAAATTGCTTCCAGTCCTGCTGAATTAGAATGCCTAAAATAAATCAATAAAGTTTGATAGTGATGGAAATTCGAAATTTACATAATCAGGGGAAAGATGATCAGGTACCATGGATTAAAAAAAAAATGGAGCCAGCCAATATTCCATGAAAAGATAAACAAGCAGACAAGCTATGAATACTACGCACACAGAGGGGAAAAAAAGAGGATAAAGTAAATAACTAAGCATGTTTTTCAATGTGGAAAAACTGAAGCATGAATATCAAGTGAAAAATATAAAAGTTCTATCATCAAACCCCTAAATCCCTACATTAAAAACACACTACTAATGACAAGAAGCCTCAGAAAGAATAAACCTAAAGCATGGTGATAACGAACACAAAATTGAGTCTTAACGATAGAGATGTAGACGAGCATGAAGCATTTCTTTATAAACCCTATTTCAGGAAAATGTGAAATTCGTACCTTGATTTCTCGCTGCCTTCCACAAACCCTAGCATAGTGTGTTGCATGCTTCATATTTAAGGGGGGGGAGGAGAGGGATCATCATAGATAAACGGCGTGTTTATCACGTTAGATGGCTTCTGAGTACAGAGCTCACCTATCCGCAGCTGAAGCCCTTGGTCACTGTGCTCAAGGCACTATTCAATTGGTCGTGTGGGTTACCAACGCGGAGCTAATGATGACCCTGCAACAAAGCACGTGAATGAAAAGATGAAGGATAAATTAAGAGTGGGTAGCGTTGGGGTTTTGTTCCTGCAGGAAATTTTGAAATTTTACAAATAAAATAAAACAAATAATCTAACTTTTAATTAATTGGGTATATTTACCTGTAAAAAAAATTTAATAGGATCAATTAATTTAAGTTAACAAAAATGGTTGAAAAACAAAATTTAGAAAGATATATGTATGTGAATATTTTTACATTCAGATTGATTTTATTTTCCCTCTTACCCTAACTTTCGACACAAGGAGTTGTTACGTTATATGGTCCCATCATGAATTACGGCTGATTCTTTAAATTCCTTATCATGTTCCAGTTCTTGGTTTTTACTTTTAGTATGAATGCTTTCGTTTCATTACCTCTTTGTTTTTAATAAAAGAAATGTTTTTGTCTTCTATATATAATGTTGTCTTCTTTTCTTTTCATTTTATGAATGCTATGTAAATAAATCAATTTTACTGAGAATTGTGTAAATAAATCAATTTTACTGACGTTATAGAGTACCCATTTTCATGAGAAGATGTGTAAATAAATCAATTTTACTTTGTTCAGGTTTAAATAAAATATGGCGTTTTTTGAGTAAACATTTTAATGAGAATAGATATCTTATGTGAAAATAAATCAATTTATCTATTAATGAAAAAATAAATTTGATATTGTTAATTTTAGTATTTTAACACTAGTTTCTAGAGAGAAACAAAGATGCAGACATTGTTGTTGGGGCTGCGAAGTGGATGAGATTGAACTTGATGAAGTGTGGGTTACAACACCGTGTAACAAAATATTTTAGAATATATTATATATTGTTGACTTAAATGACCAAATTATTGCCTTGTCTCATTGGCCAAGTACTTTAGTTGGTTGTTTAACGTAGAGTGTTCGAATCCTACTTTAGCCTTTTTTTCATAATATCAACCTTAATAAGGTCAACCTACTTAAAAAACTGCCAAAGTTTGGATTTGAACTAGGACCCATAGCTAAACTGGTGTGGCATTAACCACTTTGACAGTTATCGATTTTTGTTATCTGTTCGATTAAATGTGTATAAGTCCAATAATTTAACACAGAAATCATAAAACAAGAAAGCAAAAGAAAGGAAAAAAAAACTGGGCATATTATCAAACTCATGAACATCTGCAAACCATGATATTTACCAAAGTATCTTTGCAATGATATTTACTAAAGTATATACCAATTTCCAGAAACACCATCAAAGAAAGTAAAATCATAAAACCATAATCAAAGTGAAACCATTATCAGCATAGAACACTTGCATAAATTAAACCATTGTCAACATAGAAGAATACAAGCTTTCATCTGGTTGACTACTGCCATACCAGAGGAAAGTGAAATATAAATTTGTCCAAATACTTGTTAAATTACAAACCAGAATTAAGAATTATACTAAACAAAACAACATAACACATCAGCAGCCACCTATCTATTTGTCCTCATTCTCTGAATCCATAGCAGCATCCTCATCTTCATACTCAACATCAGGAAGTCTGACACCACTGCACAGAAAAATGTCCTTGTCCATAACAGCAACAAGCACCGGGTAGAAGTGGCTCCAACCTGGGAAGGGGTGAGACCTCATTTTATTCAGAGAATGTGTGATCAGATAGCCATATGGAATTGCATGCGCTGTGTTGGCCTGCACAGTCTTTAGATGCTCATAGACTAAATTCACTGGATCTATGGTGACATTATTCAGCATGTGGTACATTATAAAAACGTCCTTCTCAAAGACATAATCATGGTATTTGAGCCTTGGTGTGTAGACATTAGTGATCAATAAATGAATCACTCTTGCAGGTTGAGTCAAATTGGCTGCATTTGTGGCTTCAGGGGCAGAGAGGTTACCATTTCCATAAACAGTTTTTCTGATATGAACATGATCATTTTCAAGCATCCACCCTGTTTTGAATTTTTCCCCTTCACTTCGAACCCCTAGCACTTCTTAGATTGACTTCATGTTGTAATTAAGGACATAGTCAAAAAACTCACCTTTCAGTCCATCATCTTCAGTGAATTTTGCAGACCCCCAAAACTCCTGTACAATCTCTGGGTAAATATGGCCAAGGGTAGCAGCAGTGTTGATTGCATCCAGTGATGAACGTATAATCAAATCAGCAGCAGGAACATCCCATATAGCCAAGTCGTCTGAATCATAGCAGTGGTGTGGGCAAATATCTCTTAGAGGCATGTTGTGAAATATAGCATTAACAATTTCTGCAAACAAATCAAAATGTAGACATTATATACATCAGAATGCATAATGGGGTTTGAACAAAAGGGGTTTGTTGTGTACAATTCAAGAATAAACTTAAAGTATGTCACCAACAAATAGTATTTTTGAAATAATTCAAGGGAATAGCAACAACAATCATCAATTAGAAGCCGAAGCAGAATTTAAATAATGCATGTATATCTATCACTTCTACAGTTCTTAAAAGTTGTATATTTCACCTTTAAAGTTAAAAGAATGGTTGAGGGGAATAAACACCACTACATCACTATATATATAGTCCAAACAGGGGGAAGTTACAAAACGGTTTGCAACCAATACCATGTGTGTGTGTGCGCCAGTTTTGATTATTCTTTTTTCGAAATTATTCTTTTTTTCAAATTGCAATTAGAAAAAAGAATAATCAAAACAAGTAACAGCATGCTATTAGAAATTCAAAAGTAACTGCATGGTTGGACACATAAATAGGCAAATAGAGGATGAGCAAACCTAAAACAAAGGAACAATATGGTTACTCAGTGATACAATCAAAAAAAAGAACAATCAAATCAAGCATATGAAGGAAAATTTGGGGAAAAATTGAAGCTGAAAACATAATATAAAAAAAACCAAAACAATAAAACCAAGGTCAAGTGAAGAAACCCTAACTAATGCGAAAAGGGGCTAACCTCAATTCCTGCTGCCTGCTTGAATGTCTGCTAGTTGGATGAGAAGTAAGGTTTTGAAAAAGGGAAGAGAAGTATGTGAATCCCGCAGAAAGTGATAGATAGTGTTTTAGGCGTGTGTGGGATTCAATGTTCAGCAGCCTTTGATTACTGTGAAATATTCTTCTTTCCCGATGCTGAAATGATTACGCCTGACCGTCACATTTTTCTTCTGGCGCGTAAAAATTCCCTTTGTCTTATCAGCTGCCAATTTTGGAGTATTTTAGAAGTAATTAATTACTGATAATTTAGCATTAAAAATCTCATAAATACCTGATGTGATATCTCATTGAGTTTTTTTTTTTTACATGTCTCATTGAGTTTGAACTTTGAAGTGATTGATTTCATTTCAGAATTCAGACCATCAAAGATTGTTATCTTCAAGAAAAAAAATTCTTTCATTTCAAAAAAAATAAAAAACATTAATTGCAAGTCTTTTCTTTATTATTTTTAATTTTTTTCACCACTTATTATTTCAAGTTAGATGCATTAGGGTTCCTGTGATATAGTCGCTTACACCGAGTTATCCATTTTGCTTAGTCGCGCTCGTGAAAGGCACACATGACAACATATTACCAGTCAAGCGTGCCAAAAATATTAGGGTTAGGGTTAATGGATCATGAGCGTACAATCCTAAGTAAGGTTAACGATCGGCCGGCGAGTCACCACTTATTAGGTCAAGAAGTCTATGGAATTACATTGACGAAGGAAGTTCAAGAGGAAGGGATAAGGAAGTTTTTTTTTATTGAGTGACCTTTAACTTTAAAGGTTATTTATTAATATTAATTATTAGTTGATTAATACTTCAACAAATCTAAACTAATAATATGTGTCTTATGGAATTCATAACTAATATCATATTTAATATTAATTTTGACTTATGACATTCCATAACTCATATAAGTTTTTTTTTGTACATATACCTCATATATGTTAAAAAATAATAAAAATATTTAAAATAGTTTGAGCTTAATAGTAGAAAGTTATATACAAACATTGATGGAGAAAGTTCAAGGGGAATATCGAACGGCTGAGATTAAAAGTCCGCTAAATATCGAACGGTTTTGAAAAATCTAATTTGAAATAATATGTATAATTACTTAAAAGTTCATAGGTAAAAACAAATATATAAAACATTGTTTATTGATAAACTATTTTACCCTCCAAGTTTCTAAACTTATCCATTATATTATATACAAATAAATATAAATACCTTTTTGAATTTTAGAACTCCTATAAAATAAATAATAATAAATTTATTTAAAATAATTTTCAATTAATAGTAAAAGTCTATAAAATGACAATGATGAAGGAAGTTCAAAAGGATGAGACACGAGAGTTTTTTTTTATTGAGTGACCTTTAACTTTTAAGGTTTATTCTTAATATTAATTATTAGTTGATTAATATTTCAACAAATCTAAACTAATAAATGTGTATTATGAAATTCATAACTAATATCATATTTAATATTAATTTTGACCTAAGACATTCCATAACTCATATAAATTAAATAAATAAAATTTCATTTAAAATAGTTTTGAGTTTAATAGTAGAAAGTTATATACTAACATGATGCATGGAGGAAGTTCAAGGGGAATATTAAACGTTGAAGATTAAAAGTCTGTTGAATATCGAACGGGTTCTGAAAAATCACTTATGAAATCATATGTATAATTATTTAAAGCCCATAGGTAAAAAAATACATGAAACATTTTTTTATTGATAGACTATTTTACCCTCGAGGTTGCTAAACTTCTCCTTTATATTATATATAATAATATAATATAATATAATGATTAACGAATTAAATTAAATAAAAATTTAAGTTTAAAATAATTACACTTAAATGTCATTAATCCTTTAATATTGTTTAAATAAAATAATTTATAATTTAATTATTTCAATAATTTTTAAATAATTAAATCAAATGGAAACTTGCATACAAATAGTTCAAATATTAATGTGCTGAAATATATCTTTACATCTATCTTTCTCTTATAAAAAAGTCATCAATACTTATAACAACTACATAGTCATGCAAAGAATAAAGAATAATAAAACCCCTGTTTAAATTTATTAAAAATAAAACGGTAGAAGAGTAATTCAGGTTTAATTTAAGGTAAGTGATTAAAGTTGGTAAAATGCAATAAAATCGAAATTAATATCCAATTTTGCACTACTTCAATTTCTAAATGAATTCTTTCAAAAAAAAAATTCTAAATGAATAAATCAAAAACTTTAACACCACTTCTTTTCTATGCGCTCATAAAAAAATAATAAAAAACTTATTTTCTCTCCCCCTCTTCCTCTCTCTCCGACCCTTCATCAGCTCATCTTTTCACTTTTCAGTGCACACAAAGCTATGTAAACAAGATTATTTACGTTTTTACTTAATTAATCTTCGTTCTGGTTCACCCATTAGTAGTATTTTGTCTCTTTTAAGACAGATCAAGTGGAAATTAAACAGATCATTAAGTGCAGCCGTCAAACTGGAAAAAGTAAATAAACATCAATTTTGGACTTTTCACACTGATCTGACGGAGAAAAATCACATTTCATTGATGTGTGAAGGAAGAAGATGGGATGGGACATACAAACACTAAAGGAAAAAAAAAGGGGGCCTTAAAACATGCTCATGGGTGATTCCTAAGACAGCAGCGGCCAACTTTTGACGATGGGGTACGAGATCTCCCCTTCGCCGTCAATCGTGATCCTCATGAGTAAATGGCCGCCGTCGATCAGCTCGAAATGCATTCGAACAGGACGGTTAATTTGGTAGCGGCGAATCACCTTCATTGCGAAGTCCGCCCAGAAATATGCCCCATCAACCGTTCGTTTGATCACGCACTCGAAGCAGTTTCCGGCAGGGTCTGTTATAACAACTTCAGGATGAATCTCGTCACCCCATTGATTCAAAAAGTTCTTCGGGATGAAGAAAATGGTTTGCTGAAAATGCAGAAAACATCACCGTTCGTCAGAATAGCGAAAAATAATGAAGAGAAGCACACAAAAGAAATCAAAGTCATGGGTTTATACCTCTTCTCTTTTCCACATGATAGAGAATTGCCTGTCGTTGTATGCCCAGACTGAACCACTCTGCATGGTGTTTCAAGTGGTGTATTTTACACAGTAATGAGAAAGATAAGGTTTAGGGTTTGTTGTGAATGTGGTTTACCTTTTTTGGCTGAAAGAGGTCTTTTTATAGTCAAAATGAACACCACTGTGATTGATGACCCTTGGACTGAAAGTGTGTTTCCGTTTTCAACACGCATGGGCGTGATTTTTCATGCCAAGCCTTTTCAAATTGAAAATAATGTATTAATTCGATATATTAATTCGAACCACTTAATGAATAATTTTGGAAATCGTTCTGTTTTAATGATTTTTGGTAAATATCTATCTATTTTTTATTTGTTTTTAAATGCATCTATCTTCTATTAATAAATCTATCTACCTGCCATCTACAGTAGTATCTTCTATACATGTAAAACACACATGCTAAACTCAAGTGTCAACTTTTGACTTACATATTAAAAAATATTTTATCAACTTTTTGAGTTTGTAATAAACATTAATTGTATTGTCAAAAAATATTTATTTTAATAATTTTTCATTAATCGAAATACATAATTTTATAATTTTTCAAATTTATCTATGTTAATTATTAAATATTAATAATTAAATTCAATTATAAATTATCTACACAAAAAGAACTCTAACAATATTTATTGAAAAAAAAATTAACATTAAACCATGTAGGGTGTCGGTGGTGGTGGTGATGGTATTGGAGGAGACAATGGTTGTGGTGTGGCAGTAGGGTATTGGTGGTAGTGTGAGTGGCGGTAGGGCGGTGGTGTTGGAGGAGAACTTTGGTTGTGATGGTGGTAGGGTGGTGGTGGCGGTAAGGTGGTGGTGGCGGCGGTGGAAGGTGGCGGTGGTGGTGGATGATGGAGAGTGGTGGTATCGACGGCGATAGCGGTGGTGGTGCCGGAGGTGTAGGAGGACAGTGGTTTTGGTGGCGGTTGGGTTGTGGCGATGGAGAGCGGTTGTTGTGGTGGCCGTAGGGTGGTGGCGGTCCCGGTAGTGGTGGTGGAGGGTGAATGGTTGAATGGAGGGTGGTGGTGATGGTGGCTTGTACGTCAAATCTTATCAGGCTTTATCCATCACCCACATGGTGGATTAAATAATACATCATTTTGATGTATAAGATTGAGTTGATGGATAAGCATATACAATACAATGTTAGCACAAAACAATGGATATATAAACTCATAGTGTATTGTATAAGCTTACACAATCATTCCTAATATGACATACTAAACGAGCCCTAAAATTCGAATACTGTGGATAAGTAAATGAGACTTGAGTTTAGCATTAAATACATAAGAAAAACACTTGTACTCCTTTGTATTAAACATACTAAAATAAAGTAATAAAAATGAATAAAGATTCCTAAGTCATTAGGTATTCAACTACCCACTAAAATATAACCTCTGATAGAATGTTCGTTAAAATAAATTAAAAAATTAGCACTAAATTATGTAACTAAATATCTTAATAGAACATTGATTTAAAATATATTTGTGGATGCTCTATTCCCTTAAGCAATGTCTAATCGAAAAACTATGTTGTATTTATGTGATTTTAAATAGCATAAATAAACTTATTACTTAACTTTTTTAACTTAATTTACATATTTCAAATTAACTTAATAATTTTATACATAAATTTTTATTAAACATATTTTAACTTTTATTTACTTAAACTATAATTAATTATACAAAAAAAAAGATCAAGGTGAAACAGGGACACGTTGACAAATAGAAGCATTAAGTTGGTCTCAACTGAAAGTGCTTTGAAGTTGGTCTCAACTGAAATTCAAACACACACCGAACCTTCCATCTCCAACTCATATTTCTACCTTTAGCTCAACCAAGTGACTTATTATTAAAAAGTAGAGACATTAGGGTTTCAGGTTACTAATACCATTGGTGCACAATGAAACACTCAATCATGAATTCGTATTAGCCGACAAGTTTCCAACGATTTTCCTTTTTCTTTTGCCGACTAAACCCTAATGGTATTGCGGATAGACCCTCTTTCCAATTCATAAAACCCATAACCATAAGCTTAGAAATAATCACTCATCCATGACTCGCTCACGACATTGCAAAAGGTATAGAACCTACATATGCATATTGCTAATTTCTCATTAATGCCTAGCCTTTTAGCTGTTAATTACAGTATGAAATAATCTGTCAACCAAGACGATTATGCAGAAAGGCAAGATGAATTTGAAGAAATATGCAGTTTTTATTTAGTTCAACCTTTTTATAGTGGTTGTGAACTCTTTGGTGATATGTTTCTCCTTTTTATGTAAAAGACTATTTCATTAATCTGTGTTATTTTCCAAGATTTGGAAAAGCAATGTTTTAGGTTCATGAATTTATATAACTTAGTAACCAAAATATGTTTGGGGAAGGTATGTTGTTCATATAATTTTTAAATTACTGTACTCAGTTTATATTTTGATTCATGTTTTTTTATGATTATTTCAGAAGAAAATAATATGTTTAGGTTTTTCATCGTATGAATCTTTATTATGAAGTTAATATTATAAGTTTATGTTTTATTTTTGAACTCATAAGTTTATGTTAAATCTACTACTAAATATATTCAATAGAGTTTTTATTAATTTTTTTTGTGTGTCATCATAATTGATTTTGATCATAAATTTTAAAATAATTATTTTTTGTTTCATTGGTATTTTAGTGTGTTGTTTTTTTATTTTAATTTTGAACACATTTACTCTGTCAAGGAAATAATAAATTTTGTAGACAAAAGTATAAAATAGGCGTTATATAGCAATCGACATGTAAACATTAATACTCACTACGGGTAATATTGTCCCGGAGATGTAATTCTATTTTATTGAATTTTCCTCAAAACAACTCAATAATTTATTTATTTAGTGAATTCCTTAATTTATTTATTTAGTAAAACTAGTGCTGTTGGTGGGAAATTTTGAAATATAAGGGGGAATTTAAATAAGAAGACAAAAAAATATGGCTCCAAACTAGGCGGGAAACTTCCAATATAAGATGGAAAAATAAAGAAAATGGAAATATTTAACATTGTCAGGTTCGAACCAGGGACCTCTGTCTCACTCACTCGAGTAATGCCATTTAAACTAAATAAACAATTTTATTTAGTCCTTCTAATTAACAATATTTATATATGATTTTCAAGAATTTGGATCCCCTCATGTTGATATCTCACATGACCATGTCATGTGATGGAGTGCTAACTTATTCTTCTGAAAAAAAATTAAAAAAGCAATGGAGGAGGGAGGAGAGATATTAAATAAATAAATGAGAGAAAATAAAGAGATGTGAAGTGTGATAGTTGATTTGATTGAAAAACAATAGATAAATAGTAAATTAAGATGGAAAATTAGAGGTGGTGTGAGTGGATCAGAATTATAAATTATTAAATTTAATATATAATGATAATTCATTAACTATTCTTTTGTAAATAAATTTTATATTCCACTTTAATTAATATATCCGTTGTAAATGATTTTGAACACATAATGACCTGGTAAAAATTAAGGCAAAAATTAAATGATTTATTCTATCAAGAAAATCCAGATCCTTCGTTGACAAGCCTGAAAATAGAGAACTCAGACCACATCATAATTGCATTGGTCATTGTGCATTGTCTGCGGACACGACTTTTCAAACCCAACTTGAAGATTTCAACGGGTGTCGTTTGAAGCCAGACGATAACTCACATCGTTAGGCAATCATGGTGCTACCCCCCTAGTGTATGTGAAGCTCATAACATGCGGACCAAAAAGCTTACGCTGTAAACTACTAATTTACAAGGTACTACCCTTTTCTTCCCTCAAGCATGTACATGATCATTTTTTTTGCAGACAATATATCTGAAATGGTTGCCCGAACTATATGCAAACCTTTTTGCTTTGACATGGATGAGGTCGTATCATGGAATTTGCCAGGATCCAGACAAATCGCATCATCATCACTAACATGCATCAACTTTGCCTCGTATGGGGCCATGTATCCGGAGCTGGTTTCAGAATTCTGGGGAGGTGCAGCCTTTGATCGGGAATTAGGGTTCTCAGGTGAAGTTGTTGACTATGCATTGTCATTTGACATGCATACTCTTGCTGGGATACTGGGAGCCCGAAGCAGTGGAGCTAAATTTGAAAAGGGCTGGAGACGTGAACTCGACAATGCCGACATCTGCCAAACCCTGTATGGCAGACCATCCATTTCTGATGAGGATGCCATAAACGTTCTCTACCTTACCCCTGCTGCATACCTCGTTCACATAATGTCAGTCAATGTGTTCTGTCCCAGGCTTAACCAACACCAATATGTCCGTGAATTGGATTGTTTCATAATTTATCACGTCCTAAAGAACCGTGAATTAGACCCTGTGGACCTTGTGTATGGGCATTTGAAGCGCATGTGGTCAAACAACAGTGTAAGATCAAGGTTTGATCAGTGGTTGCATCTCTATGTTTTGATGATTACAATTAAGGTTTGTGATGATGAACAATTGTGGTACCCTAACGTTTGTCTTCTTAGTTGTGACAAACAGGTTCTGAATCTGACCCAAGTCTATCCATTCAGAAGAAAAAGAACCAAGGGATACTAAAAAGAGAGCTTTAAAGCGTACCATGTTCGTTCAGAACAGTGGCAAATCCTTCAGAAGTTCTGAAGATACAAGCTCTCAAGAGGATCTGAAGAACCAAAGTCAGAAGTTCTGAAGACCAGATGTTCCAGTGGAACGGTCCAGAAGCAGAAGACTCAAGTTCTGAAGACTGGCAAGAAGTTGGTTCTGAAGACCCAAGCTATTCTAGCTCTGACGATCAGAAGTTCTAAGGAACTTGTTCAGAAGCAGAAGTTGCAAGGTCGGAAGAATCCAAGCTTCAATGTGACGATGATCAGAAGATTCACCAACGTTCATATGAAGCTCCTTGATCACAAGTCAACTGGTGAAAGGACAGGTCGCTATCACAGTACAACGACGTACAAGTCTCAGTCTGTCCGCCACCTACCTTGTACAGCCTAGCAGTCTGATATTACAGAATTGCCACTCCAACGGATAAAACCCTAGCAACGGCTACATCACAAGTCTTGGAGTATATAAAGGCTGAAGAAAGAAGAAAGAGACTAAGAAACTTTGCTGAAAACATTAAACACATTCGAACCAATTCTCTTAGCATTATTTCTTCACTGTTCTTAAACATCTGAGTTTACTATCAGCTTATTAGAAGCACTCATTGTAAACCCGAAACCTTTTATATATTGTTGTAAAGTTCCTTAAGAGACCAAGGTTGGTCGGATCTTAAGTGGACTGAATCAAGGCAAATTCAGTGTTTAGCTAGTCTTAAGAGGATCGGTAGATCAGCTTCTTAAGAGGATACTAGTGAGAAAATCAGTGTATTGTTAGTCACTTAGCAGGTGCAAAGTGCAGTTGTAACACTCATTGATTTTAGTGGATTGCCTTCATCAGAAGAAGGAAGAAATCACCTTCACAGGTGGACTAGATTAGCTTGAGCTTTTATCTCAAGTGAACCAGGATAAAATACCTGCGTGCTTTACTTCTTATCCTTCAGCACCTAGTTCTTATCTTTGAGTTTTCGAAAAGACACAAAAGTTTACCACTTATTCAAAAACTCTATTCAAACCCCCCCCCCCCTTTCTAGTGTTTTTCGCACCTTCAAACAGTCATGGCATTCCTTATGGATTCATGATCACTCGCCTGCTGATGGACATAAGGCCAAGACCATTTGTTCGCTGGTCCCCGATTCGTCGAGAAGACCCTGAGATGATGTCACTTGAATTTTTTGATGGACTTGGGATAAGCATTGAAGCTCCATGGCTTTCTGATGATACCGATCGGGAACCTTCCACAGCATCAGACTCATCTTCTGACCAATCTGTAATATCCTCTTCCCCTGATGCCGTTGTCGAACTCAATTATTGGAAGAGGAAAAGAGATGGCCCTGCATCCACTTCCTGACTTCCTCACCTCTTTGAATATGGTTCATTTCCACAGTTGGTCATTATTATGATTGGGTGTGTTTTCTTGGCCTGCGGCATGTATTAACTTAGCTAACAATTTCCTTATGTTTAGCCCTTTTGTAGCTTTGTTTAACTTCCCCCCCCCCCCCCAAAGGATGTGTTGGAAGAAACTTCATTTACATTCTGCAATTTTATTATATAATTGTGTTTGATGTTTATCTTCTTGTTTCATTTGTGCATCAAAGCTATAAATATATCAAAATTGAAGAGCATTACTTTGTAGGCGTACACCATTATATTGTCTCGACTTAGATCTACATTATTTTAACCAAAAAATTAATTTGAAATACCATATTACTAGATATATGGTTTGGAGTACACCTATAGTCCTCCCAATTTATTTCATTCTACTTTTTGTTAATAAAAAAATCAATTTAAGAATTTATTTATCTAATAATATGACAAATCATGAGCTCCATTTAAAATATTTTCCTCCTGTAACCAGAAAAATATTTTACACAAAGGATTTAGTTTTTAAATTCATAAAATATATAAATTATATTAACATATTTTTGTACACTTTTTATCAACAACAAAGTAATTTTAACTTTTAAACTTGTATAATTTATAACGTTAATATATAAAATATTATTTAATAAATTTAAATTTATTCAACTTTGGTTATAATTATTATTTTTTTGCTATTCTTCCTTTAGTTAATTTTAGTAAAAAAAAAAGTAGTGGATATATTTAGGAGTATTTCCACTGGTATACAAAATATTTGAACCATAAAGGCAGGGCTGAAGATATAAATCATGAAAATTAAGACACAAAAAAAAAAATACATTTAAACATTTAAATGATGAAGGGCCAAATAGTTTTAGGGTTTGCACTCATCTCTGTCGTTCTTTCCACTCAACTCTGTTGTCTTTCCACTTCTCATATATGCGTGCGGAGCCTTCACTCGTCCTCTCGCGCGACCACCAACGCAACTTCCTCCTCCTCCTCCGGCGCGACTTCCTCTTCCTTTTGATGAAATCCAATTTGATCATGAATGAACTAAAGATGTAGATGTAGAGGAGAATAAGATTGACGGACATGATGATACTGTGGATGTCATTGAATTAGTTCAAGACAATGGTGAGAATTTGGTCATTGATCCTAATGTTGGAGGCTCTAAGTCCATCTCATATGAGGAAGAACTTGATGGTGATGATGGAGATGATGATTCTAGTTGTGCAATATCTAATGGTGTTGTGAGATTTTAAATTTGGATGTCTAGTGACTTATTTGTTCCTGGTTTTAAGTTTATCCTAACTTGTTTGACTATTTGGTAATTTTATGCATGGTTTTAATTGTCATTGTTGGATAATTTTGATAGTTTTAGTATTATTAGTGTGACTTAATCATTATTATAGTTTTAAAAGTATTATTTTTGCACGAGGGTAATCTCTACGAGATCACGTTACGAGATTACCTCCCCTCCACGAGATTAGGTAATCTCTAGAGATTGACAACCATGGAGAAGACATCACCACATCAAGTCGTCGTCGCCTCTTATCTGGGTTTGAGCTATCTCTAAGACTTTATTATGAATTATGCACTCTTCGCACCCTCATGAAGAACAATTTACTAACAACTAAGAAATTCCTATCAAAAAACAATTTTATCAATAACCCCATAAAATCAACAAAAAACCCTAATGGCACGTCACATATAACTTAGCAACGCTTAGGGAAACTAACTAAATAGCCTAAGTGCATCAATCAAATGTGAATTCATGAAACGTATTGTATTGTTATTAGCCGACTAGGTTGCAACGATTTTCCGTTCGAAGTGAAATTCCCTCAACCAATACTAGACTATAATCTGTAGATTGATTGCTAAAGTATGAGATACATAAGATTTAATTCATAAGTCATTATTATTACTGATATGCCCTTCATGAAAGATGGCCTATTATTTGAAAAATATTTATATTTTGTATTTTTAAATTTGAAATACAAATTAATGGATTATAATCATTAGGAATGTGACATTATTGAAATGTGGGAATTACAAATATAGGCTTAAGTTTTTGGCTCCAATCTAGGAGGGAAACTAACAAAAGTTGAAATAAAGTAGACAAAGTTGGGATAAATGAAAGGGCGGGAATTTTTATTTTTTTTGGTAGATAAAGGGCGGGAATTTCAAAATTCAGACATAACTTTTGGCTCCTATTTAGGAGGGAAAGAAATAAAAATAAATGTAAAAATAATGCATTATTGGATGATTCGATCCTGGGATCTGAAGCTCAATACACTAGCAGAATAACCATCAAACTAACGCATCACATTTGTCAATCTTTTCCAATTAAAGTTATATATTGTATGTATTTACCTTTATTTAAACCCAAGAAATGACACATAAATAGTTTATTACATTTTTTTGTAGTTGGAATATTATTATTAGTTAATCAATACACATATTGGAATGGCAAGTCATTGGGCGAAACCATTTTATATTGTAGCAGCATCTAATAATGTTAATACATAGAGTCACCAAGTCATTGCTACCAACGCTGAAACTAGGTCAATAGTGCTTCACACTGTAAGTTTATGATTATCATCATCGTTACTCATAGAACATTGGGAAACAGTGACTCGTTGACAAAATCGGATTACAGTTCATCGATAATCCCCGTCCCCGAATGTTAGGTCAAGTGTTAAGAGCTAAGGGACATAATAGTTTTGGAGGGTGAAGTTTCCAGGGTTCGTACCCTCACGAGGACCAATGTACTAACATTTACTAACAACTAACATCTGCCCATCCAAAAACAATTTTATCAAAAGCCGCCTAAAAGCAACTAAAATCCTAATGGCACATCACATATACCCACAGATGACCTATGCGTCGTTGACTTGCTCAGGGCTATCTAATAAACCTGCGAAAGGTAACAGAGTGAATTTTATGAAGTGTCATGTATTGTTATTAGCCGACTAGGTTGCAACGATTTTCCGTTCGAAGTGAAATTCCCTCAACCAATATAAGATCTAATTCGTAGATTGAGGGCTTATTTGGTACGCCGTATTAGACATGATAATATTAGTTTATACAATACATTATGGACTTATCCATTGTTTGGTGCTTACATTGTATTGTATTAGCTTATACACCAATCACCTCTTATACATTAAAATGATGGATTAATTAATCCACCCTTTACATGAAAGATAAGGCATGATAAGAGTGTGATGTGTAAACTACTTGAATATATTTAATCAAACGCCACCACCACAACCCTCCACCACCACTGCCGCTACCACTACCACCACCACTGCCGCCGCCATCGTCACCACCACCACTGTCACCGCCACACCACCACGCTCCACCACTGCCACCATCATTGATACCGTCATCATTATCGCCACTACCACCATCATTGCCGCCACCATCACCCCCGCCGCCACCTCCACCACCCTCCACCATCACCGCCACCACCACTACTGCCACAATCGCTACCGCCACCAACACCACCATCGTCGTTGCCGCCACCGCCACGCTCCACCACTACCACCATCGTTAATATCGTCATCGTTATCGCCACTACCACCACAGGTGTCGCCTACACCACCGCCGCCACCCCCCTCCACCACCACCCCCCGCCACCACCATCCACCACCACTGCCACCATCTCTTTCCAATACAACCACCACCACTATCGCCACAAAATTATACGGTGTATGAACAAACATTCTATAGTATTAAAATTTTATCAGGCCTTATCCTATCAGGCCTGATACAATCAGGCCTTATACTATACAACATACCAAACGGGCCCTGATTGCTAAAGTATGAGATAAGTACGATTTAAGTCATAAGTCATTATTACTAATATGCCCTTCATGAAAGACTTTTCCGTATCACTAATGAGGGCAAGATTCGGTCTGCAATCTGCATGTACTAGGGCAAACCCAAAGAATGTTTGGAAGTCTATAATCCTGGACAAATTTAATGCATTTTTACTATTTTTTTTCTCTAATTTAACTACATCCTTAAAATACTATTATAAGGTTCATATAATGAGGACTGAAGGTAGTAATATAGGATGTCAACCCAGTGCAATGGGCTATATGTAGATCTACATCTTACCTAGGTCATATTTTTCTTCTCCTCCTCCCTCTTACAGAAATCTGCAGTTTCAACACAATCACACCAACCGAGTTCCACTCATCACACCTGAATCATGAAAACACCAAACCCCCAGGTCCTTCCTTACCCTGACTATGTACTACGTGTCCCCACTGCACGCGAACTAGATCCCACACTTCTTGAGCACTTCAGCAGGCACTGGAAACACTATAAGACAGGTTGGAGCCCGAGGGTTAACATATATAAGGATCCCCTCCCTTCGACCTGTGAACTTCGTTTTCGATTTGTTCGATTCAGGTTCGTACAAATCTTTTCCCTTCGTTTTCCCCTTCATTTTAGGGTTCTTAATTTTTTTACATTTTTATCGCCGTTTACACTGTAATGTCTTGGTTGGTGCTTGCTTGTCACTTGTTATTTCGACACCATGTTCTTAAATTTGAAGTTTATATGGACCGATTATTTGATTCTCTGTAGCGATTTGTTCTTTCATTCTGACTTTGTTGTAAAATTTCCCGAATTGGGGAATCTCCCCACTTTGTTCAACTGTTCCTAATTTGTCTGGATTATGGATTTATTAAACTGTTTTCATGGTTGCTAAATTATTGATAGGTTTGCTCGGTGTTTTCCATTTTCTACTGAAGCTGCTAATGCATGTGCTATACAACTGAGTTAGCAAATGTTGTTGATTTAGCTTACGGGTTGACCACACAGATTTTGTCCTCATAAATCAAGGGTTCAGCTGTAAAACACCTAATGGTGTAGCATTGACTTAAGAAATTTTGTTTAGGGCTTTGTAGTATAAGGTTTATCAGTAGGAAACAAACTGCCATATAAGGGGCCAAAGACTTGGTTTGACACTTGTGTGCAGGTTTCAAATCTTGAATTTCATTACCAATTTAAGTAGCATGGTATGGTGATGTTAGATGTTGTTCTTCATTGCCCCAGTAACATCATGATAAAGACTTCAATTATTTACCTTGGTGTTGGTTAGACACAAGTACTTTTGCCATTTTTCCTATTTCCAGCAAGTTTGCCACATGCTATTATGAACTGCAAAATGCACTCATGTGTGGTGTTATTCCTGAATGCTTTGTTCGAGTCAATACTTTCTGAATATCATCTCTGAACAAAAATCTCCATAATCTTTACGTATTCTATATTCAAGTTTTGTTTTGAGAATTGCCTGGTCTTTGACGCCATAATCATTTGTACTTTTAAGGAATACACTGTGAGTTTCTGATACAAGGAGAATCTTGGAGTTTTTCCTCACAGGGGATTTATTGCTGAGCTTGACCCTGCTGCGGTAAATGTCCAACTTATGGCCGATGTTCAATACCTTTACTTTTTTGATTCCATTGAATGTAGACTTATAGGTTTCAATTGTGATTGTCAGGTCAGTGTCAAGGTTTCAGAAATGTTCCTGGAGGAATTTGGCAGGAGGCTGACACATACATGCATGTTTAGAGATCTTGCGGGAAGCAGATTCAACGTGTTGATGTACAACATGTACGGCGAAGACCACTTCACAACTGGTCTAG
This sequence comes from Lotus japonicus, assembly GCF_012489685.1. Classification (NCBI taxonomy): domain Eukaryota; kingdom Viridiplantae; phylum Streptophyta; class Magnoliopsida; order Fabales; family Fabaceae; genus Lotus; species Lotus japonicus. Next base: position 67,282,454 of record NC_080043.1, read on the forward strand.
CTTCTTTGAGGGCCCACTACAATTTGCATCAAGGGGGGTGGGTCAACATGTTCTACCTCGGTGCTTCTGAATTCTACCTCAAGGTGCTTGATAGGGAACTCAGGGAAGTTAACTATCGTGACTTTCCTGTTGTAAACCTAAAGGTTGGTTGGCAAGATTAAGATGAAGAAGTAGTTGATGTTGAAAGCGAGCCTGAGGATGACCATGCGGATTACTTCAGAGGAAGGTCGTTCACTATCAAAGCCTCCCATCTCACATCACACACAAAGGTTTTTGTGCTTATTCTTCTTTAAGTTAGTGACATTGTTGTTGAATTATGTTATATCATTGCAACTGTTTTATGTATTTATTACTGGTCATTAAATCTGCAGGCAATACCCGCTGACTTGGTGAGACTAGCCATACATCCAAACAAGCCAACCTGCTGCGTCTTGAGGGATGACCTGACAAGACGATTCTTTTGTGAAATGTGGTGGGGCAAGTCCAACAATTCTGCATGCTACATTTCAAAGGGCTGGCATGATTTTGTGGTAACAAATGGTTTGGTAAAGGGAGATTTTGTTTCGTTTGGCATTGAGAGGAGGGATCCGGCCTTGATCCACGTTAGTGTGGTTAGACGATTGGTTAATCAACTGCGTTCCCACCCTTAATTCCACTGAACTAGTTTTAGGTTAACTGCATATTTAGAGACAATGCCAATTTTTTTGGTTAGAACCCTTCACAGCAGGTTTTTTGATATTTTTGGTTCTAAAAACAAGTTGGAAGGATTAATTGCCATAGGTAGATTAAGCCTTAGTTTAGTGTTGTCGTTCTCACCTGGGTTTGTGCAGTTTCATCTTAGGGGGGGAGTGATGTTTTATGGAGATCATTTTGGACAATGGTCTTAACTTGGACATGCTTATATTTCCTTACTTACACGCCATTCTTTTACTTTCATGTTGATGATGGGGGTGAGCGGTGTGGAGAATGATTTGATTTTACCTTCATTTGCTCAAAATTTAAGCGCATTAGTAATTGAATTTCACTTGAATTTGCTGAAAATTTGATCAAGTGGTTTTATTGAACAACCATTTCATGCTCATGGATTGCATTTTCCCCTAAACTGCATGTGTTTAAATTCTAAGAGATCTAACTTTCTGCACATCATTCATCAATTGTGAGTGGTAACCTCTATATAGAAAACAACACAGAATGCATTGCTTTTTTTCTTCAATTTGCTGGAGAACGATTTTATTGTTCCCATAATTATCAATTTCATTTGATGTAAAATTCAAGCACATTACTATTATTGTTGTCTAAAAACTATTTTAACTAATGGAATGCTTTTCCCCTAATCTGTATGTGTCTCAAATTGTATTTTTTGCACATATCATGGAAACTGTGCACCACATAAAAACAATAAAACAATTTTTTTTTCTTTATAAAAATAAAACACACAATGCATATGCTTGCTTATTCAATGTGCATTTTAACACTCCTGTAGGAGTTTATGTATAAAATTTCAGTTATACGTTTACTTGTCAGTTATCATTTTTTTGCTGCATTTCATTTACTTCACTCTTACAAAAACTGGTTGTGTCCTTTAATTTTTTATCCACACAAATAGATTTATTAAAAATTGGTTTTACCGACTAAGTGGTACTGAGATGTTATTTCATTTTTTTAATAAATTAACTCCTTTAGTTATAATATTTATTTTTTTTCATAAAAAAACAATTTGATAATGTAATTTACTACTTAAATGGTATTTGTGAAGAGTCATGATTGCCCCTATAAACTAGCTTTGAAAGTTGTGCATAATATGTAACTGTGCACGGTCCAATTGATTTACTGTATCGTCTTCCCCCAAGCACAACATAACTGTTCACAGAGAACGGCATACGAAACGTCTGTTCAGAGAGAAGGAGAAGGAGATAAAGCATCTCCTAGGGTTTTATCTCTCTTTCCCGATCCAATTTTTGTTCGTGTGTTCCACTATCACCGCCACCCTCCTAGCAAGGCCAAGGTTCGTGTCTATGTCGTTTCCAGCCTTGTTGTCTTTTCTACTTTCTATGCCTTAATGCAATTTTTAAATCTTTTTGTTTCTTCTGGCTGCTTCACCAACAATCAAACCTGCAACTTCCTTTTTCAAGCACTCTACTTTCTAATTCGAAAATGCATCACAAAATATGTTGTATTTTTAATTGATCCTGGTTAGGTTATAGCTGCATGCACGATTTGAAAATTATGGAAAATTGGTTCCAATATGTTGGCTGACTAATTGTGCCTTGTTAGGTTTGAACAACGGCATGAAGTCCAAAGAAAAAGCACCAGCACTCCCTGATTTCACCCTTCCATTAGAATTGAATCAGGTAATTTTTGTCACTTATTATTTTTCATATTTGTTCTGTCTGGAATAGTGTTGTGGTAATGGCTGGCTTAATTCTATTTAAAACACGTATAGGAACACATGGAAATGTCGTACGAAGTTTACACAAGATTCAGAGCGGATATGGGTAGTACAATTAAACTTAGAGATCCAGTAGGGAGTATTTGCGAGTTTAAGTTATACTTTGGGGCAAATACGTGTAGGATTTGAGAATCTGTTCGTGCACTTGCTGTTAAGTATAACTTGGAAGAAGATCAGTTGGTTCACTTTTACCACTTCATTCGAAACAAGTTCAATGTGAAATTAACTGACAAGTTGATGAATGAAATCGATTAGGGTGTGGGAACTTCCCAGAGACAAACTCAGAGAAATGAAAACCCTGCTGCAGGAAAGGATTGTGTGTGTCACAACGGCGGCGAGGAGCGTGTGGGTGTTGAGATGGATGAGCCTGGTGTGACTGTCCATATTGAAGAAGATTGTATGTATGTGGAGGTTGAAGAAGACCACAGAATAGAAGATGACGGTCTGATGGGTTCTGTCCCGTGATTTCCTAATGCAGACAAGGATCCTTCAGTTGTGTAATTTGATTTGGTGATGACCGCCTCAGCAATTTCAGGACGCCAGACAGTTGTGAGTACTCATTACGTATCTCTTTATTCAATGTTTGGTTACCTTTTATTTCATTAGTTATAGTGAAGAATGAAGATTGCATTTATATTCTCAGTTAAAATTTGAGCAATGCGAATCGTAACTTGAGGTTTAATTCTGTTGCCAGCACCTACCAGCGTGCTATGTTCGCAGACACTTGAAGAAAGAATGGATGCAGATCATATTGGCCAATGAACAGAGTAAGTGGTATGTTTGCGACCTCAAGTGGAGGTATAAGGATGAGCAACGAAGTCCCTGCAATCTTGCAGGTCGTTGGTATGATTTTGTGAATGACCACAAATTAAAAGTTGGGGACAGGGTTCATTGCCAACCATGTAGCACTGCCAATAATCTTGTCTACTGCACCATTCACCGCCGTCAGAAGAAAAAGAAGTAGCATAGTCACTGTGACTATGTTTTTGAACAACTGTGTACTTGAATGCTTGTTTGTTCAAGTAGTTTCAACAATCTTTCTTTCTGTGTTCTTTAATTTTATTTCAGACATTGTTAACTTGTTACTCTTGGTATTATGTTGAAAATGCCATATGGGGTCCCTGGTTATGCTGAAGAATTGATCCAAAATTATCTTCGTTAAACAGTGGTAGGATAGGCCCGCTGGGCCAACCCGCCCTGACATCATATTTAGAAGGGTTAGTTTATGTGTATTGTGCCCATTAGCCCACATAACCCGCACAGTTTGAGCCTGCCATTTAGTGGGATTTTGGCTGGTTGGGTTGGGTTGGGCCGTTGGGTTGGAACATTTTCTAAAATTTTAGTTTTATAAAATTTACCAAAAAACATCATGCTCCGGATTTGTTTACTGGGCCCAATAAAAAAACCTTGGCCCATGTTATTTTTTTTAGTTCATAATTTGCAATAGATTTCTCAAGCTCCAGTATCTCATGTAAAATGCTTCTAATAAGATTAACAACGGGAAAAATGTTTGGAGAAATTTAACCTACACTAGTTTTTGGTGGTGTAACCTTAGACCACCCCCCTTTTGACCTGCAATAGCAAGTCTTTTTTTTTTAAATAAAAAAACCTATCTTTTTAAATCTTGAATTAATCATTAGGTTAATTGAATTAATTATCAGGTAATTAAATTAGGTCAAATTTAATTAGTTCATCTTCATCTTTTCTTCCTTGCACCGAACTACAAAAAAGTGGTGCAGGTAAAACGCCTCCGTAATTACATAAATGAAAGTTTCTTGCATTTTTTTCTTCAAAGTTTGTCTCTGTATTTTGTATCAGAGTTAAACAGTTTCTTGCAACTAAAAGGGGTTAAAACAATAAAATGTAAGCTTCCATTTGTACCTTTTCAGCATTTTCCCTCACTCTACAATAGTAATACGTATGATAATGAGAAATCACGTATTCTACAACATTGGTGCATAAGGGTTGAAAAGTTCAACTTCCATCCGAAACCATTGTACAGCCGAAGTTTAATTTTCATCTACAAGCCACTTGGGCACGCAGAATAGTGACTACTTTGGATTCAACAGTGGTTTTTGACATAGACATATTTTCGGCGTCCGATTGCACATCAAACTACATTTGCTTATGTACCAGCCTTTTTCTTCGCCGCATCATGTTGCATTTGGCTACGGGGGCCTTGGTGTTGGCTTTGTCCTCTACCAGCAGGAGCATGAATAGGTTGACAAGCAGATAGATTCTGCGATTGAGTAGATTATCAAAAATTTCACTGGTGAGGAATATCATGGATATATTAAAAATTTTACAAACACTGAATAACTTGTACAAAACCTGATAGTTTCGGGGCAATATCGGAACATAACCATAGCATTGAGGAGCATTTTGAGGACCATTTATGGGTTGACCATAAGCATATTGAATGTTCGGGTCTGGTATCCATCCACCATAACCATGTGGGAAGTTGACCTGGGCTGGCATACCCGTACCAACGGCTAAGTTAGGTGGTCGTGTTCCGTATTGAGGGACAGCGGAATGAAATCCGGGATGAGCTATACCACAAGAAACAGCTGTCTGGGTTGGCTGTATCCAGAAGATGTAATACCTCGCATTAAGCTTTGTGAACAAGAAATACAAATTCAACTTATCTGTGAACTGCATATTTCTGAACTGGTAAGTGATTCACTGTCAGGAACTCACCGGTTGCATTGTTGAATTTTGTGGGGACAAAGCACGTGAGCCCATCTGACTTTCATCTTTATCAGTTGCGGGGGTTAGGTTTTCCTGAATCCACAAGTAGAATAACAGCATTTTCAATTCACTTAAATGATTATCCAAGTCCATTTAACGCATGAGAAACTACAATTGAGTTGATATATATGGACCAACCTTTTCATTAACTGAACAGAGATTCGAGTTCTTTGTCTTATGTTTTTTGGCTTTATGTCCTCGACGACCAACCTGCTCAATAACAACAATATCACAAATAACAGCAACACAAACAATAAAGGATCAATGACTTACCAAATGGTTTATTACATTAGAATTGGATCTACTTGGCTGCGTCGTGGCCTCGGTTGGCTGGCCCGTGCTATCGTCATTTACGTTGCCCTCATCCTCCTGCGTGGATCGCTCATCACCCTCCAAATCATTATCTTCTCCACCAACGAGGGTAGAACAAGTCCTTGCGTTGTGACCAAGCTTATGACAGTTTGAACACCTTGCTTGTTTCTTATTCTTTTTATTCTTCTTTGGTTTCGGGGTTGCAGGCTGGCGTCCTTTAGATTTGACGATATTGGGATCACGAATGTCGTTGGTCCCGTTGACATGTCCGCCTTGTTTGAGTATCTTATTCTTATACTTCGTCGTCAACCTCAAAATATCATTCATCATGTCAGTGAAGAGCCCAGGATTGTCAGAACATAAGACGGAGAGCCCGTTGCACACAGCAGATATAGCCCCAAATCGTGCTGTCTTCATTACAGAACTGTCCACCTCATCGGTGGATGTTGCCGACAAGTATTCAGATTTTGCATACCGTCCCCACCTGCTAAGCATAAGTGTTTTACGAATGGTTTCCATGAGCTTATATTTCATGCTGTTGAAAATATGTGAACATGGTATTCCACGTGATTCAAATCGCCGGCATGGACAGTAAAATTGATTACTTTTCTTGTTGTAGACTACTTCAATGGTTCTTTCTGGCCTCCTATAATGGAACATCTCGTACCTCACTTCATCTACATCCGGTTTTTTATCTTTATAATTCAATGGAGCCACACACTCAATTTGATTTCTTACTTCTTTAAAAATTTCACGCGTGTACAGTTTTGCAGCTTCACTTTCAAATTTGTACAGAGTGGTAGTCAAAACAGGTTCAGTGAAAATACTACCGTAATCAGCTCGCAACTCATTAAATATGTACCCTCTTAAAGCATGCTCAATGGTTTGCATGAAGTCTATAAGACTAATTATTCTCTTGACATAGACCTTGATACGACTATTTATGGCTTCACATATTGATGTCGTCTGTATCCCAGCAAAAAACTGATCACGGAGATATGCGGAGCACCACGATTCCTTTTTCTCATACACACTTAAAACCCACTTGTCTTTCTGTAGGCCGTGCTTAGAAACCATGTTCTGCTAGTGTTCCTCAAATTCCTCAACACTGAAGTGCCAATAAAGTGCTTTCTGAAAGTCATCCAAAAATTCCTTGCTCATTCTGTGATCCTTTGCGTTCTTGTGCAAGTGCCATGCACATAGTCGATGCGATGCGTTCGGGAATACTTGTTTGATGGCCTCCCTCATAGAAAGATCTCCGTCGGTTACAACAGATTTAGGTTGTTTCCCACTCATTGCTTCCAAAAAAGTTTCCAACAACCACTTGTATGTCTCAATAGTCTCATCAATCAATAAAGCGCATCCAAATATAATCGTTTGGTCATGATGGTTAGTTCCACAAAATATAACCAGTGGATGTTTATACTTAGTGGAGCCGTAAGTGGAGTCAAAGGCAAGAACATCCCCGAAGCATTGGTAATCTGTCCTGCTAACACCATCTGCCCAAAAAAGATTATTCAATCTATTGTCTCCTGAGGTGGTGTATTTCGAATAGAACATGGGATCTGCATCAGCCTTTGATGTTAGGTAAGTTAGAGCAGCTCGAGCATCCCCACCTTTGACTCTGTTATGTCTCTGGCGACTGAAGTTGTTGTACAGATCTTCTTTCAAGAATCCTACTTTAGAATATCCCCCCTTCTGTGCCGTCAAATAACCCATGATATGACAGGTTCTGACACCATATGCGTGAAGACTTTCTGCCTGAGCTTTGTCTCCTTCACTAATTGTACGGTAAGCATTAATCACAGGGACATATACCGACGGGGTAAGTTCGTGGTTGTGTTTCTCCTCAAACCCCACCACACCCCATTGGCATTTCTTGTTATCGTACTGTATCTTGAGTCTTGCTTGACAGTTAGAGCGGGTTAGGCTTCTGTGGGCTCTTTGCCTATCCATAATGAAGTACTTTGGTTCCCTTAACCCCTCCCTATTGCATACAAATTTTCGCATTACAACTTTGTTATTAGAATCTCGTTCACATGCATCATTTCTAACCACAAATCCCTTTCCCTTCGCGTAGGCACAGTAAAATGTGTATGCATTAGCCTCACTGCAAAACGTTAAAGCTCGTATCTCATCAGCTGTTAAGGTAAGCACATTCCTGAATTCATCATCTGAACTATCTGAATCTGTATCGTCACCACTGCATCCCAATTCATTGTCTTCCACTACCTCTTCGTCATCCTCGTGCTCTTCCTCTTCATATTCTACGAAAAGTGGCTTAGGAAATTTTGGTTCACCCCCATCATCCTCTGAAGTAGCCATATAATAGCCTTAAAGGACAGTATACAATCTCCCTAATGAAATTATCACTCGATTTAGGGACAAACCTACATAGTATTCACAAACAAAGCAACAATAACCTTCTTCAGACCAATTGACAAACCCATGGTGGTCACGCAAACCTTAAAAACCACAATGCATAACCATCAACCAAATAATAAGAAAATAACCAAATAGCCAACAAATATCACAAAATTGGTCAGTTCATTTCGCAAACTACGCTTCTACAAAGCAACTCGACAAAGTCTCAAATGGTAAATTACTTACTGTTTGAATTGGTGGATTTAGGGTTTCAACGATTTTCAAACTTTGCTCAATCTCCGGATCTCTGCATCTGAATAACAGTTAACAATTAGGACTCACGGCTTGAAATGAGCATAATGTGGTGCCTGAGTAAACTTAAAATCAGCTGAACGACCTGCTTGCAAACGATCAAATAGGGCTCAACGAATGTACGAGTGTTCCCACTGTAGATGAAGAAGGGGATTTTTTCTGAAACAATCAATTGATGGCTTGCTTTAGTATGCTATGTCATCGAAGGTTTATGGCTCGGCGAGGAAGAAAGGAAGCACGATGGCCTGTCAAGCTTCAATTGCCAACGGAGTTAGGGAGAACTGGAGAATGTATAAGATGAAAACAAAGGCTTGAAGATGGTGGAGATGGAGAGGGAAAACAATTGAATTATTTGATTTATTAAGGTTTTTAGAATTGTTGTAATATCTGAAATGTTTTTCTGTAAATACATAATTCCTTTTTATAATAACATTAAATATTGGGGACCGAAATTATAACTATTGGGGACCGAATTTGGGATTATGGAAATCTTGCGAGTTTGACTCATGGCACACTCCTAAACGGATTTCAACTGGGCCACGTACAAGTGGCATTCCTGCCGCCTAATTTCGGATGGCATTTAAAAATTAGCCTTTGTCAAATCCCTTTTGATTCATGTTTGGATAGGTATTGGTTGGAATTAGTTTTCCGCAATTGGTTTTCATCATAAAAAGGGAAGATTGTTAAGTTCAAACACTGGATAGATTATTTATTATATTTTGAATGATAACAATTTTTACTATAATTATAATGACTAAAAATTTCATATGAATTAAACAACACTTATAGCTCACATCTCTCATCGTCTAATGTTCAAAGTGCAAGACAATACAAGAAGACAGTCCATTCTAAAGAAGAAATGTCAAAGTTACAAGACAGCACTAGCGAAGAAACGTCATATTTGCTAGATCGTCTGCAAGATGATAAGACTACATTCAGTGAAGAAATTCATCGTCTATCTCAAAGCTGACCAATGAAGACAATTTCTAGAGAAAGAGTGTCATGTTCAAATTGAAGATATATCTCTGACATTCTTTAGGAGAGAGTCAAGTACGAGGAATCACATGATACTCTACAAAGCACATTGATCAAGGAAACAAGTACAACGTTGACAAGGTCAAGTTTCCTCTTTCTCTCATACAAGGAATGGAATAATTAAAGACTATTGTCAACACATATTATTTTCTATCTTTGTCAGGCAACACACTTGTAAGACAATTCATCTCTTAAGAAGAATCTACAAGTGATTGGCCCAAGATTATCGTCTAGTTCTAAATGACCAATAGAAAGAAGAAAAGAATAATGAGTGCAGCAGATAAATCTGAAGCTGATCAGAGTAGAACAAGAAAGGGCAGGTTGAATTGTGCCCACAAAAAACTTGGTTTTCCAAACGATTTAAAGATTTATAATCTTCGTTGGTATCGTTTAGTGCAACGGAAATATGTAAGCAAGGAAGTAGACGATGCACACCAGCAATTTTATCTTGGTTCACCCCCATAATGATAGGGCTACGTCCAATCTTTGGCAACGCCAAGATTTCACTAAGCTCAAGTATCAATGACTTCTCCATACAAGTATTATTTGAACCTTGCCTCTTCAGGCAACTAGAGTATTATTTGGGCAATGATCGCTTGAAAGTTGATTGGGCTTAGCCAACTTTTCAAAGTCTTAAGTTCTTCCCTTTATACTTCGGAATCTTTTGTGTGGTATATTGTAGTCGTTGGAGCTTGTTCATCACAAAGATTCTAGTTGTTGGATCAAACGGTACAAAGTGTACTTTCATCAGAGCATAATATTGTTTGATTGAAACATTTTGCCTTAAAGATGTATTCTGTCAACGAGCAAGTAGCACATGTCTGGGTTTCTATCTGTTAGTGTAGAGATATAGAAATCTAATAGTGACACAACGATACCTTTATCTTCATCATAGCATTGTGTCAGACATGTAATTTCATCCTTGAGACTTCTTGCACAAATCTTTCATGGCTTCTTCTTTCAACGAGAAGTATATTGATTTGACTTGTGACTTTCTTTGAATGTAAGCTTTCTTCTTTAGATGCTCATTCTGCTTCTGTCGTCTTCGCATTTCTTCAGACGATCTTTATTCATCGTTCTTCAGACGATGATCTTTCTTTCATCATTCTGCTTTCTTTCAGATGCTCTTCTGTTGAGCTCATTCTTTATGCTTCTCTTCTTCTGATACTCCAGTCTTCATATGATAGACGTTGATTGCTTTTAGACGTTCTGCACTCATGTTCTTCTTTTCAACATACGATGTCGCTTGCTTCAGTTAATCTTCTTTCAGAAGATTTATCAGTTCATCGCATGCTTCATTCCTTTCTTCAGTTGGTCATTCAATAGTTGAGGCTTTCAGCTTTGACCAAGTTCTTCTTCTTCTTCAGAAATGGATTGTCTTGTGTTACTTGAATAGGAGCAAATGTTTGTAGGCTTAGACACTAAGCTTTGTTCCATTTCTTCATTCCTTGTGTGAGAGAGAAAGAGGAAACTTTAATGTTGACATGGTGTACTTGTTTCCTTGGTCAATGTGCTTTGTAGAGTATCACGAGATTTCCGAGCACTTGACTTTCATCTCAACAATGTCAGAGATATTTCCATTTGAATATGGCGCTATTTTCTTTGAACATTGCTTCCTTTGATCTGCCTTGGGATAGACGATGTAGTAGACGTTGAGTGCAATCTTCTTAGATGATTCAATAGCTTGGACTATTCTTGCATAGTTTGGCCTTGAAGCTTTGCTTGACCTTGCATGTGTAGTTCTGAAGCTTTGACTATATCCTCAAGAGAATGTTCTTGAAGCTTTCATGAATCTTGATCTCTTTTTCTTCTGATTCTTCCTTTGCATAGACGATGATACTTGCTTGCTAGTGTAGCTGGCCTTATAGCTTTGATCATCCTTAGCTTATCCATGATGTTCGTTGAATATTTGATCATTTTTCTTATTCTTCTTTTAGTCAGACTATTCAGTAGATAAGGCATTTCTTCACTTGTATAATTTGCCTTGATGCTTTGACCTTCTTGCATAGAAGATGAGGCATGTTTGACTTTCTTTCACTGCGTCATATGCCCTTGTTGATTTGTCCTTGCTTGCACTTGACTGGGTGACTCCTTGCATAGTCTTGCTGCTTTAATAAGTCCCTTCTTTGTCTTCTTGTCATCTTCTTGTGTTGCTTCTTTAGACGAGTCAGCATGAGGGATATAAGTGTGATTTCTTAAAATACAATTCATATGTTATATTTAATCACAATAATTACGCTCTTGAAAATTATTATCATTCAAAACAAGATAGACGATATGATTAGTGTTTGAACTTAACAAGATCCTCTGAAGGAAAGAAGGATTACTGAAGCAGAAATATCATTTGGAGAACAAAAGAACGATGGAAGCAGATTGTCTGAAAGAAATAACATCTATCATGGAAACAAAGCTGAAGTGTCTGAAGATTGAATATTACGTTCAAGTTGGAAAAGAGCTCAGAATAGCTTCTTAAAGAAGTCTTGAAAGACAAGATCACATGTTCTGATAAAATACAATGCACAAAGTAAATGTACAATGGTGTCACTATCAAATTTCTATTTCATCGCGCCAACAGATAGAAGCTTAGACCTATGCTACCTACTAGCTGATAAACCACATCCTTTCAGCAAAATGTCTTCATCAGACAGTAATATGCATTTAATGCATTTGTCTTCATCAGATAGTAATATGCATTTAATGCATCTAATATTCAAAGTACCGTTTGATCCAACAGACTCTGTGAAGAACATGCTCCAACTGTTATCTTTTATCTAATAGAAGATTCAGGAGTATAAAGAGAAGATATGAAGATATTGCAAGTAAGATTTCGACTAAAAATTCAGAAAAGATCATCATCACCTTCTCCTTCAACATGAAGATAAGATTTTCCTAAGAGTCAAATTCTTCATCTCTCATGTAACAGAACATAAAGTATAGTCTTAGAGTCAAACCTCATCTCCAATACTTTATTATTCTTGGATTGAAATGTATCTACCATGACTCTTAGAAGAAGAGAACTTAGTAGAAGCAAACGATCTTGTGAACGAATGTTTAAGGAGAAGTCCTAAGAATACTTGTTAATGCCTGAAGAGGCAGTGGAAAAAGAATACTTGTGACTGCCTGAAGAGGCAGTGACAAAAGAATACTTGGTTTTCCTGGAGAGAAAGTGGTGAAACAATACTCAACAATTCCTGAAGAGGCATAGACAATAACATTTGTATGGAGAAGTCTTTGATCCTGGTATGTGAAATCTTGGTATAGCCAAGGACTGGATGTAGCCCTATAATTCTGGGGGTGAATCAGGATAAAAACGATGGTGTTCATTGATTCATCCTTTGCTCTCACTTATCTGCTGCACCAAACAACACCAACTCAAGCAACGACGCTTTCAATCGTTTGGAAATCCAAGTTTTTGGATGACACAATTCAAACCCCCCTTTCTCGTGCTACTTCTGATTATCTCAATTGGTATCAGATCTTAGTCTCTGAATACTAACACCTTGACAGGTGTAGAGTAAAGATCAATGAGGAAGAATCAAGGATTGTTAATGAACTCAGACTCGCGCAAAGCCATATCTTTTGTTGCTTCAAAGCCCTCAAGCAAGAAGAATCTCAAGCAACCATTAACTGGTTCTGAAAAGCAGTGATTCAAAGATGTTGCTTCAAGATAAGTCAAAGAGAAAGCCTATTGTGACCAAACAACTCAAGGGAGACGACCAAACAAATGTTGAAGGACTTACAGACAAAGAAGGGTTTGGGGTGTCACTAGATGAGGCAACAATAACTGCAAATTGTCCTACTCAGCTCGCTCAAGCCTTGGAGGAGCACAAAGCATATGCCAAAGAGAAAACCTCAACTATCACAGAAATGCAGACGAAGATCATGAACGAGACAATGAAACTGAACAGAAGACATCCTCACTACTTCCATATGTTTGTTTCTTTGAGACAATTGACGAAAAAGTACATCAACTCTCTTTTCATGCCCTAATGCCTATTCAAGAGTCTTCATGCATTCAAGAGCAACGATGCATCATGTTATCCCTGAACACGATCTTGGATGTCTTGAGAAAGAAGATAAGAACAAAGTCTTCCCTGAGAAAAGAAGTCAAGTGAGTTTCGCCTCATAAGACAAATCCATGTCAGCAAACATTACATGGCAAGAAAGAAATTCTAAACTCTAGTATCAGAAGCCAAGAGAAGGACAATCAGGTGTACCAAATGGAGTCGTAGGAACTTAATGGATATAGAGTTGAAGATGAAATCGAACAAAGAACCACAATTTAAGGTTACTGAGTGTAGTCATGGACTTTTAGGCGATATGGCTCTGACAGACCTCAAAGTATGCTATTCAACGTGCCACTGATTTTAGAGTATCTGCACTCAGAGGACTTGGATAAGGCTTCAACCAGAAGATTACGAAATCCAAGAGCATGATGTCGATGTTTTATGACATCACCAAAAGACATCGTCTATACTTGACTGGGGAAGCATTGGTATGTTTCTTACTCTTTAGAATACGTTTTTCAATACACCAATCAAGCATTGCAAGAACCATCTATGAAAGATCGTCTAAGACTAGTGTCCAACGTCTCATCTAGCAAACGACACTTATGGTCTGAAACAACTCCTTCCAATGTGAAGTCCACTGGCTCTTCACCATCTGGACCTAAGTGAGAAACATAGTGAAGTTCAAATGCCATAATGTCTTCCGCACTCACCGTGTCATGATACAAAGGAAAGGTCAAGTCATTTAATGTGCGGCAACAATACTCGACTACCTATGACATTGAATGTTTTTCCACTCATTCTCAATCCATGACTTCCTACCAAGTTTCTCTTGGAAACACAATTTTCTTCGACCTTTCAGATTTGAATTTACATAGTTACAAAAAATCCTCATTAATTCAATCAAACCCTGAGGATAACTCTACTGCCATCATACACAAACCACCATCTTTGGCTCTCAATCTTTTCGCATTCACTCTTCACACATCTCGGAAGAATCACTCTCAACCCTCTATCATGGCTGGCTCTTCAAAGAACAATTCTTCTGAAATGAAGAACACCAAGTTTATTCACTTTACTGAAGACAATAAGAAGAAGAAAGTTATGTCATATGAAGGAGAAAAGGAACAAATCACCAGAAGTACTCCCAAGAAATCTGGTGTTTAGTAAATAAAGAAATAAGAGTTAATACTAAGATTTTTGAAAGCAGTGGTCCACCTACGAACTGTGTTTTTACTTGTTATAAAAACCAACATTTAAGTATAAGTATGTGAAATAATTTTTGCAAGGAAGTTCTTTTTATTTGTGAATCATATTTTCTCGTTCATGGTACACAAACCAATATTTTTATAAAGAAATTACAATTGGAGTTTTGCTAGAACTAGGATTTAGGGGTGATATGCGAACGAAGAAGAGGAGTTGGAGGTGTTTAACATAAGGAAGAAGAATGGGAGTTCTCATGATGTTGGGTTTGTTTCATTTTGTTGGAATTTACGTTCGGGAAGGGAGGAGGAAGAAAGATGATGAAGGTGGTTGTGGTGGTGGTGGTGGGAGGAAGGAAGAAGATGATGATGATGAAAGAGGGAAGAGGAAGAGAATAAAAGGGGAAAAAGAGGGTGGAAAAAAATAATGAAGATAAAAAATTCCAAGTAGGACACATTGTTGGGGGAGACAGGGGAGCCCATGGGCCGAGGAGCAAGACACCAAGAGATATCGACGTCACATTTTAACCCAAAATCTTAAGGCATTAGGTTTATCGTTTATGGGTCACATCTCTTATAAACTCTTCTCTTCACTCATACTTAACCAATGTGGGACTCCAACTCCGCACTTGAATTCTCAACAATCTCCCCCTCAAGTGCGAGTTACCTCCACATTATCATGGCCCCCCTCCGCGGAAGCTTATCCACTCTTGCACCGTTGTTCGCTTCACCGCGTCAATGGAACCCGCCGCCTAGCCACACCGTTAGGAAGACTTTCAACACAAGGAGTTGTAACTATGGCTACGCCAATCTTCGGCTCTGATACCACTTGTTGGGGGAGACAGAGGAGCTCATGGGCCGAGGAGAAAGACACCAAGAGATATCGACGCCACATCTTAACCCAAAACCTTAATGCATTAGGTTTATGGGTCATATCGCTTATAACACATGATAGTTGGCTAAGTAAAAATTGATCATATAACACCAATTGGATTTATTGCAAACAATTTCTTAAAGGATGTATTGCTAAGGATTTTTTTATGGGATCAAATTAGATTTCTCTTTAAAAATATGGAACAAATTATATATTTTATTTTAGAAAAAGAAAAGGAATCAAGGACTACCTCTGACTTCAATAATTAATGTCTTACAACTACCTAATATATTAGTGATATAAAAATATAAAAAAAAAATTTGAAAGAAATTTTTTTTAGATAGATGTAAATGATTTTAACTTATATATAATCAATTTTATACTAATACTTTTAAGTCAATATTTCTAATATTTATATATCCTGATTTTTCTTTTGTCAATTATATATCCTGATAGCCACGTAACCACGTTCCTTCCTCTTTTTTTGAAATGAAACTAGTGTTTTTTTACCCGCGCGTTGCACGGGAAATATGTTTGCTATATTCGATACGTCAATCAATACCTTGATTATTGAAAATATATTAAATAACATATGAAATAGAAGAGTATGAAATGCTAAGCAAACTGGACAAAAAGACTTCTCTTGTAAGCTTGATCTAGATCAACATGAACTCATTTCATATTCTTCTTGGACATGAAGACAATAGCACAAATCATAGATTTAAGAAATCACCAATAAAGCAGATGATAAACACATATTAATCATGGAAAAAAAAGAATATGATAGTAGCACAAATGAGGATTGTGAAAGATAAATCATAAAGTATGACATCATTGTGTTTATATCAAGTCATCCAAGTTTGTGTCAATATTGCAGTGTCCGTACAAAATTTATGATATATATCAGACTTTGTACATACCCGTATAATTTGTACAAAAAATGAAAGTGGACTATATTATAATGTAGTATAAATTTAACATAAAAGTATCTTGTAAACCACTAAAACCTTGTTAAAATTTATTTTTATATGGAAATATTTTCAAGTAAAATATTATTCCTCGTGGGAGTTTTTAACATTTTAATTTAAATATAAATAATATAGATTATATATGTATTAAGGTCTTCTAATCTCCGCACGACATCTTTTCATCGGGACATTAATAATGGCTGATTTGCTGGAGTAATATCCTTTCACTCTCCATAAATGTACATCAAACCTTATAGGACATCACAAATCCCTCCAATAATCTTAATTTTATATAGTGTGGATCTCACCCATCATGATCCGATTCCTACAACATTAATCCACAAACTGAAGGACTTGTGGCCTTTTATTATACCCTAATTCCCTTTAGGGGGTCATTCAGTCTAGTCCTCATCCTGTGTATATGCATGTGGTCATTGTTCATGTCCCACTCCACAAATCACTTGGATATGAACTCTTATAAGTATTCATGCTCCATCAACTACCCTGAAATTTAAGTATAAAAGCAGAAAAATATTCAACATAGAAGAACAAAGTCATATGCGTGAAGAGATTTTCAGCAGGGACTTTGCTGTGCATAAGGTTGTGAAGAGCGTGCTAGATAAGTGAAAGAATCATTGTTTTTAAAAACTTTTTAAAGTTTTTTTAAAATAGACAGTTTAATCTCATACTATCAAATAAAAGTCTGGGTTATACTTACATATAGAACTTTGATTTAACAAAGTTTCAATCTAAGGTTTAAAAGTTTGAAAAAACCATAAGGTTTCTTTAAATCCACTTAGTTTAAATATCATATTTAAACTAAAAGAAACAAATAACATTCATATAGAAGGGAAGTGCAGCCTAAAAAGGAAAGTGCAGGAGATGTAATAAAGGGAAGTGCAATACTTGTATCTAAAGTTTTCAAGTGAGAAAAATACAGCATGAAAATAATACAACATGGAAAAGAGAAGAAATAGAATCAAATTCAGAGCACATAAAAAAACCACTGTATATAGAAGCCAGCATTCAACACATCATAAGTGTAGCTGAGGTTCCTTCACAGGAAGGCTCTCACTTGACTTATCTCTTCCATATCTCAAACTTTGGACTTCCTTATCTCTTGGAAGGTGCAGTCTAATTTTAGATTGACTAATAATATTATGATGTTACGACGAATATCGCCCAGAAATACTATTAATTACAGCTACGCCCAGAAGCACAACCACACTTTCTGTTGGAAAATTTTCCCTGGAGCTGTGAAAATTGATGGTTTTTGTTGGATACTGAAACTAAAATGGTGGGCAAGGATAAACCTGAACTTGTGCTTTGACCTGGTTTCTACACATTATGAATAAGCCTATTGTATACATATGCCAAAACTATAAAAGTAGCAACATTATTAGTTGATTACTTCATACTTCATCTTTAACCCTTATGAATGAAACGTGAATAGGCTTGCTGCATGATTTTCAATTCAGCATGTTGCCTAGTTTACCAGGAGAAGAACAAAAGGATTTTGATGGCTTGATCGCTATAATTTATTGGAAGCAAAACATACATTAAAAATTATAACTAAGGAAGATAGTTGTTTTAATATGATCTAACAAATACTATGATACGAAGTAGATGAAGATTCATGCCTAAAATGCAAAGATGTATATGTTTTACTGAGTTAGATTATCACCAACAATCCCAATTTGCAGAAAAAGTTGAAAACTGTGAGCCAACACCTGCAAGTCATTCCAGCTCTCCAAACTACAGAGAGTCCTTCTGATCATTCTGAAAAAAAATAGTCATAAACATTAAAAGGTGCATGAGACACAACATAATCAAGTAACTAATTAGAAGAATAGATACCAAATAATCACTAAAAGAAGTCAACAACCAAGAACTCATATTAGACCTTAAAAACTATTCACTCACATCTCTGTTCAACAAAATTTGAAGGCTTGCCTCGTTTTTGCCCATAGGAACACCTCACCGACACCCCGACACTTGTGAATCACCTTTAGGGTGACACACTTGTGCACTGCTGCTGCAATCAAAAGAATTATGTGATGCTAATAGAAAAATAATCAAATGAAAATGATTAAAATTTGAAGCATATGGAGTCATACCTTAATTTGAAGCATATGGAGTGATCCACTTAGGAAGAGCCTCAGATCCCCTCAGATCCATCTCCTTCATGCAGGCCACCTCCTTAATTTGAACTCCGACCACCGCCGCGAACGCAGAGGTATAGCCTCCTCCTTCGAACCCTCTCTATCTCTCCCTATCTTCCCAGCCAACAGAAGGGCTTCTGTTGTATGCGTATTCCGTTGGAGGAAGATGATTCTTTAGGAACATGGTCCACCAAAAAGGTAAAATATTGTATGGACTTTCAATTTTTTATCATATTCTAGAAATTATTTAAATTAAAAGAAAATCTTTACAATATTTTTTTAAACACTTTACAATATTTCAATTTTCTGGTATGATATTAAAATTGAAAATTAAATAAATAGAAAATCTTTTGCATTTTTATTTTTTTCCACTTTCCTAAAAGTAATTGACTCGTTACCTGTAACTAATTTCTAAAATATAACCATATCAATTAAATTGAGTATGCAATTTTAAGAGAAAATATTTCCAACCATAAAAATAATTTTTTTTTTCATCTTCCTGAAAATAATTGAGTTTTCACTATAACAAACATCTAAGTATTCTATGAGAGGGCTTGTTCTCATGGGCTTATGATCTCTAATAATATCTTCTGCTTTAAAAAAAAAAGTAACTTTAGAAATTTTAAAATTTTACTAAATATATTTACACGTGTCAACATAGGAGAAAGTGTCTAATGAAATGACACATGGATAAATTGGTACTAATTAAAGATAGATAAAATCAAGAAATAAACAATCTAAATCCTAATTAAATCTAAAATTTAAGAAGGTACTAATTAAAGATAGATAAAAACTACCAAAATCTAGCAAATCACAATAAAAACTCATAAAATTCTGAATTAAATTAAAATCCGAAAATTCAATAAAAATACCATAAAAATTAATGGAATGACACGTGGAAAAGGAGCGGTGAGAATTAACCTTGGAGGAGTAATCTAGGTAAATCTTAGATAATTAGGGCAAATCTTTTAAAATTCGGTTTCAAAATAAAATAACACGTGAATTTTTTTTTATGAGAATTAACCAGAAAATGGCACGTGGAATTTTTTTTATGATAATTAACCTGGTGCTGCCACGTCACTAACACTTAATCTGAGAGCGACACTTCTGAAGGTGTGAAAAACGTCTAGAAGGGGGGGTTGAATAGAGTTTTGAATATAAAAACTTTCCCCTTAAGATTTAAAGTAAATCTTTTCGGTTTCTCTGAGATAGAAGGTGCAACGGATAAAGATAGAGAGAAGAGAGAAGTACACAAGTATTTTATCCTGGTTCACTTGATAAATCCCTCAAGCTAATACAGTCCACCCGTTAAGGTGATTTCTTCCTTCTTAGAATGAAGGCAATCCACTAATCAGATAATTGTTACAACTGCACTTGAAACCTACAAGTGACTAACAATGCACTAACTTAGCTCACACTAAGATTCACTCTCTTAGTCTTCTCTAGGATCCGATCAACCTTGATCTCCTAAAGGAATCACCACTAAGATTCACTCTCTTAGTCTTCTTAAGGATACTGACCTACCCGGTCCCTTAAGGAAAATCAAACAACTGTTTGAGGTTGGTGTTTACAAAGGTTTGCTTCTAAAATAAGCTGAGTGTAAACTAAATAAGAATAGATGAAGAAAGTAGAGGCTTGAATCTTTTCTTGTATTGCAGCTCTTGGTTTCTCTCTCTTAGCTTTCTTCTTTTCTTCAGCCTTTTATAGTCCAAAGTGCAAAGGATATTTCTGTTGAGAGAATATGACCGTTGGAGGGCATTTCTGGAACTTCCAGAACCTGTTGTGGCTAAACCTTGGTAGGTAGGCTTTTCAGAATAGTACACTGCTCTTGTACTTCTTGATAGAGACATTTGCCTTTAACCAATGACTTCTGATCAGAGGAATGCTTCGTGTTGGAACTTGTGAAGCTTGGTGATCAGAGTCAGAGGGAAGCTTGGATCCTCTGACCTTCGTAACTTCTGCTTCTGGACCTTCAGAGCTTCTGGACCTTTAGAGCCTCTGGTCCTTCAGAGCTTCTGGTCTTCAGATCTTCTGATCCTCAGATCTTCTGATCCTCATCCTCTGATCTTCAGATCCTCAGATCCTCTGATCCTCAGATCTTCTGATCCTCTGATCCTCAGATCCTCTGATCCTCAGATCCTCTGATCTTCAGATCTTCTGATGAATATATCTTCTGGTGTCAGAATCAGAACCTGTTTGTCTAAACACTCAAGACAAACGTTAGAGTATCATCATTGTTCATCCACAAATAAATACTTGTTATCATCAAAACATAGAGTTGTACCACATGACCAAATCTTGATCTTACAATCTCCCCCTTTTTGATGATGACAAAACCATGTATTTTGATGAACAACTCTAAACAAATAAACTGAATACACTCAGAGTATAAGGTATCAGAGTTAAAACTTATCCTGATGTGTATAGTTTATCTTGCTCCTTCTGAATCCAAGACTCGTGCTTGATTCTGAGCTAAGCTCCCCCTGAATCTGATACTTAATAAAAACGTTAGTAGTAACTAGATTCTGAGCTAAATAATATAGGAGTTGTCAAGATACTATTAGTTCTCCCCCTTTTTGTCATAAGCAAAAAGAATGAAGGTGGAAAAAAAATAGTAAGAGCATAAGACGAAATACTCCCCCTCAGAAGGAATACCAAGGGATACTTGGCTTCTGATTAGTATATCTTCTGATGAGAGCAGAAGTGGTTCTGGTGACATCTCCATTCTGGACAAAATTTCATCTTCAGATACTTCAGAATGAGAAGCTAGGAACCCTCTCTTCTTATGAGGACGCAAGTCAGAAGTTGTAGTAGCATCTTCTGATGTTGTTGCTTCTGGTTTGACAAGTTCTGAGTCTTTGTTTCTTTCTGAAACGGTCATGCTCATCTCTGCAAGCTTTTTCAGCTAGCTTTGACTTTTCAGAGTCAAGCTTATCATTAATTCTACCATGAATAGCGTTCAGAATATCAACAGAGGGGTTCTTATCAAAAACCAATGATTCCTTGACCAAATCTTACTGTACTGATGCCTCCAAGATCAGCTTCACCTTCAGGTTCAAGTTTAGGATCTTGGGACATATGTCTTTCTCTCGTCATGTGTTGCCTGCATCCACTGTCCAGGTTCCATGGTTGGAGTTTCGATGGACCTATTGAAGATATCTGCAACATATATAATCTTATCCCTAGGTACCCACTTTCTGGGTCCTTTCTTGTTAGTTAGCCCAGAAGTTCTGACAACTTTGGGTCTTTCAACAGGATAATATAAAGGAATTTGAGCATGATCTTTTGACATAGAGAAAGTTCCTTTCTTAAGGGATGATGGAGCAACTTCAGAAGGTTTAGAATAACCAATGCCATATATTACAATTCTGCTTACGCCATAGATCATTGAAGCCATTAAGCTTCTGTCTACGCTTTTAGCCAGGAATCTTTGAAAAGATTTTTCATACTTAGATTCATGCTTACTATCAGAGGCATCATAAACAATAACTTCTTCTAACTTAGCAATTTGATTCTTAAGCACAGAGTTAAAATTCACTAAAGCATGGTTATCATTTTTCAAATCAGAAATGATTTTCTCATGTTCAGAAGGAGTCTTAGAAGCAGCAGATAAGTCTTTTTTCAGCTTTTTATGCTTAGACAATAAAGAGTTATACTTATCCATGATATCAGACAAAGCATGTTTCAGTTCAGAGGTTGAGAAAGAAGCGAATACCTCATTTTCATCGTCTGAGTTAGGATCTCCTTCTGATTCTGAGTCAGAGTCAACAGCATCCTTTGACTCTGCTTCTTTTTCTTTGACAATAGCCATGAGTCCTTGGACTTCACCATCAGAGTCAACATCCTCTGACTCTGATTCATCAAAGGTCACCATCAGACTCTTCTTGGTCTTGAAATGCTTCTTTGACTTTTTGTCCTTTGATGAGCCTTTGAATTTGCTCTGCCTGTGCTTCCAGATGCAGTTGAGCTTTCTGGATATCAGAGTCAGCTCATCCTCATCAGAATCTTCAGAGGTTTCTTCAGATTCTTCTGCAGCTGCTTGGAGAGCCTTAGCCTTTTCAGATTTTGATTTCAAGGCAATAGACTTCTTCTTCAGATCTTGCATCTCCGAGCGCTTCAGCTCATGGCATTTCAAAATGCTGATGAGTTCTTCTAAACTCATACTCTCGACATCTCACGTGAGCTCTATTGATGTCACTAAAGGCATCCAACTTTCAGGAAGACTCCTGATGACCCTTATGACATGATCTTTTGTAGTGTAGCTTTTGTTGAGAGGTCTAATTCCAGCTACCAGCAACTGAAATCTGGAAAACATATCCTCAATGGACTCGTTGGGTTCCATGATGAAGGATTCATATTTCTGGATCAAAGACAGCGCCTTTGATTCTTTCACTTTCTTGTTTCCTTCATGAGACATCTTCAGAGATTCAAAAATGCCTTTTGCAAACTCACGATCTGTAATCTTCTGGTACTCTTCATAAGAGATAGCACTTAGAAGAATTGCTCTTGCTTTGTGATGTTGTGAGTACAGCTTCTTTTGATCTGCAGTCATCTCTGACCTTGGGATCTTCTTGCCATCTGCATCAACTGGACGCTCGTAGCCATCCACAATAATATCCCAGAGATCAGGATCAAAGCCAAGAAAGAAGCTTTTGATTCTATCTTTCCAAAAATCAAATCTATGACCATCAAAGATAGGTGGTCTTGCACTGTATTGATATTTGCTTGTAGTAGTGGTGGAATCCATGAGTTTTTCACACTGGCCCGGATCTACTGAACACTGTTAAGTGTGGTAATCAGAACTTGCGCTCTGATACCAATTGAAGGTGTGAAAAACGTCTAGAAGGGGGGGGGTTGAATAGAGTTTTGAATATAAAAACTTTCCCCTTAAGATTTAAAGTAAATCTTTTCGGTTTCTCTGAGATAGAAGGTGCAACGGATAAAGATAGAGAGAAGAGAGAAGCACACAAGTATTTTATCCTGGTTCACTTGATAAATCCCTCAAGCTAATACAGTCCACCCGTTAAGGTGATTTCTTCCTTCTTAGAATGAAGGCAATCCACTAATCAGATTATTGTTACAACTGCACTTGAAACCTACAAGTGACTAACAATGCACTGACTTAGCTCACACTAAGATTCACTCTCTTAGTCTTCTCTAGGATCCGATCAACCTTGATCTCCTAAAGGAATCACCACTAAGATTCACTCTCTTATTCTTCTTAAGGATACTGACCTACCCGGTCCCTTAAGGAAAATCAAACAACTGTTTGAGGTTGATGTTTACAAAGGTTTGCTTCTAAAATAAGCTGAGTGTAAACTAAATAAGAATAGATGAAGAAAGTAGAGGCTTGAATCTTTTCTTGTATTGCAGCTCTTGGTTTCTCTCTCTTAGCTTTCTTCTTTTCTTCAGCCTTTTATAGTCCAAGGTGCAAAGGATATTTCTGTTGAGAGAATATGACCGTTGGAGGGCATTTCTGGAACTTCCAGAACCTGTTGTGGCTGAACCTTGGTAGGTAGGCTTTTCAGAATAGTACACTTCTCTTGTACTTCTTGATAGAGACATTTGTCTTTAACCAATGACTTCTGATCAGAGGAATGCTTCGTGTTGGAACTTGTGAAGCTTGGTGATCAGAGTCAGAGGGAAGCTTGGATCCTCTGACCTTCGTAACTTCTGCTTCTGGACCTTCAGAGCTTCTGGACCTTCAGAGCCTCTGGTCCTTCAGAGCTTCTGGTCTTCAGATCTTCTGATCCTCAGATCTTCTGATCCTCATCCTCTGATCTTCAGATCCTCTGATCCTCAGATCCTCTGATCCTCAGATCTTCTGATCCTCTGATCCTCAGATCCTCTGATCCTCAGATCCTCTGATCTTCAGATCTTCTGATGAATATATCTTCTGGTGTCAGAATCAGAACCTGTTTGTCAAAACACTCAAGACAAACGTTAGAGTATCATCATTGTTCATCCACAAATAAATACTTGTTATCATCAAAACATAGAGTTGTACCACATGACCAAATCTTGATCTTACAACTTCATCAAATTGGTCTGATGGGAGTTCTTCTTTTCTAATATATATTGATCATGCATGTTCCATCCTAGTACTATCCATATAGAAAAGTTTTAACTCATGCAGGCCAGCAACCCATCCCAACCCATATCAGACTTGTGATACTTCATACTGGGCTATGTTGATCTCTAGGAAGCTAAGATTTTATTTTTTCAGCCCATCGAATTTTTTGCCAAAAAAAATCCAACCTGACTCTTATGTGAGACTTATCAACTCACCCATTTTTTTTATCAAAAAAAAAAAAACTCACTCATTTTCGTCTTATCCCATTTGTACGCATCGAATTGAAATTTTAGTTTATCTACAGAGGAATATGTTAAGACTTAAGATCAATCCTCACATTCATGAGACTAATCCCCTAAAACTCTGAAATCATATTAGGTAATCTTATTTTCATATACACTTTATTATTTTCAATCCTCACATTCATGAGACCAATCCTCACATCTTATTTAGTAAAATGACACTAATCATCATTTGACATATTATGGCTGAAATGTATAATGTTACTTACACATAATGGTTTTGTCTAGTTCGAGTAGAATCACAATATACTTGCAATATTGTTTTCTATTTGTTGCTTTCTATCCATTCGGACCATACCCAGGTCCGGCCCAGCCCACTCAATGTTGGACCTTGCAATATTGTTTTCTATTTGTTGCTTTTTATCCATTCGGACCTTGGGCCCTACTACGTTTCTTGTATCATTCATGACAATAAACAAAAACCAATGTTGTTGAACAAAAAAAATATCAATCTCTTTGTTAACCCAAAAAATACCAATATCTTTATGAGAAATGGACTCAGTTTTTCCAATCCTCAGACAACTTTTGGAACTAATACAATTTAGGCTATGTTTCAATGTATGTTGACAAAGTGCAAAATGTCGTTAGCACTCATTTTGAAATGAAAAATAATCAACATTTTTATATGGATTGAGAAACAAACAATTGGAAGGTAGGGAGAGCTTGTGAATATAGTTGTGATAAACTTGGTAGGGATAGTTTTTCCCCTCATAAAGGCGGTCTATTTGAGTCAATAAAGATATTGGTTTTTCATATCATTAAAGAATCATGTGCGGGCTCATTTTATCTTGCTACTAAAAACAGGGTATGAGATGATTACTGGAATTACCCCCTCTCCCTGGTTTTTCATTAGCCGAATAATCTTTTTCATTAGGTAGTTCTATTAAGTATTAAGAACGTTCTGAAGCATTTATAACCAAATGATTCAATTTTTTTGTTAAAATAAACCAAAAGTTACTATTTAGTATTTACAGAGAAAATATTGTTCGATATTAGAAAAATGATGGACTAGTTTAAGATCGTTAATTTTTAAGTAACCAAATTAACTTTCAGGAAAAAAAATTAGGGCAATATGAAAGGCTCATGCGATAGGGACAAAGAAAAGTATAAACACAATAACAAACACAATGTTGAAACATAAAATAAAGCTCACACGATTCTACTGTTGTCAATTTGTCATTGTTATCATCCCATATAAAATCCTAAGGTTTAACAGTATTACAGTAGCTATAATTATTTAATACATTAGCAAAGTACGTGTGCATAACAATCAAGATTTTGGGGTTAAAAATAATGCAAAGTTGTTTACACAAAATTTGTTGTTTAGAAAGAAAACATTCTCGTCCTATGGCATTGTATTGCCGGCAATTTCCTACTCTAAAAAAGAAGTAGTACTAGCTATCAAAGTTCTTTTGCCATCCCAAACTAAAATGGAGTTCAACCTTGGATTTGACCTAATTAATGTGAAAGTCAATTCAATAGACTATGTTTGTCCCTCTTCCACCCTACAAAGATTTAGTTAGGTGTTACCAAAAAGGCAAAATCAAGTTTTGGCTGTACAAGTAGAAGTTGATTAACCTAAAAGCACTTCAACGTGTCAGTTCGTGAAAATTATTTTATACTCAAGACATTGGTAAGCCGGAAATTTTCAGTTAAAAATTGAACCAAACAATGAATTGTAACCTAAGAAATTAAGGACGGATTAGGGTTGTGTTTGAGTTTGAAGGAGAATGTAATTCAACCGCCTCGGATAATGGGATGTGATATTAAAAGGTTGTGAACGTGAAAGAGGATATAACACTTTGTTAACCTGATTGAAATGATGTTCTCGTGTTTTTTTAACCACAAGATGTGATGTGGTAGTTGTTTCACCACGTTTCTTCACCACAAAATTAGAATTCGATCATCATTCATGAAAATAAAGCACAATTCATAATTAGTGGTGTATCCAAGGTGGGACTAAGTAATTATTTTATGTTTGATTCGGCATGAGATCGAAGTTTCGAAGTATAATTTAATTTTATTTTGTATTTGATTAATCTTGCAATTTTGAGTTGGACATGATCATTGTGAGCAACAAAACTCCTCTCTACCCATTCACATATGGACTTAAACTCAAAACATCTACCTAAGCTGAAATAATGTGATATTAAACTTGTTTTGTAATAATTTTGAGGCAAATACCCAAATAGTATAATATAAATCATGAAGGTAAAATTATACAAACGAGTATCCAACCTTCCACCCATCAAAGGAACTTTTCAATATTTTGAAATCATAAACTATGTGGTTGTAAATTGAAACACAAATATCCTTAATACTTCTGTTGGAATTAAGTGTTAGAGTCAAGTCTCATATTGGAAAAGTCAAGGTAATAATGAGAGTCACAAGGAGATGGACCCATAAACCTAATGTCTTAAGATTTTGGGTTAAGATGTGGTGTCAAACATCATGTTATTTTTTTTTGAAGTTTCTCAAAGATCATATGAGTTATTTTTTCTCTATTTTTATCTATCTTTATTGGTTTACATACTCTCAAAACGCATTGACAAAACATTATTGCATCAAAAACCACGAGATTTTTTAAGAAAAATATCTTCCTCACCATGCTTTTGCATTGATCTCCAAAAACAACTCATTTTGAAGCAAATTTGAAGTTAGAGATATAGATACGGCCAAAGTCCAAAACAATAAATAGCATCAACAATTTCCAATAAAGACAGTAATAGTACACTAGTTTCAAATGCTGCATAAGGTGCCAAGTAGTAACAGTGCCCCCACACTCTCTTACGTTACTGAGCCATTATTGACCAAAACAACCATTCATTCACTCTATTATTTCCTCAATTATCATTCTGTGTCCTTATTCAGCTCTACCGTAGATTCCACTCAACCTTCTCTTTTCTATCAAATTTGATTGAATCATCCGGTGGTGATGTTATTGTTATTAGCTAGCTAGGGGTACTGCCACTGCTCCGCCGCCCTATGATCCCTGCCATCTGCGGCTGCCTACGGCGGTGATTGATGCTACTTAATTGGGGTTGGTAAACTAAAAATATGTCCTTTCACAAAGAGAGTTTTTATTATTGCTACCCCAGAATCTGGTTCTGCCTTATTCTTCAAAAGAATACCATTATTAGAAAACAAATCAAATGTAAAGTGGTAAAAAAGTTGAATAGAATTAATGGTAAGGCAGAGTGAAGGGAAGAGGTGAACCAGTTTCCAAATCTGTTGGAACATGTCAGCTATCAGCTACAAACTTTCTCTTGACACTTGGCTTTCATTCTTTTAATTTATCATCTCCAAAATTCTCAGAATCTGAATGTCATTAAATGTCACACCTGCTCTCATTCTCTTTTGCTCAGATATCAATTAACCGGTTTACCAGATTTTCGTGCAGGTGAAATAATTGTGTTTTTTTTTTGAAAGTGAAATAATTGTGTCTTTAATATCAGTTCATTCAGTTGAGTATGATCAATGATGTGAGAATATAGAATATAATTTCATTTTAAGAGTTTGTTGAATTTTTGTCTTAAATTAAATTGAAATTGAATGTTAACGTTAATTTACACAGGTAATAATTATATTCAAACATAGTTGACTACCATTTAACATCAATTAAATAAATGTTAGCACCTATTTTAAGATAAACGGTGAATAAATCTCCTTATAGTTTGGATAGAAATATTTTCATAATATCTAATTAACAAAATGTTTGGATTCACATTGTAGTTTTAGCATGTATACACATAAGCTACAATATTATTCTTAAGAAATAAAAAAATCACGTGTATGTGGTGAATGTATGTGGAGGATGTTCTAAACCACTTATACTCTTAGCCTCTTAATTTAATGTGTGGATGATAAACTCTCAACCCCCTCATGAGCCCGTAAACTGTGAAGAGTCTAGCGTTCCACTATGTCACTCCAACAATAGGCTCAAATTTGTCATAGATGGTCTCATTGATGTTTCAATGTATTAATTTTCTTCTTATTTATAAGTCACATTTAATTACTTCTTTAGAATTAAAAAAAATACTAATTTTTAACAATAAACTTGAAATTGAGGGTTAAAAATCTAAAGTGATCCAACTGCACCTAGTATTTGTAATACATTGGAAAATAAACATTTTTCTAATTTCTAGTACTTTTTACAAATTTTTGTGAATTTATATTTTTGTAAAATAAAAGTGACTCGACTCACCTAACCACCAAGAACTGGTGGGTTGACCGAGTCTTGATTCCAAAGGTTAATCAGAAAAGTATGTTAGCTTGACATTGCTCCCTTTTCTTCTAACTCGTAGTGAGCTAGGTTAAGTAAGACTGACTGACTCACTTTGACTGGCCTACTTTTTATTTTTAGTGTTGGCTAAACTAACACAAACCATAACAAAAATTCCAGTTAGCGTCAGCTTACCTGCTATTACGTCGGTCACGAAGGACGCTAAAATCATCAGTCAACTTAGCGTTTGCCATCGGTCAATGTTGGCATAAACGGTTTTTCCTGGCTCATCATCCTTAAGAACTGCATCAAACCTATAAACTCTTTGCCTCCTCCCTTAGTCGCCCTCTCCCCTCTCTAGCTACACTAGTTCTGTCGGAACTCCCCACCTTCGCCACTTGCACGATCGTCTTCATCCTCAAATACCTTGGGACCGTCCAATCATCCCATAACCCTCACTCCCTCTCTAACTCTCACCTTCACCGCCACATTTGCTTCCACCACCTTACCTCTGCCTCTGCCACCTTGTCACCCTTTGACTTCGTCGTGACACCCTCACCTTCATCACGTTTTCACCTCTACCTCGTCTCCCTCACCTCTACCATCACTTATATCGTGACACCCCCTCCTTCGTGTCATCTCCATCATTCTTCCATATGCCTCCCTCAGCCTCCCCCATGACGCCATCCTCTTCCTCTTCTACCAAATTCATCGCAAATGCCACCCTATGCGACCACCATCGGTTTCGTTGTGACACCATCCTCTACCTATATCATCAGTTCCAAGACGATGCCCCTCCCGCGCATCTCGCTTCTTTGTCAAGGTCATGAGCTCCAAGAGCAAGCATCCACCACCTTACGCTACGAGCCCCAACTATCGAGCCCCAAACCCTATCTCCATATTTGAATCCAAATCTTCATCTTCCGTAGTACAATATGTAATGTAAATTTTTATTTTAAGTTTCCTTATTGTGTGATATATTCCTTTCATATTTAATTTCTAGAGTAGAAGAACTAATATAACTAATCTAGGTGTTATAAATTTAACATGTTAATGCAAATTTGGGAATGACTTGCATCATTTGCTAATAGTTTAGGATCCATAAGTTGACATTTTTGTGCAGTTCAAACAACACCTGCTACACTAATGGCTGGATTTAGTGTCCAAATTTAGCGTTGGTCACGACATCGACGCCAAACTTGACTTGTTTTTATTGGCAAACCGACCCAAATATAAAAATACTATTCATTTAAGTTGGTTTCAGCTTGACCACCACAAATGGCTAGACGCTAAAATCATCGGTCAAGTCAGTGTTCACCCACATATAAATGGCAGTGCCTTCGAACTAACGCTACATTCATCGACCAAACTAGTGTCGGCTCTGACCGACGCTAACTCCATGTGTATCGACCTACTTCGTGGGTGGGAAAGATAACGTCGGCCAAGATTTCTACTCGACGTCTTCCTTATAAGTCTTTTTCTCCAACATTTTACCAAAAAACT
This sequence comes from Lotus japonicus, assembly GCF_012489685.1. Lineage (NCBI taxonomy): Eukaryota > Viridiplantae > Streptophyta > Magnoliopsida > Fabales > Fabaceae > Lotus > Lotus japonicus. Next base: position 67,312,987 of record NC_080043.1, read on the forward strand.
ATTTCCTCTATTCTCTTCCTCTAGTCCTCTCTCTTGTTTTCCTCTATCCACTGCTCCTTTCCCTGCTCAGCTGCTCATCCTCGTCACTCTCCTTTGGTGCTTGTCATCACTCTCCTCCGCCCTTCTCCCTTGTTCTTCGCTCGTCCTTTTCACTCTTCTATGTCTCTATGAGCCACCCTTGTCCCTCGTTGTTTGCTATTGTCACCCTATCTCCAGCGAAGCTACTTGTTTTTCCCCTCTCCCTCCTCCTCCGCCACCCTTGGCCATTAGATCCGCAAACTTCATCGACTTCATTGGCCTTTCCCTCTCCGGCCTCCCCACTCCCAATGCCCCATTGTTGAGTCGTCGCCCTAATGCTACTGTTGGGTGACATCCTTTTTTCGTAGGTTGTCCCCTTCCTCACTGTTATAGTATTCAATACCTTCTACCATATTTGGTGGTATACGTAATTTGATTTGATTATTATTTTTTATCCTACTTATGTTTTTATTTGTCCATAATGAGTTTTATTTTGATGACTTTTCTAGTCATATTTTGCTAGGTTGTGTCTGTCTGTGATAGATCTATCTCAAATAGAACATGTTGTTGGTTTACCCAAAGTAACATTCAAGATTAAGGGTGATTTGACACATGTACATTTGTAATTTTAAATTGATTTCTGGATTTTAGTTTTCTTAACAGATTTAGAATGCTAATTTGTTTTTACTTTATTTTGTTAGGTTGTGTATATGCTATGAGTTGGTTTGCCAAAGTGTAACCAAAGTAGCTTGTGAAACGAGCCTGCAAAGTGAAATGTACCCCACATTACATGGAAAGGGGCGTTCCATCACTATATACATAGGAACGACACTCAATATATGGCAAGTGAAAGATCTCAACCGATTAGTAATCTATTGCTCATTTACTTTTTAATTTAGCCGAGATTAATTGTATGCAAAAGTATGGAGTACTATAAAGGAATGATAAGAATATCCTCATGTTTTGATGTATTGTATGTATAAGTGGAAACCACTATATATGAATTATAGGAATATTCTCGTGTTTTATTTTATGTATTGTATGTAAAAAGTGGAAACACTATATTAGAATTGTAGAAATATTTTATTTTGATGTTAAATACCAATTGTAAGATATGATAAAAAAAAATGAAATAACCGTACCATATAATGTATCACTAATGATTTCAAAAAAATAAATGATTTAGATGGATGGAATAGATAAAAGAATTATTAAAATGGTCTTAAATTAATGCATTTGCACTAACTGCATAATGGTGGCATCGGTTACTACACCACATGTTTAATGTCAACTTAAAATCGACTAGACCGAGGCTACAATTTAGAGTCGGCCATGAGGCTAAAATTGCAAGAGATGTTCACTTGACATGTTCATATATAATCAAGAAAATAAAACTAAAAAAAAAATCTTATCTATATAAAAATGAAATACTCAATTCATTATCAAACAATCACTTATTCACAAACCATGTGTGTTGTGGGACTAATAGTTTTCATTTCTCGTCTTATGGAAAACCCTTTTCGCTCCGCTTAGCCATATTCCCCTAGGGGAAGCCAGTGTTTTTTAAGATAAAAACCTGTGAATGACAAGGAGGCATGAATATTTTGAATATTGTGTGCATGAGGAATAATCTATCAATGCATAATGGATTGAGTAGCCAATGGTTTTGAGGTTGAAATTTAATTCTCAAATGTGTGATGAATTTTTTAGGTAGAAAAATCATTCATTCAAATAAAAATTTAATGTCTTGTTTTAAAATTTTACAAGACCCGTATTTCCTACATATGGGGATCATGGACCACATGACATAGATCATAGAGGCGTTATTTACAAAAGAAGCACATGTTGTAATAATTACTCAAAGAGTAATAATTACATAGTGTTCTAAAATGATAAATGTGTTGCATTGAATGGATTTGAATGAAGTCCCACATAGAAAGTGAAGTAACTATTCAAAGCATTTATATATCATTAAATGTCAACCATTCAACAAAGAGACAAAGAGAGGATATAGTGTCACATGTGCATGGTTTGGTGGTCCCAAGCTTTTATGTCACTTGTTTCATTCACACCACCCCTCGCCGGTGTCGCGGCGACACCGGCGTGGGCGTAGAGGCGCTAGTGGCGGCTTGTAGACGGCACGACACTTGAGGCACTTGAGCACGACGCATCGGCGGCGACGGCGACGCGGTTGCCGTAACGTCCGTTTGTTTTTGCTCGTTTTGATTTTGAACTTTGCGACTGTTGGGAACAGACATATCTGTTGGTAACAGACACAATATATGAAGGGTCGCAACCTTATACATTGTTCTGTTTTTTGCCTATAAATACAGTGCATATTCAGAATTCATACACACAATCATATCCTCTGTTTTCCAGAAAAAACACTTCGCTGCATTTCGAGTTTTCATTAGTCTTGTGCAAACTCGAATCAAGGCTGATTATCCTGGGTATTCCTACATCCAAACTCTAAGACTAAATTCAGAGAGTGCTTGAAATACTTTAAGGAAAGTGATTTCATCACGATCAAGCCTATTCAATTTCGTAACAGCACAAACAAACACATAAGATATGATTGGCTCACCTGTTTCCTATTTTTAAATTGAATTGCATGTTTGAAATTTATTTCTATAACTAATTCTAAATAAAGTTAATTAAAGGAATAAACCTATTTGAATGTTGAAATTAATTCTGAAAAGATAAAATGATCAAAACATGTTATAATAGTTGTATATTTGGATGCACAATGAGAAATTGAAATCATATAAACAGCCATAATTGAAATCATAGAAACAACCATAGATAGGATATATAATCTCCATCTCAACCTTGATCTTCCACTAAAGTTATAGTGCTAGTTTAGACAAATCAAACATCAAGTACTTAATTTATTCTCAAACGAGGAAACCACCACATTCATTCAATTTAGTACAATTTCTAATACATTATTGTACATGAACATATAAGATAGTATATCTTAGAAACTTTCACCATCTGTTGACAACAAAATTTGACATCATGACAAATCCTTGATAGTGGCAAAGAAAATATATGTGTTATCCAAGTGATGAAGTTAATTAGTGTGTTAGCTAGCCATCATGGTATATAAAGCAAGACAGTGGGGGACCATAGTTCCTAAGGTACGGGTTATGGTCTTGTCTCAAAGCAAGATTGGGATTCAAGCCTATGAAACAAACAGAAACTGGACAAAAGGCTATTTTGTCTCTGACATCAGCAACCTCAATGGGAGACAACACCCTAACATTGTTGACATCAAAAATGAATTTAGAGGACTTGTGGGCTATGTGTGATCCTATTCAACAACAAATTGCCTGCATTTTCTTTGACAATGCAAGCCCTCTATGTCTAACTTAAAAAATGAACCACAATGGCATTGACACAACACGTTTGTTTAGAGCTATTAATTATATTAATTAATGTCCTTTTTGGTATGCACTAATATATCTCTCAACGGATAACCATAAGATTTAATTCTTAAAGACCCTAAAGTTACATGAATTAATAGATCTCTCAAAACAAATTATTTTTCATATACTTTGTTTATCTAATACTAAATGTTTAGGAAGTTCAACAATTTACCAACTGAGCTGAGATTTGTTGATAATATTATTTAATGACTTTGACCTAACAAAGCAAAGGGGACAATGATAGACACATTTTTAATTGGGACTTGGAAATGGGGTCTTCGATTTTAATAGTGCGTTGTTTTATAGGCTTATGATTTTCATGTGGACACGTAGCTTGGTTACCGGTTACCGCAGCGCCACTACCTTTAATTAATTATCATAAATATATGGTTCTTCTTCTTTATGATAAATTAAAAAGATATAATGGCATGCCAATATAGGAGTAACCATCCTCACGATCGTTTTTATTATTTTCCAAAGGAAAAATGGAAAGTCGTGTGAAGGATTAAAAGAACTTCAAATGCCGGCCATGACATATATGGATTTGAGAAAAAAATTTATACGAAGAAACAAATTTTTATGATAGTTACGTTTGAGACTTTGAGTAGGATAAGATTAAAACTGAATCCCATTGAAGTACCTAAAACTGAATTATAAATACTTAATCACAAAAGAATAAGATCTTAACATGGAGTTTAGAGTTTGGCTGACTATAACCGAGCTCATAGAGAATATTCAATTTAAGTTGAACAACACTGATATGGAATTTCATTGATCTCTCATTATGATATAATATGATGATTAATTTGTAACAGTCACAATTAGACTTTTTATGTTTGTTATACTCATTACTATATTTTTGTTTTCTATTATTAATTTATAATGATATTAATATTAAACACTATTTTAATGTTTTTTTAATTGTTAATTAGTCCTCTATATATATGTGTGTGTGTTGATCCAATACTATTTTGAAAATTAAAACCCTGAAATATGGTTTAGAATTGCCATGATTGCATATGACTCTTAATATCACTCACACCGACCTCTCTCGGATTATTAGACCGAATGAACCACTTATTAAGCCCATGTTTGGGATTTGTTTGTGAGTTTTAAGTTTTGAAAATTTAAAAAGCAAAATTTATTTCAGTTTTTAGTTTTTAATTACTTTCAGATTAATGTTTTTTTCAGATTGATTCTTAACTGAATTATATCATTCTACTAAACTCAACTTAATGGGAAGATAGATTTAGCAATGAGATCGAATTAAATTTTTGAACGGTTTGTAGAGACAAAAGAAATGCTATTTGCTTTAGAGTGCTTTGTATCATCTTCGATCCTCAACTTTAAGATTCTCCTCAGATTTCCAGGATATATCATATAGTTTTAAATATCGAAATAAATTGGGAAGGTGAGAGTCATACTCCATTATTTAAGTAGTGAATTAGTGATTGAGAATTGTTCCTTAATATACATTCTGGTTTTTGGTGATCCGTATAGTCATAAAATCATAATGTGGTAGTAATCAAGTTGAGCTGTATGAAAGCAAATGACAAGTGTCACATTTATTTGCTTTTGTGGGGCCACGAATATTTAGGGTTGGAATCAACTCGTCTGAAAATCAGAGCTGCCTGCGTTCTTTGGTTCGGATCGGGACCATAGCTTGTTGCACGGTTTAAGAGCTAGAGGAAACAGACATCGTGCATGTATATTTGTGATATTTTTCCACACTTATCTTGTTTATATATATATATATATATATATATATATATATATATATATATATAGACACACATTGATAATGTATATAGATTTCAGAGAAAATATACTTGATGTTATACTTAAAATGATCCTAAGAATTCATATAAATATTTAGACATAAATTATAGCACGTTGATTGTCATGATGAACAGATTGTACTTAGCATGGTTGAGAAATCAATGAGTTTGTATGTTGTTTTATCAGAGAATGGAAGTGAAAAGTACTAAAGGATGAAATTGCTCTTACGGCCTAGTATAATTTTCAGAATAAGCTACCTAAATGAGATAACAACTTCTATGTTACTGGACAGTTGAGACCATCATCACATCATTAGATAAAGTTAAATGATCTAATACATCATATAAATGAAAATTAATAACAAAAGTCTAATTTGTCATCCATCATAATAATATGAAAGAATTAAATTAACAATTCATATAATTGACATTAATGACCAAACAAAATATATTCTAATTAATTGATAATGTTAATCCACAAAATAAAAGGAAAGAATCAATTATAAATAAATATAACACGTAATTCATTAAAGGAGCCGGTAGCTTATCGACAATTAAAATCGTTCATAACGCAAACTCTCTTACTCGCACTTCTTTTCCTTCCTTTTGGTAATTATTGACATAAATAGTTGTAAATAAGTTACCGACAAAAAAAATCCTAAATACATTACCAACGATCTAAGCCGGCAATAATTAAAACATTACAAATGATTTTTCCTGATTACGCGCAGCCTAATGGGCATTTTTCTATATCATTACCCAGTTTTAAAATAAATGGATATCTGGAACCGCAGGAATAAGGTGGTATTTACCAATACTTTGCTCCCGGAAACCATGGTGCTTGAGGATGCACGACAAAACCTGGCTCCGGAGTTGGATGATAGCCAAGCAGCGCCATTTTACCCGTCTTCAGGTAGCCCTGTTCCCACGCAGCAGAACCAACCAGCTAGGTGGAAACCCCAGACCAAGGGACCATAAAGATTAATATAGATGCTTCTTTTCAACAAGGCCAGGGTGCTGGTTGCGGATTTGTGGCACGAAATTGGAAGGGGGAGGTCTTAGCAGCTACCACTAAATAGTGCAGGGATATTGGCTCTCCATTGTTTGATGAGGCGTGGTGCCTTGGCTGGGCATTGAGGCTGGCGCTGGACCTTGGATTTTATACGGTCTGTGTAGAAAGTGATTGCCTCCTGGTTTGTAATGCTTGGAATGAACGTGAAGAAAACCCTTCCTACTTGTCAGGGATGGTTCAAGATTGCAAGACTTTGGTTTCTAATTTTGCTTCTTGTAAGCTAACTTTTGTTAGGCGTCAATGTAACGCAGTAGTTGACTCTTTAGCTAAAATGGTCTTCACTACCCATGGTTATGTGTGGTTGGAGGAGTGTCCACAGAGTTTGTTACCTTTAATTTTGTCTGATGTACCTCCTTTGATTTTAAGTGAATGAAATTATTTGTTCAACTGTCAAAAAATAAATAAATGGATATTGGTTAATGTTAAATACTAAGATGTGTGTGTTTTTTTATGTTTCAACCACCCTCAATGCCCGTTTGTAAATTTTAAAGCATTGTTCCAACGGATCCAAGTTGAAGGATTGAACTGAAAACACATTAATATTCAACTCCACATAAAATGCAAATACTCACTTCATAGTTTTATTAGCTATTTTAATTAGTTGAAGAATGCAATAACATGGCGTTCCCCTAAAAGGTTGGGAGATAAAAATGGCAATTCACCCAAATCACCCTCCATTTCCAATCTCTCTTATTTTGTGACAAATCATTCTATTCCACATTTATATTTTATGTTTGTAAGAGTTTATTTCTATATAAAAAACACACCCACACCCATGCAAAATAATTTTGGTAAGAATTTTTTAAAAACGGTAAGATTTTTTTTTTCATGAATAGTTCCAAGTTCCAAAAAGGTTAAGGGGGGAAAAACTCTATGACTAAAAGGCAAAACTCAACATTTTATCAAAAAGAAACTAAAATTAGGAGTAACTTGCTAAAAATGGCATTCACATAACATCCTCTTCACCCTCATCCCTCTCATTCCTCCAATTGTCTAGTTTGCTAGTACTTTTAGGAGCCAAAATCGGAATCCATAGAATGATGAGTTGAATCTCTTTGGTCTAAAGAAAGAAAACAAAACAAAAAGCAGAAAAAAGAAAGGAAGAGAATAAAATAAAGGAAAATTAAATTAAATTAAAAACATGTAAGAGGAAAAAAAAAAGGAAAAGAAAAAAAGAAAAGCCAGTTACTGGTTCCAAGTCCAACCAACCTTTTTGCTTTCCCTGTCAATCTAACAGCACCATAATCTTTCAAAATCTGAAACAACCCATTAGGCAGAACCAAATAAGGAACCAAAATCTGGGAAAAAGAAACAAACTTGTCATTGGGTTTGGTCTGAATTCTGATTTGCATTCTGCTTGTTTCTTCTTCTTCTTCTTCCTGTGTTTCCTGCAGAAATGCTCTCTGCAATTTTACATTTTAGGAAGAGTTTTATGAATTGGGAGCTATTGTTTGATGTGGGTATTGATGGGTGAAGGTGAATAGGCAAAGGTGAGGGGTGTGTGAGGGGAGGGTGGAGCAAAGTTGGAGAAGAATATGAACAAAGAGTTTACCAGCATTGTGAAGGCTTGGGAAGCAGCAGTTCGCATTTCAGCTGGTCCAAAGAAGAGGGCAAAGAGCATTTTCTCACCAATGTCTGTTGCCCATGTTGATGATGATGAGCCAAGGCAAGGAGAGGTGTACCAGGTTGAGAAGATTCTCTCCAATGGTGATTTCTACACAGGCCAATGGATTGAAAATTCACCCCATGGTCAGGGGAAATATCTCTGGACAGATGGGTGTATGTATGTTGGTGAATGGCAGAGAGGGAGCATAATGGGGAAAGGGAGGTTCAGCTGGCCTAGTGGTGCTACCTATGAAGGTGATTTCAAGAGTGGTTACATGGATGGTAAAGGGACTTACACAGGATCTTCAGGGGACACCTACAAAGGTTGTTGGGTGATGGATTTGAGACATGGTCAAGGGACTCAGAGTTATCCCAATGGGGATTTCTATGATGGGGAGTGGAAGAAAGGGTTGCAGAATGGACATGGGAGGTACCAATGGAAGAATGGTAACCATTACATTGGTCAATGGAGGAATGGGTTGTTTTATGGGAATGGAACCTTGATGTGGAGCAATGGGAATAGATATGATGGTTGTTGGGAAGAGGGGTTGCCAAAAGGGAATGGCACATTCAGGTGGGGTGATGGGAGTTTCTATGTTGGGGTTTGGAGCAAAGATCCAAAGGAACAAAGTGGGACTTATTATCCTTCTGGTTCTTCTGATACCCATTTGGAATGGGATCCTCAGGAGCTGTTCTCCACAGACTTGAATGATTGCTGTATTTGTCCTTGTGAGAAGGTGTCAATTTATCCTTCACACAAGACTTCCAACATGCTTGGGTTAGAGGAGGCAGTGGTGTCTAAGAATGGAAGGCCGCGGCGAATGTCCGTGGATGCAAGGCTAAGTAATCACAGTTGCGAAGATGTCTCAAGGAGTCCTCAGGTTGGTAATTCTGTTCCAAGAGTGCCAAATTTGAGATTAAAGGCTCCAAAGAGACAGGGTGAGACCATATCCAAAGGGCATAAGAACTATGACCTCATGCTTAATCTGCAGCTAGGTATCAGGTACTGATCATACTTGTTTTCCACCTATTGGCTCACGTTTTTCTTCTCATCTAGTTAAACATTTAGCATTTTCCTCATTTTTTCTTTCCTTTTGAGTGATAGATTGATAGCTTGTATGTTCTAGGATGAGGAATTGGTTCTGTTTTAACATCCTATGGTGTGATTGAGGAATATAGCATTCTGGAATGAAATATCTTTCCATTATTCTAATTTTAACAGCTGGGTTATTAATTTCTTGTGCCATAGCACAGACATGCTGTTGGAAGACCTGCTCCAAGTACATCTCTTGATCTGAAGTCTTCTGCATTTGATCCCAAAGAAAAAGTATGGACTAAATTTCCACCAGAAGGATCCAAACACACACCGCCTCACCCATCTTGTGAGTTTAGATGGAAGGACTACTGTCCGGTAGTGTTCAGGTAAGATTTTCTACAAAATCTAAAGGACTGAATGATCCTTTTTTTTTGTTAACTAGATTAACTATGTTTTTTTTATCAGAATCTTGTAACTTATTGTGTTTGCTTTTGTAAATTTATAACCTTTCTTTTGAGGCACAAAGAGGTTGATGACGTGCTTTTAAGATGGTCTTTTATTTCTCTAGAATGTCGTAGTGGCAAAACTTTCATGATCATATATCAGAAAACTCTTTAGAACTTCATTTGCTTATCCAAATTCGCTGATTTTGATGGTTCATAGCATTTATAATTGCAGGGCTCTAAGAAAATTGTTCAAAGTAGATCCAGCTGATTACATGTTATCATTATGTGGTAACGATGCCCTTCGAGAACTCTCGTCCCCTGGAAAAAGTGGAAGCTTTTTTTATTTGACAAATGATGACCGATACATGATAAAGACCATGAAGAAAGCAGAAGTTAAAGTGAGTTCCCTTTTAGTTGGTTACATATGATATAATATAAGCATTGAGGTTTTGTTATTCTCCTAACTATACCCTGTCATCACCTTGCTTGTCAAGCTTGTCAAGAAGACAAGAACTAGAGAGTTTCACCCATAATCCCGAGTTTTCAGAACTGTACTGGACTGAAACTGGTTGTTATTTGAGAACATCACTGTATATTCTGGAAATTATGCTTTTCAATCAGTTAAATTGGTTTCCATTGCTACAGGCCTCTTTAACATGGTAGTTTTCAGTTGTTACTTCATTGTAGAGGTCATTTGATCAATCTGCAGAAAGATATTTCATTCAGGACTACATAAAATCAATGCAGGTTTTCTTGAGAATGCTTCCTGGTTACTACAAACACGTTCGGGCTTTTGAGAACACCCTTGTCACCAAGTTCTTTGGCCTCCATTGTGTTAGACTAACAGGAGCTTCACAGAAGAAGGTAATGCTGAGGTTTATGTAAGCTCTTCTACTTTTACCTCCCTGAAAAAGATTATAACTTGTTGCAATTGATAATTTTCAGGTCCGATTTGTCATCATGGGAAATCTATTCTGTTCACAATATGCAATCCATAGGCGATTTGACTTAAAAGGTTCAACTTTTGGCCGCACAACTGATAAAGCTGAGGCAGAAATAGAGCCTACAACAACACTTAAGGACCTTGATCTAAATTATATATTCCGGTTGCAGAAGTCTTGGTTTCAAGAATTCTGCAGGTACTTAATCACTTCTTGTCCTCTCTCTGAATGTGTGCCAATTAGGACACTGCATTGTTCCGGTTTTTGTTTCACTAAGCACATCTTGTTAGCACTATGTCAATAAAACCTCATTATATTTTCTGTCAATTCTTCATGCAGGCAAGTGAATAGGGACTGTGATTTTCTTGAACAAGAGAGGATTATGGATTATAGTATGTTGGTAGGTCTTCACTTTCGAGGAACATCGTGTAATGGCAACAATACACCTTCTGGGGATCACAGTTCAGGCGCTCAAACCCCAACTGGTTATAACTTCTCTTTGATGGATTTTCTTAATTTTGTTCTATGACATGAATCTTTTTCTCAATACATTAACATTAATTGCAGGTAATGGTGGTAGCTTTGATGATGGAGCTCCTCGTCTTTCTGGGGTGGATGTGGATCATCTTGTAGCAGATCCTAATCGGTATAGCCTATCAACATATCATGACACAAGATTTAAATTTTTAATAACTCTGGTTTTGATAGCTAAGTTGTAACCAATTCAAACTAGACCAAGCATTGTTGTGCAGTTACTTTTCATGTAGTAATCCTATTTAACTCTGATGTGACAGTTTAATTTCCTCTAAATCAAGCATTGCCTCTGATTTCATTGTTGATGCTTTTACTTCACATTTTCTCCACCTTTTTGTGACCCCTAAGATCTGCACAAATGCTGATTCTGCACCTATACTAAAGCTTTCACTATCACACTGATTTTCTTCTGTGAAGACTGGTTACTCTTTTTGAAAGTATTTGAATTTTGTTTCATGTTTCAGGTGGATTCAATTAGGCATAAACATGCCAGCACGAGCTGAGTTGACTGCGCGAAAAAGTGTTGACACTCCTCAGCTGGTTGGAGAACCAACCGGGGAGCTATACGAGATCATAATCTTTTTTGGTATAATAGACATATTACAAGACTACGACATTAGTAAAAAGCTTGAGCATGCTTACAAATCATTCCAATATGATCCAACCTCGATTTCTGCTGTTGATCCAAGGCTATACGCGAGACGGTTTCGTGATTTCATCTTCAAAGTTTTTGTAGAAGACAAAACTTGAGGGTTAGTTTTGACATTAAGTAAATGACAGCACTAACATGATCATTCATATTTATACCAGAATGGCCACCACCAAACCACACTAGTTGGAGGGTATTTTTTGTGATTGAGGGGTTACACACTTATAAGGTTCTGAATTTTTTGTTCATTTTCCCTTCCATCTTTCACCCCCTTAAAGTTTGTTAATTTTATGTTAATTATAGTCACAGCTAATGTATGTTGTAGTGTAGATCAGTGTTGTTAAGAGTTCAGCCTCTTCCAATTGTAAATGAATCAGAAAAAGGGTAAAAAAACATTGGAAAATTATTCTTTTTGTAATGGTTTTTTTATATTGTCTTAGGTAATAGCTAAGTTAAGGTTGGGGGTATTAAGATTTTTATGTATAGAAATTTATGGATCATCCTTAACACCTTCGGATGGGATGTGATTTAAGTTTGATAACGCCTTTGAACCCAAAAACGTTTGCTAAGACCTCATTTGGTGGAATGCTGCCTTCTGCATAAATGCTTGCCGTGGCTTTTATGTCCCTTGTTAGGGAATGTAGATTCACTCTCCTCATATCACTCTTGTAAGGTTATAAATGTCATATATGTGGATTTTTTAATTGACAAGACATAATTTCATTATTTGAAACAGGAAATGAGACATCATTTGGCGATAAAGAACCTCAATCCGTTGTTGGCGAGGGAGGGTTTTTTTAGTAAAAATGAAGGAAAATATTTTATTTCTATATTCAGATAATTATATAATATTCATGGTAATAAATAATGATGTGGTTAACGTACTCTAGAAATAGTAAGTTAACAAGCAACGCTTTTAAGAATATATGATAAACTCAAAGTTATAACTTGATAACATACTCCTTCAACAAAATAAGTGGGAGTCACTTAACACCCCTTTAAAAAGGATTGAGAACTTTTTCTTTATAGATGATTGCAAACTTAGTTCCACTTACTTTTTATGATCAGTAAGTTAGTAACTCATATCTTTAGGAGTATACAATATAATAAATTTAAAGATATAGCTTGATAGCTTACTCATCTTACCAATCAAGTGGAAGCAAGTTAGTAAATCTCATAAAATAAATAATTAGGATATTACATTTATGCTAATTTATTATTTCATTTTAAAAAATTGTCAATTAAAAACTATTTATTTACAACTTAAATTTCTCTCTTTATTTTATTCTCTAAAAACTCTTTGTTTTGTCTTTGACAAATCTCTCCACTCCATTTTAGGACAATATTAATCTCATTGAGAAAACAATGACAATTTCTTCAAATATATGGCTTTTCTATAATTTGAACTTGTATCATCACTTTTACAGGAATTTGGCTTACAGGAGTTTGACTTACTTCCACTAAACTAACATCTTTGTTGGTAACAAGTTCGTAATCACAACTTTGCAATTTTAATATATTGGTAAAAAAAATAGAATAACCTAAATAGGAGCTTAGGTGCATTCTTTATTTTTTTATTTTTTGAATAGCTAGAGTGAAATGAACAAGATTTTATTTAGCATCAAATTGTTTGGATGGTTTTCATTGCTTGAACTGAGTCAAAGGCAAGCTCATGAGAGAACATTTCTTGGTGATTTTTCTGAGAGGCAAGAACCGATTATTTTCTTTGTACAATTATTCACACAAGGGGAGGATACTCCACCATTCTCAATCTATATTGTTACTTGTGACATGATGAGGATCCACACGGCTATAGTGCCCATATCTGATGTACAAGACAATACAAGATAGTGCCCCCATATTATATTTTTTGAAAAGATTTTATAAACACAACTCAACCTCATTTGATTATCTTTGTTTATCCCAATGTCTTATTGGCAAATTGCTAATTTGGTGACTTTGTTCTAACAACTGGCATTTTGCTTTAGAGTTTTCAAAGGTCTAACTAATGCAAATGAAGTGGAACAAGAGAATCATCATCATCTTCTTCTTCTCTAGTTGAGGGTGGAGAGAATGAAGGGATGGTGAGGAGAAGGATATTTTTTGTTGTTAACAAAAAAAAATTTATGCTGTATTTTGAGGTGATGGAGGTGTTTTAAACAATATCCAATTAAAAATCATATTAAAATTTGTAATCATCTCACTCATGAACTTTTTAATTAACATGACAATTTATTATCAATGCGATAAAAAAATGGAGACATGATTTAGGGGCAAAAGACGTTGATATTTTGGAGTATGTTTGTGAGTTGAGTTTTGGACAGAAGAGAATGGGGACTCATGAAAAGCTCTCTTCTGATTCGAGAGATTTTCAAAAGAGGGGAAGGGTTTTAGAAATTATCAAAACCCCTCCAAGACCAAGACACTTCTTTAGAGTTTTGTGGAGTTCCCCCAAATTTGGGGGTTTAGACCAATTTGGAACTTATAAACAAGGGACCCTCCTCCTAGTGAGGTTCTCCAGTTGTTGCCGTTTGGGTAGTTCTTCTAGTTGTTGTTTCTAGTTTTATTCTGTTCTTTTAAATTTATATTTATCAAAATCAAGGGAAGAGCTTACCCTCTTCTCCATCTCTCTCCTAAGAACTTACAAACACACTGTTAGGTTTTATTTTACACTTGGAAAATAACACACCCTTAGTATATCTTTAAAACTCCTTTTTGGCAAATATTAAATTCATAATCACTTTTTTTTGGTCAAATTAGAATACCTTTTTAGAAATCAAAAAACTTAGACTAATATATTTTTGGGTAACAAACTTAATGTTGGAAAAAAAGAGAGCAGTGGGCCTGGTCCAGCACGCAGTGAGCATAACAAACATTGACATTGTTGCAAGAGACACACAAACACATTGAACTTTTTTGACCAAAAACAAACACATTGAACTTTGACCTAAATGCATTGAACAAAACTAGTGATGTAATCAAGTCCGTTGTATGAACAGATTGGATTGGTAATTGCCCAGAGTCAGGTTGGGAGGAGATTTTTGAAGGGAAGAGGAATGGTTAATCATTTATTTATTATTATAAATTTATCATCTGTATATTAAATTTAAGGGCCAATACTAGGGTGCTCCTTTTATAACCATTTACAATGATTTTCAACCTTCAACACCACTTTTCATCTTCCTAACACTCCACATCATTTTCTCTCTCCAATTCAACATTCATTCAACTTTTACCCACTCCAATGGTTTTTCATTCAACACCCTACCCCACCACTTTTTTATTTCATATTTTTATTTAATTTTATATTTTTGTTTCTATGATTACATAAAATTACAATTATCGATTTAAATTAAATTAAAACAATAAACACTTAACAATTTAATTTTTTTTAAATATAGACAATAATTTATTTTATTTTCTTAACTTAAAATGCAAGACAACAAACTAAGCACACAATAATTTATTTTATTTTCTTAACTTAAAATGCAAGACAACAAACTAAGCACACAACACACAAATGACGTAATTAGTACGATACAAATTATCTTCAATGAGGAAACATTCCAAACTTTGCCCAGATGTGCTTCGCTAGATCTGCTTGCAGTTCGTGATGAACATTTGGATCACGCAACTCGGATCTAGCACGCACATGATTTGCAAAAGCGGGTAACACCTCGGTCGAGTATGGTTGCAGTGTACTAGATCCACTTTCCCTAGATTGCTCAAAATCGGTCCAACGTTGAGAATATAAATCTCGTTCATCCTCAACAAGAATTCTGGGTGTTGAAATGGTAATTGTTGGGTTCCATTTCAAAACAGAGGCTAATAGAAAGATAATAATAATAGTGAAAATTTTGGTTTTTTTTTTCTGTGTCCAAATCAAACGAACCAAGTCTCTATTTATAGAGGAAAAAAAAATCATGAACTTTGGTTAAAAAAAAATTTCCAGAAATTTTTTTTTGCAATAAAATGATGGGTTAATCGTCTACTTGGTCCCTGTCTTTGTCTCGCCGTCTGAAATTAGTCCCTCCCCGGAAAATTTGAAAATCTAAGTCTTCGCGTTTGGAAAGTGTGTGGAGCAGGTCCTTGCCGGAGCCTAGGGCTCCGGCGAGTGATGATATGACATGCTGACTGTGTTAGTAAGCTTACGTGGCTTTAAAAAAAATAAAAATTAAAAACTAAATAACAAGTCATATTTATTAATCAAATGAACTAATTTTAAATTCATTAACAAATCTAACCTAATCTAACTAAAAAATCAATTTCCCCCAAATAATAAAAATAGAAAAAACCCTAAATCAATTGCTTCTTCCTCTCAAACCCAGAACCTTCTGAGTTCTTCTCATCTTCTCATCCTCTCAAACCCAGCTCTGCCCTCACAGAGCTCCTCACATCTTCAATGTCGATGGCGGTTCTCAGCTTCTTCTTCGAAATCGACTTGCACGCGTACTCCTCACCGGTCTCCTTATCCGTGCAGAGATACGTCATTCCGAACTCTCCTCTCCCGAGCTCGCAGACGAGACCGTACTTTTCCTCGATCTCGCTGCCGGTGGCGTCGCTGAGGACAGCGAGCTTGGAGCCGCCGTTGTTGGCGACATAGTCGATCGTGAAGGCATTCTCCTTCTTCCCCTTCTTCTGGGTCGAGATGGGTTTCAAGGGTGGGTTGCGGGTGAGGGTGGGGTGGGTTACGAGTAGGGGTGAAGGTGGGGTGGGTTGCAGGTGAAGGTGGGGGTAGGTAACGAGTGGGGTTGGGTTGCAGGTGAAGGTGCCCTGGGCGATCGGGTTTGGGTGGTGGTGGCTGGGTTTGAAGGAGGGAAGGTGGCTTCAAGGTTGTTGGTTTAATGGTCGAGAAGAGAGGCAGAGGAGTGTAAAATGCAGGGTTGGGGTTTGGGGGTAGGTGAGGGTGAGGTTACAGCGGGTTGGGGTTTGGGGGAGAGGGTGAGGTTGCAGGTGGCTGGGTTTAGGGTTCATGGTAGAAGATGATGATGATGATGATGATGAAGAGGGTGATTTGGGTTAATTAGGGGTGGGTTATGAGTGGGGTTGGGTTGCAGGAGAAGGTGGAGATGGGTATCTGGAATGGGTTTCTGGGTGGGGGTGTTTCTTTCCTCTGTGTGTGATGTTGCAGTGAGGTGATGAGGAAGAGAAACGAATGCATCAGAGAGCACTCCAAACCTTGTCCAATTGGTGTTGCAAGGAACGAAATTGAGGGCTTGGAATACTCCCTTGAATCGGTGAAGTGTTAAAAGAGGAAGATGAAGATGTTTTGAAATTAGATTTGGGTTTGGGTTGTTTTTTAAGTGGGAAGAAGATGAAGGAGATGTTGGATTCTGTTACTGTGGTGGCAAGCTTGATGATACCAGGTTGTTGTTTCATGCGTTACTTGTTCTCCTGGAAAAGTATGAATTCATCTTGTATTTTGGTTTTTAATTTTTTAGGTGGGCATGTTTCTGGAATTGATTTGGAATGAAGAGTTTGTTTACTTAATCATTAGGAAGGTTTTTTGTTTATTTTATTTTATTAATTCAATTAAAATTTTGATGTGTTATTTATTTTATTTTATTTTAAATCCACGTCAACATTTTTATCCCAGTCAGCTAGCCAATTCATCACTCGCCGGAGCTCCCAACTCCGGCGAGGACCTGCTCCACACACTTTCCAAACGCAAGGACTTAGATTTTCAAATTTTTCGGGGAGGGACTAATTTCAGACGGCGAGACAAAGACAGGGATCAAGTAGACGATTAACCCTAAAATGATTGAGTTCAAAAGATTAAAATGATAAAAATTCAGACAACCAATCAAAAGCTGACACGCGTCCCTATCCAAAATCAGATGAAGTTTCTCTCTCCGCGTGCTGACGCCTCACGCGCCTTGTCGGCGCGTGAGTTGCACGCGCCTGGTCCGAACCACTCCAAAGGCGCCACGTGTCCCCAGCCTTGGCAGATTCAACATGTTGAGAGATTTCATCATCTCTCTCCACCACATCATCTCTCAACACCTCTCAACAAACCATTGCAAGGGTTCAACACCAAAATTAACCCCTCTCAACAAACCATTGTAAATGATCTAAAAAGGAGCTTCAATCTTCACTTCCATGGTCCCTCGAGCCACCGGTGTCCCCTTTTGTAATAATTTTACAAAATTATCTAGCTCCATCAACATTTTCAGAAAACATCAATCAATGTTCATTGAACCCCTCAATTCTGCTTCTTCTTCGTGGATCATAATTCCAGAAACTAACTATACATGTGCAACCTGATCAATATTAGTTCATATTTTTACACAACTGCAGAAAGATAATGGTCATTTTCTTGTTGCTATCCTTGTGTTTCACACTCCAAAATTTTGAAGTAGATGGGCGGATCCCAAATTTATCCAAAAATGAGTGAAATCTACAATATACCAAAATATCACTAGTTTGATTAAGTTCCCAATCACTAGGGTTGGAAGGAATTGTCGTCGCTTTTTTCCTAGTTTTTTCGCTTTCATTTGTGCGTGGGGCTGATAATCAGGTTGTTGATTACTTAGCCAAAAACACGTCTTTGTTTCTTAATTCTGTTTGGATTGAAGAGGCACCTTCGAAGATCTCTCCTTTTTTTGCTTATGATGTAATTGCCCATGGCCTCTTTTGTTTCTCTTAATATGATTGGCTCTTTCAAAAACAATAATTAGTCAAAACATTTTCAAAAAAAAATACAGTCAAAACATTATATTTCTACCGAACTCTCATTCATACTTACTAATCTTTCCATGTACAAGCTCAAACTCAAACTTTGGTGCAATTAAATTGTTAAATGGCTAAATGCCTATTAGTTTAAAACTTTAATTAAGCATTGAAGATAAGATCCCACAACAATGCAACATCAAATGTCTCTATCCTATGCAAGAAACTGAAACCTATTCCCTGTCTTGTGCTGTGCTTTTTGAACATTCTATAGAGCATCAAGGTGCCAGAAACTGAAACCTATTCCCTGAATTGATTTAAAATTACCATTACTTCACTCAGTAAAATGATGAGGTTCAAGAATCTTCTAAGTTTTTTCTTATCAACAACCAGATAGCTGATTTCCTTTTCATTGGAGACTAAGGGCATATTTGAAAACCCTTTTACAATTGATATATCCTAAGACATAATTAATTCTAAGAAGAAACTTACGTGATTAGTTTCTGAGAGCCCGAATTGACTCTAAGAGAAAATAAGCTGATCTAAACACGAACGCTTACAATCTTGTAGAATTCAATTTTATTTTCTCATACATAATGGAGTTCAAAATGATACTTTAAGCTAAGCTTGGTGAGTTTTTTACCTTTAGGCAATCTCAGCAAGCAGAAGCAGGGAAAACACTGGTTGGAACTCCAATTGGAGAAGCACATTCCCTGTTACTCTTTCCACTGCCATTGTTTCCCAATTGCAGTTCTGAAACACAAGGCATTTCATTTCTCCCACTAACCCCTTGATCATACAGAAACCCCTTAAACACATGGCCGCTAATGCGGACCGTGGCCATGTAGGCAAATTCATCTTCACCATTGCCAATACCAGACACTCTAAGGCACTTAAACTCAGCAGGTGCACGAATATTTCCAGGTAAACACTGTTTGAAACCAGCATCTGCAATTCAATACAAAAAAAATTAATCAACTTCCACCATTATAGAGAACAAGGAACTAAAAAAGTAACCATGAAGTGTATTTTTGTGTGTAACACAGATAACCTTCAACAGGAGATAATCCATCTCTCAGTGATACTAGCTCTCTCAGTGGGGTTTTTTCACGACTTGGATTTGGTGGTCAAAATATAATGTAGTCAGTGCAGTCATCAAATGTAGCTATTGGATGGAGATTGAACGGTTGAAATTTGAAATTCATGTTCTAATTCCAATTTATTATGACTAATTATAGACCGTCTGATCTCGATTTTCTAATTAGCTGATTGCTCCCTATTTTGACTGCAGCAACCCAGGTCTGTTTTTTTACATATATGACTTGAAAGTGAAACCTTAATTAAGAGGAATTAAGCATGCAATCAGTGGCGGAGGAAGGAATTTGAGACGGGGAGGAACATGATCACAAAATATGACATGCCTACGATGGTTTCTACAGCTCACATACATAAAATAAAATTGGAAAGCTTGAGGGGCCAAGGTAGCAGCATGTCCCCCTCCCTTCACCCACTCCTCTCTCCCCTACTGCATTGCATATGTAGCATTTGAACCAACAATTCTTTCAATATTGATTAAGTATATAATTCTATATTTGTTTCTCTCTTAGTATCTATAAATTTTTAAAAGACTCCATCTACTAATTAAATGTGCACAAAGAGAAAGCATCAAGCATGTACCAAATTTTTCATGTGTCACATGAAATTTGAACACAGAGAAGAGGAAATGGTTTACCTTGGTGACAAGAGGCAGTATCTAAGCTTAAGTTCCTTGACATAGCAGCATTAGTGGCGGTGGAACTGTGAGAGGTAGCACCACCAGCATTCTGTGATGACCTTGGCCTCTTAGCTCCAGAAGAAGCACCACCACCATCACTGTCACCCCCACTACCACCATCAGCCACCGCATGCCGCTCCCGTCGGTGAGATAAAGGGATCCACGTGCTCCTCACGTGAGTGTTGCAGTCAAATCCACGCCCCTTGCAACATGTCCTGCATCTCTTGTAGCTGCAATCTTTCTTTGCTCTGTTTCCACAATCCTGGCACACTCTGTAGTCACTTCCATAGACACCACCGTTTTCCTCTTCCACGTTGATAATCATCGCTGCTTTTCTGTCAGATGAATTCAGTTGTGGTGGACACATCTTGAGGTTCCAGAAGCTGGGGTTGTTGTTGCCATTGCCACAATCTTGATTATGATTATGAACATTATCATTGGTATTGCTCTGAGGTTGAGGTTGAGGTTGAGGTTGTGGCATGCAAGGAGTGGCGGTTAGGAGTGGGAAAATGCCAAGACCAACGCTGAGTGCTGCTGATGATGATGATGAAGGTAAAGGAAGGTTGGCATGGTGGTCTGCTGAAAAGGGTTGGGCTTGAGAAGGGTTTGGAGCTATGAAAACTAGGTCTCTAAAGCCTAACATGCTCATGGAAACAGCAACAAGGTCTGTGAGACTGAGGTTTTTGGATTTTGGGAAAAAGATGTTGAATGTTGAGGCTTAATTATGTATTGATGGAGGGAATGAAATGTGAACAGAGACTCTGAGATTGAGATTCTGTGTGATGTGCAATATTTGATTTGGTTATATGTTTGTGTCTTTAGGTGAGTGAGTAGAGTAGGTTTGAGAATAGGGAGAAAAAGCCACTGCTACTAGCTACTGGTTCCTGACACCACAACTCCACTTCCAGATTCAATTCTTTGATTTGGAAAAGGGGTAATTATGGTTGTTGGAGTTACGTGGCCAATAAGCAATTTCAACTGAACCATGGCTAATGAGTAGTATTTACTTTTTTTAATAAATGAATTAAACACAAAAAACAACAAACCAAAAAAAATGAGCAAACAATGTATGATCCAATAATGATATATACACACGTCATTTTTTAAACACTTTATTTCCACGTCTTTTTATTTCTATCTTTCCCCTCTTATTATTTATCACATCTCATACTCTCTCCTCTCTCTCTAACTTTTTATTTTCTTTCTATCTCCTCATTCCACCTTAAAAAGAGGTGTGGAAGAAACATTATTCTGTCCAATATAAAGCAAGTAAATGACTCAACTTAATCGGGGATAAGGACTAGTTTTGGAGATAAAACGGAAATCACAAATCTAAGGAAGTAAGTTTATCAATACACATATTAGTCTCATGTAGGACACGTAGGAAACTAATAAGCCACAACCGGGTAGAAATATCAACTATCTCCCAAGTGTGAAGTTAAAGGGGGAGAATCTAACATCTAGATATCATCAAACGAGTTGTCTCACAAATGACATGTTGAAAACTCAACTCCCAAACTAAGAGAATGTCAAACTTGATGGTCATCAGCTCAGCCGTGAGCCACAACACCTATTAGATGAGTCCGAAAAAATCACCCTACCAAGAGGTTAAAACATTACAAATAAGACCACCAAAACCAACCAATTGCCTTAAGATAGAAAATGTTTACTAAAAGATTTAATTTTAAAATGGTTGGTTAATACTCTTTAAAACTTATTAATTGAATGTGTTTATCTTTAAGTTACTTCTTTGAACTGGAATGTGTAGATCTCTAAAATTGGGCTACAAAAAAGTTTTGTACCATTGTCCACTAGCACTAAACTATGGTATTATCCTGACATCTATTTTCGTGGCAGTTTCATACTCACATAAAGTGGCAAATTTTTTTATTTGAAGTATATGTAGTGTCAAAGTGTTTCTATAGCCGAGTCAACTCATATAACTCACTTAGGGTATGTTTCTATTGATATTGGGTTGATGTGAAAATTCATTCATTCAATCAAACTTTTTTGTTCATTAAAAAAAATGTGTATTTTTTCATTAAAAAATGTGTTAATGTTGGTTGAAAGTGCATCTTTTTTTTTTTTGGTACAAGTTGAAAGTGCATCTAAATACATACTTATAAATTGAATTGATAAAAATATAGTTTATAAATTATCGGGTTGGCTTGGCCCACTTCGCCTCCAGACCCGCAATGGGTTGGCTCACTTCGATAGCCCTACATAGCTACATGAATGCACTTTTTAAATGCACTTTTCAACATATTATATGTTATTGATTTATTTTTTAAAAAGCTAACACATTTTAAAAAAGTGAGGCACACATTGTGACTTTTTAAAAATAAACCAAATATTGAAAGTATGTAGAAAAATATGTTCAATTTTTAAAAGAGTGTGTTGGTTGTACACCTCTTCTCATTAATATAAAGATAGCTAATAACCTACTTTTATATTTTTATTTTAGAAAAGTGAGATTCATTCTTTTTAAATTAAATAATCCGGCGTAGTTAAAATTGATGAATGAGTGATTAATTCAAGTAATACATAATTGATTTTTTTTAGAGTAAGTTCTACCATGATCTAAATATTTTCGACTCGAATAACATTGCTTCCTTAATTCATTTTGAGCAAGTTCTACCTTGAGAGAAGTGGGAAGATGAGTAGATAGAAATAAATAAGAAATATAGTAGATTTTATAGGTGGTTGGTTTGTTATGATAAAGATAAAAGAGAAAGAGAGAAAATTACTTTTTATATTAAAAAACAATTAAATTTTATTCAACTTTGACAATTTCTAGTGGTTTAGATAGACACTTTTCTAAAGGTTTTAAATCCCCAGTATATAGTTAAAATTGGCAAAAAAAAAAAAAAAAACTTACTCTCCACCTCATTTCTTCGTAATTTGGGGAGATCGCAAAAAGTGGTGAGTTTCACCTTAGCTCTCCCTCTACCTTATCAATGACGGATTCATATTAGGAGCTATGAGAGAAAATGCCGTCACTTAATTTTGACAAAACTCATCAGAAAAAAAAATTGAGTAGTAAAAGTATGTGGTTTTAAACGATTCATTTAGTAAAAAATGTACTCACTTGTGTCACACATTACTAAATGTCCTCACTTGATAGTAATAGCATGTAGTTTTTTATAGTCCGTTTGGTAAAAATGCTCTTACTTGTATCCCTTTTGGTAAAAAATGTCATCACTTCTTATAGTATATGTTATTTTTTTTATTACGAGTTTACATGTATATATTGCTCCCACGACATTAAATTTATTGATCCGTCTCTGTATCTTATAGTATCTTTATTTGAATATAGTATTTCTTTTTACTTACATTTTCCAACCCCCTAAACATGTTAAGAGTTTAATTTTTATGCACTAACAATGTAAAGTTTTTTTACATATTCAACTAATCTGATTTCAAGGATGTAAGAATATCTAATTTTTTAATTAATTTTATTAATTAACATAACACATCCTTACAATTTAATTAATTAACGGTGTAAAATAACTTTACATTACCCATGCATATTTTTTTTTCAATTGGTAAACAGTCATGCTAATAGTTAAGTTTAGAGTTGAATTAAGCTCCTAATGGAAATCCTAATACAATGAACTCAAAGATATTGTCCTCCATTTCCGCATACGGCGGGATGTTGTGAATGAAGGGTGGCAACGACATGTTATTAAAACTGGGGACATGGTTAGCAAGTTTGGCAAACATAGCTAAATAATTCCAGTACTTCAGTAATAGTTAAAGCAACAACGTGAAAAAGGTTGCAAAGGGACCATCCTACAATCTATACAACTAGTATTGGATTGTAGAGTTGGAGAGTGGTAATGATGACACCCTAAGCTAGCTCTATAATTGCGTCATAGATTTGCCTTATTCGAAGCAAATAAATAGCCCCTACCCTATACTCTACCCTATAAGCTAGCTAGGCCTATGACTCTAGAAGCCTTTAGACACCTCAAAGTTGGATACCACTTTTTCATGTTCGGTACTTTAGTCTTTAGCCAACTGGATTGATATTGATGTGGGCATAATCTCTCGCCTTCTACACATGTGTTCGGATCAGTAAAAAGATAAACAGCTCAAGTTACACTTAATAGTTTTCCATGCTTATCTAAAAAAAATTTATTAGTTTTCCATTTTGATTTGATTATGTATATTTTTCTCTTTTGTCTTATTTTCACTATTTTTTATAAATATTTTTTATCACATTATTTATTATATGTTTAATTTTTATCCTATTTCTTCATTTCTCTCACTTATTGTTAGTAATTCAAGCTCAAATTATTTCATTTTCTATTTTGTTTAAAACTAAAAAATTACAATGTAACAAATGCAATACTTAAGAATCTACCGACAATAAAGGTGAAAAATCTTGTTGAGATAAACCTTCCAAATCATCAATGAAGACAAAGAAGAAGTATCAAACTTAGCCAAAAATTTCACAACATCATTACTCTTGTCAAACAAATGATGGCAGGACACAACTCAATCACACTTAAGAGATTATTTTAATCCTACTACTAATATATGCATAATTATGAAACTCATGACAAATATCATTTAAAAGGCACAAAATGAATCATAAAAGATACCAGTTTGCCTAAATTAAAATTGTGTTGTCAACAAACATCCAACTCGTTATGAACTGCTAACATCTTAGCATGTAGGCTATCAGTTACACCAATGTGACCGACAAACATAACCAAGAACCCAAACGATATCTCAAATCACAATATTGTACCACAAAATCCCGACAACCTCCAATTGCATGCCCAAAGAATTGTTTCGGGACACCGAAGTCCTAGTCACGAGTACAACGTTGGAGCATTTTAAGAGTTGTAGAACAGATTTTGCAAGTATCATAAAGAGTTAACCTGCGACGAGACAATAAGGAAAAGGTGGGCACAACGTCATGAGTAGTTTTCCAAACAAAGAAGTGAATACTCTCAAGCACGAGAAGCTTGCGCCCGAAGACCAACGAACAAAATCAAGCACTTTGCTGACCATCTAAACAATGACACAAAAATGAACTTGTTGGAACTAAGATAAGAATGAGGCAGATTAGGAGGAAGAAAAGTGAATAACTGAAAAGCATCAAAATGACCAGAAGGGAAATCATCCCTCAACATAACATGCGAATCATGCATATCAACATGCAAAACCTTCTCACATTAAGGGACACGAAGGAATCAATTGGAATACCAAAATGATGAATCATCACAACCAAACAAAAAATTAAAACTATCTTGCAACACATTTCTAGCTTTTAAAACCAATATCCATAAAGGAGAGCTTGTATTGTCCACACAAGTTAGTAAATCGCTTTCAGCAGTAGACGTAGGAGTCATGATCTAAGTCCAAAACTTATCAGTTCGCTGAATCAAGCTCTATAAGTGTACGCCCAACAACACGACGTTCATCCTTGCACTTTGAAGACCAAGGCCCCCTTGCTTCCAAGGACACGTCATCTTAGCCCAAGCCACCAAAGGAATACCCGAATTGGTTGCAACTACCCCAAATAAAACGACGTGTAACGACATCCGTTTTATCACAAATAGTTTATTCAATTGCATGACATAAATAGGAATAACGGACAAAACTGACTTAGCCAAAGTGATAAGGGCAAGTTTATTCACCAAGTTACTCTTCCAAGACAATAAGCTTGAGTCCACTCGATCACAATGAAAGCAAAAGCATCCTTTATAACATGACCATGAAGAGTAGGGAAGCCCACGCACTTGCCTATATTAGAAGTAAAAGGTATGAAAGTAACAACCACAATCCTCTCCTCCAAAGCCTCACCCAAATACCAAGATGCCATTGTCTTAGACTTCACAAAATTAATTTTAAGACCAGAAGCACCACAAAACCTCAAGCACCCTCTAAACCACCTGAATATGAGCTACATCCACCTTAACAAACAGGGAGACATCGTCGTCAAAAAATAAATGAGAAGTTGCATGTGGGACACCCTTGAGAAATTGCGACGGGTTTCCACCTACCCATACTACCTCACACAAAGAATAAGAACAAGTTGTTCGATGCAAAGAATAAGCAACTACGGCGAGAGCAAGTCACCTTGCCTAAGCCCCCTAATAGCACTAAAAGAAGGCAAACGAATACCATTCCAAATGATGGGCAACGAATAAGAAGAAACACAATGCATGATAAGTGAGATAGAAGACGCTGGGAAACCAACCAAACCCAAAAGTGGCCTAAAGAAACTACCTATGTAAATCATTGTTATTAACAAGTTGAGAAGTTGGGTATTGGTTTTACGTGAATTGTGTGTTTGTATGGTCATTTTCAGGGATCAGGGAACATGATGTCTCTTGATATTGACCTCGTTTAAAACCATCACATTTTTCATATGCTTAGCATTAATCTCTTTCTAATATATTAGTGAAACTATACGGTCACACCTGAAACCACATTTTATTTAATAAGATCCACATAAACTTTATCTAATAAAAAATGTGTTAAAAATACATAAAAACTGCGCTGCTAGTATTATTCATGTGTTCACTAAAGCCAAGAATATGTTAAAACTAATATTTAAATTTAGAAACTAAAATGACAATATAAACTTGGATAAATAAATTAAAAAATGTGCTTGCCAACACAGAATACAGTCATTGCATATGACATCCAATTCTAACTAAACCGATATTTTGAGTGATGATATCACTTTCAAGCTCAACTTAAAACGTTATACTGCTGGTATTGAAGAAACAATCTCTGGGAGCACCATTAATCATTATGATAATTTGAATCTAAATTGCTTTTATAAAAAAAAAACCTCTTGAAACATTGCAATAGTAACAATACCTTTCTATGGTTTGAGGCTGCCATAAAATTTTGACTCTTTGCTATATCGGATGTGCCCCTTCAGCCCCTTGAGTTCATCTGAACCGAAAAACTGCCACTACCACCATTCTTTGCGTCCACATATTCAGTATGAAAATCTTGATCAACTAACGATGGAAGAACTTCAACTTCGAGGATATGCTCTCACACCAGAAACATATGTTTCTTCAACAGATGCAGATGCTTCCTCAGCAAAGTCTTTCCATGAATCCATCGATAATATGACAAAATCTGCCAGTTTCCCCGGAGACAAGGACCCCAGATCCTTGTCAAGGAAGCTTGCACGAGCAGCAGAAATGGTGTAACTGTCAAGGAGATAGAGTTTTAGAATCAATGCACAAATAGTCAAAAGAAAATCATATATATGATGTCGAAAGTAGAATTTGACAAAAAAAAAAGTGAAGAGCTCCAATCAGTTGAGCAAGCAGTCTAGAGATTACACATTACTACATTAGCAATACAATTACTAATAATGTTATATGAAGAAATCAAGTTATAGGGGGAGAACCCCAATTATCCATGTCTACAGCCGCAGAAAGAAGAAATTGGGATCAACCACCACCATAGGGGGTGGCGTGGCAGCCACTAATGGCCCAGGAGAAGCTACACAACTAGCACACGGCAGTTAGGAATAGTTATTTGAATTGGGTGAGTTATTATTAGTAAGTATAATAACAGTTTATGTTAGTTATGTTTTATTAAAACTGCCTAGGGGTGGGTTATTAAGTAGGAGGTGTGTGTGATTTTTATTATTCAGAATTTCTGCTGTGATGTTTAAATGAGAGGCTGGTTCTCGAATTACCAGACCCTGTGTAACTTATTCCCTCTTCTTCATCCAATATATTATCTTATCCTTCATTTGCTTATCAGCATGCACATAAATGTTAGATGCAAGAATTTTAGTGTCTGAGTATGCAATCACACAGAACACATAAATACGGTTTTATTACTATACTCCTAAAAAACATGGGCTCATGTCTCTCTAAATTCTATTTTCTTCTTAGTACAGATGAGCAAGGCATCAACATCATAACCTAATGCCATGGATATTTTGACTACGTATGTGTGTTTTGATTTTTGCTGAACTCAACCCAACAAAATCCTACTACTCTGTTTGTGCCTTGAGATCTGTGAAATTAAGTTTACAAAGTTAATGCAAACGGAAAAACAAACCATTCTTATTTTGTTTGACAAATGTAAAAATTTGCCAGGATCCACCAAAAGTAGCTCTAATCCCACAAGCAGGCAAGATATTAATGAGGAACGTAAAATCAGAATAACATGAGTGCTTTAATGCTGCTTACGCCTTTATCGCATCATCTAAAGAAATGCACTCTGATGGAATCCATGCACTTTCCCAAGTGGGAGGCCTTCTTCTCATTGCTGTCTTAATACCACTTAAGGGATTGATGTCTACCACCTGCAAAACAGACATAGTAATGGCGAAGTACCTCTTAATTAATTCATGTTAAGGAATCAGGAAATGTGCATAGTGATGAGTGCTGATAAATGTGACATGCTTACTGGCCAGTCAGAACCAAATGCCAATAATGCATTGCTATCCAAGAGTGACCGAAATAAATATGACTCCTTTTCAGCTCTATCCTTGCCAAGCTTTTTACTTGCAGATTCAGCATCATCCAATAATTGGTCTGGCTGTTGATGATTGGCAATAAAAAATTACAAACCTTGAAAGGAACATTTTTGTACTACCCAAACATATAATACATGGAGTGGACATAATCCATTTAAAAGGGCTCATACTAAGTACTTTTTAGGTGAGGCCAATAATCCGCCAAATTGAAGCAAGGAGAAGGGACTGGTTAGTTTGGGGATCACAGACTAGTAAAAATAAGAGGTTTCATAACAATGCAAAGTACTAGGATTTTGAAATATCAGCTTCTGCAAAAAAACATTTGGAAAATCCACTTTCTTGACGCAACAGAACTGTATACAATTATTGGTCTTTTTTCCCCAGAGCTGTTAGGAATGAACCTTTAAGCCCCGTATGGATGGTAGATTTAGAAAATATCTGTTCTTCAGATTTGCGACTCTTATTATGATAGTTTCCCTTTTATGTGTTTGTAAACAGTTCCGACTTTCAGCATCAAAGGTCGAATGATACTCGTATGACTTTATTTTCCTTACCTTTATGCTCTTGAGATTAGCAAGACACTAGAATTTTTTTACAAAATAGACTCAGTATAGTCCAAATGAGATAATCATCGTAAAAGAGAGACATGGTGATTAATGGGTTGAGCAGATAGGTCAGGTACCCTCTCGTTTTAATTTCACAATGTAGCCACTCTAGTGATTATTCTAGTATCATTTTTAATATTATAGTTTAAAAAAGCCACAAGATAATGATCATGAGAAACCTGCATGGAAGCAACAACCCGTTGTTTGCCAAATCGGTCTGGAGTTCCAAATGCCAACTGTTGGGCATGCTCAATCTGAAAGCAGAGTTTCAGTTCTTTGATGTCACAATGATTTAATTAGAATATATAGCACTGAATCAAAATTTTCCCATCATCCAGATCGCAACAAGTAAAATGGAAAATTATTGAAGCTTTCCATTGTTTTGCTAAAATGTTACCCTGAATCTTCGATCTCTCATTCCATTTGTAGAAGCAACTGAACCATATATGTCCAAGATAAGGTCATTTGCTTTGTCCCCTATAGCATGAATAGCAACCTGATATAATCAACAGGAAGGCAGCCAGTCCATAACTGAAATTTCATATAAACAAATAAGAAGTTGGTAGCTAATAACAAAAGAAGAAATCACCTGTAGACCATTTAAATCTGACTCCAACGTCATGTTGAGAAGAGCTTCAGGTTCAGTCACGTGAAGACCATAATTGTCAGGCTCATCAATATATGGCTAAAAAATTTGAAATACCATAGTTAATCACAATGACAACTGCATGATTAGATGAGCATGGTTAAACTAGGAGCTAAATCCCGTTTCTCTAATTCTCCTTGTCACCTATAACCCATAGGCAGTCAGAAAATGGATGACAATAAGTAGATTTAAAAAAAAAAGTTATTTCGTTAGCAAACCAATAATTAACAGAGTCTATGTTAGAAAACATAGGAGAAATGGGCTGGATAGGGAGGTGTTCATCTGAGAGGTTAAAAGGCAGTTATCATGTATACTGGTACCAGGGGGAATTAGAGGAGTTGTTTTCGTGAGTCAGAACTGTCAGGAGCCTCTCGAATTCCTCTCTCAATTGTACAAGACTGATTAACCTTGTTCCATAGTGGGTCAAGGCAGAATCTGAGTTTGTATAATAAATATTTCTATCTACTGCACTTCTTATGTCAGTGTAACTTGAAAGAATTTATATGGAAAATATGAATGCTTGATCTCACCTCATAAAACAATGCACTATTGGAACCCAGAGATCCATCAGCAAAAGCTTTGACACCACCCAAATAAATCCATTCGCTCAAGGTATGGCCCATTTTGTTAATCACATCCTGAGTAGGAAAAATGAGACTTCAGGACAAAGGTGTTAAAATTTACTGCATAGAAAATAAATATATTCCAGTAATTTTTTTAAAATAAAATCAGAATTATCAAGTACTCATGTGATACTATGCACTTGCAAGTTGCAACAAGAGAGACAGAGGAGAGCACAAGCTGAATTATGAATCAACATAATTCAATAAATATTGATATCTAGCCACCTAGGTCTTACCACAGCTTTAGTATAAAAAGAGATTTTTAATCCTTGCAGGATAACAACTAGGGTCTAATAATTTTCATTAGAAACTGTCATACAGTGGAATATGCTTTATTTCAGATGTATACCAGTTATTAATTTTTAAGCTGTATAACAATTATGTTTTATTAACACGGTATGAAATCTATGACATTTCTTAGTCTGAATCACCTAGTTCAAAGAAAAGTTAATCTTCTGCCATTATCCAATAAAGTCAAAATATGAGGCACGGCGGTCCTCAAACTACTTGAACAAAAAGTAACACAAGATAAATTATTTTAGCAGGACCCCTAATCTCAACTATATATATATATATATATATATATATATATATATATATATATATATATCATCTGGTAGAATTTCCTTAAGTAAATTATCCTCTGAAAACGAGACACATGCAATAACTTGTCCCATATTCCTGAAATTCAACAGTTCCTCTCAATCTAAATACTACAAGAATAACATGTAAAGCAAGCACCCACTAGACTCTATCATCGTAGTGTTCTAAAGGGAGCTCTTTCAAGAAACAATCTACTGCATAAACTATCACATTGTGATGTGAATCAAGGGCTGGAACAAGCTAAGTCAATCTCTTTGAAAGATCCTTCGCAAATTCCAAGTGGACCAATTACAAGAGCAAGGGCTAAAGCCTAAGAGGATCAAGGAAGTATTAAATGCACTTGTTCAAGACATTTGGGCTAAACAAAATTCTCTCCATTCTGAATTTGAGCTTAATTATGTCCTTAGACTCATCTGTGCCAAAGATAGAGCTGTTGAAGGAGATTTGGGCAAGAACCACTCAAATTAAGGAGTTTGGGTCATAGACCATATAGGCTGTTTGAATTCAAGATTATTCATGTTATTTTGAGCTGAAAATAATGTTTTAAGATCCGTTATTGTATGTGGACGAGTTTAGTCTATTAGTCATGTCTTTTCAATTAGTCCTGTTTTATCAGTTAATTTTTAGTGCAGACAAGGATATTTGAGTTGATTAAATATCTAGTTAAGTCACAAGGTCGGCAATTACAAAAGCTAAATTGCATATATATGTATTCCAAATTAATATGACATTATTCATGAAATTCAGCTTCTTTGGTTCACTTCATTGAATTTCTTCCAGTCATCAAGATTTTGTCATTCTTGTGGCATCCTCGATACTTTGGATCCTTGTTTCTTGTACTCAAGGGTGAATGGATCACCAAACCTGATTCTTATCTTTCTTACGGTGTGAACACAACTTGTTATGGGTTCAAAGGTTCTATACGTATTTGGATTCATATCACATTGGACAATGTGAGAAGATTCACACATTGAACAGTGTGAGGAACGTTGGCAATGAGTCTTATAGATAGCATAGTACATGATACAATCGATACTTCTCTCCTTTTTCAAATTTTCCCTTGACAAATGAAGAATTTCATTTGCAAACAAGGCAAAAACGTAGAAAAGAAGAGCCATAAAATAAGCTCTAAGAATTGAGGCAGAAAAAAATATACTAAGGAGTCTATAAATCATAAGTCTGACAGGAGCCATACCACTAAACGTGACCATGTCTCCATTGGAAAAAATAAACACACTCTAATCTTCATCTTTGACATAGAACTAGACCATTGATAAACGTCTGTACAATTTTTAAAAAAAAGTCAGCCATGCTAAAGAATGAGGCCTTTTTACAAATCAGCAGAAAATGTCAATCACAATTGAAAAGGCATTTATCCTTGGCTTTAGGATTGTATCAGGCAGATTAAAACTATATCATTCATTATTTCCTACTCTTTAAAATTGTATCAGTCAGATGAAAATTATATCATCCATTATGTGTCCTACTCCTTTTTTTAATTAATTTAAATATTAAGTAATATAATTTAGATAAACTCAAGTTATTGCACAAATGAAATTTGCAACAGAATAATGTAAACCTTCTAATTTCATTGTAGTTAAATTAAACCATTAATTTATTTTATGTAGCATTTGAATGGATTAAGTGGGTCTCTTCAAGTATAGCTCAATATTTGGTACTGTAGAAACTGCTTGCTAATATCAGTTCTTTTTTTATAAATTAAACAGTCTTCCCTTTATGACTAAGTTGGCATTTAGTTGATATACAAAATGAAAAGAAACATAATGACATTTATAAAAAATCAATTTTAATACAATAATAGATTAGCTATGAATAGAACTCAAACTTTTAGATTAAACCTGAAAAATCCTCCCAAGAAAGATCTGCTGAAACCCCAGGATAATATCTTCCCATATCAACAACTGTTGTGACCCCTCTTGTTAGGGCAAGATTGCTTGCTCTAAGCAATGCCTCCCTCCTATCATGCACTGAATCCTCTGGAATCTGAGAGATCACAAGTGACATTGCAGAATCAATTAGCAGTCCAGTAGGTTCTGCATGATGCCAAAAATCCAATCAAACATCTAATTATACTTTACCAATTTAGCTAATAGAGAACAAAAAGAAAATATTTGAAATGACATTGGCAGTTAGCATTTTCCATTGATGGAATAAATTCATGTAAAGAAAATAACATAGCACCAAAACATGCAGTCCACATCAGAAAAATACATGACACGGTCTGACAAACCAGAGAGTGATAACCTGGTAAGAAAATACCACGTGAAATGCCAATAAAGGTTGGCGTGGAATGAAAACAGGACAAGATAATTTGTTTGTCAAGGACCAAGTCTCCGAAAAGCTTAAGATAGAGGCTCATGAATGGTATATATGTGTGCCTGTGTGTGTGTGTGTGTGTGTATTGAGTACTTCTGAATATCTCTAGTTGCCTACTTTCGTGTTTTAGAGCATATCACCTCATATAGATTTGATATTGTATTTATTTTGTATATAATTAAGGGATTTGATTTGATTCCTAGAATAAAATGATAGGGTTGTGTTTTTTCATGTATATAATTAATGTAGCGAAGACCAACACTCTCTCAAAGTGCCCCCTCAAACAAGACCTCTTTGAGCTTGAGGTGTGAATAATACATAAGCCCTCTTCACCTTGAGTAAAATTCAACTTAACTCAGAATAGGGGGGGAGCCACAAGGATTGAACTCATAAATCACGAGAACTTGGCCATAGAAGCTTTAAAACCACGTCACGGAGTAACTTAGAAAAGTTTGAGCTATTTGGCGGAGACTCGTCAATGGTCTAATTGATATTATTAAAATTCCATTGTCCAAATCATAGCTTTTATTATCACAATGAAACATGGTCAATTAAAGAGTTGGATTTGCCAAAAGGAACATCCAGCACCTGCAGTTGGAAACCTACCACCTTGTTTTCATTTTCTGTTTTCAGTTTTAATTAGAAACCTGCCACCTTGTTTTCATTTGGTTTTCTGTTGTCAAAGATTTGCACAAAAATAGAAAAAAAAAATGGAAAAAGAAAATGGAAACCGAAAGACCCTTATATTCGTTATAAATTCACTTCGTCATTCTATCTACAAAGCAATGAATCAGCTAGAATGATCAGAACTTTCAATACAAAGATAATAAGTAATTACCTCCATTGGAAGTCCTCACTATAGATCCTCCTCTAGGATTATCAGTTAAATTTGTAATCCCAGCCAATCTCAATGCTACTGAGTTAGCCAAGCCCATGTGACCATCCATTCTTGATAGCCAAACCTACTTGTTCACTTCAAGTAAGATTACATTGCGGTGAATGAATATTTTCAAATGAGAAGAACATAAGTAAAGATAAGGCTCACAGGATTGTTAAGAGTAACATCATCGATCCAAGAAGCAGCTGGCAGATCTCCTCCCCATAGATCATTGTTCCATCCACCACCCAAAATCCAGGAACTATGTTTTGTGCCTAAAGTTAAAAGTGTATGAAATGAGTAAACATCAGATATCGTAATTCAGAAGTGAGTCCATTTTGAAAACAGTTCCATGTAATATTTCCCATTTAATGGACATAATTGTGCATATTCAACCACTTGCTTTCATGCCTTCTTTTTCAGTGTTCTTACTTGGAGAAAGAAGAATAGCAATAATTCCAAGAAGTCATTAGTCGTTTTATCTTTAACAAGCAACATGTAAAACTAGCCAACTTAATTAAACTTCAACCAGATGAAAAGGCAAGATGAGACTTAGATATTTGATGGAGTTAAACTAAGAATTAATAATCAAAGAGATGCTTTGACACATAGAAATGCAACAAGTATCATCAACCTTATTTTAGTTGCATCAATATAATACTTGGAAGGTAATTTTAACTTTGGAACCTCAATCATGTTTGAAAAATGCAACGCAGTTTGCATTTGGGCAAGTACTCAAACAAGAACGTGAGTTGGATTGAGACATGATCATCTTCAAGAACTACAAATTTTGTGTAAATTATCTCACCTACAAAACTAAGAAATAAGCATGCAGAAGCTCAAGGCTTACTTTGTACTGCAACTTCGATCCTTCTGACAAACTCTTCCTTTTTATTCACACCACTCAGTTTCACCTGAGTCATCTGCAACTACTGATACGATTTTAAAACAGGAAACATTTTGTAGGTTTACACTCAGGAAGTTTTGGATAGTAAAAGAAAGATTAGGTTCAAATATTCAAATGATTCCAGCTTCCTAGTTTACAGAAAACGGACATTCATCTCAAACAATTCGACTTTCTGATGTGCTCACATCTGTACTGAACATGATTAATAGCTAGCAGCTCTAAATAAGTCTCTTCTTATGAAAATTCCCATGATTATCAAACGTTTAAAGCAAATTTACCACATGCCCATATGATCATTTCAGAAAATATAAACAAACTAAAAGACTAAAGCAAGTAAGAATGTGAAAAAGAATAATTCAGAAAATGGAATATTCTTAACCCGCAATCCACCATTAATGAAATGCACATGGGAATCAATAAACCCAGGAACCACAACTTTCCCACCAAGATCCAACACTTGAGTTCCATAACCTGCCAATTCCTACAAAAAAGTTGAAAAACACATCTGGGTCAGAACCAGTTTGCAGTTTGAAGCCTCATACATGAACAGAAACAACAATAACAACCAGGTACAATCAAAGTTGCTCTTTTTCAATTTTTCAACAAATGGGGAAGTGATGCTGCTAGCAGCAAAACAAGGACAAACCTGGACAAATGAATGGTTGCCAACACGAAGAACCCTCCCATTGGCCACTGCCATAGATTCTGCAAATGGAAGAGTGTCATCACTGGTAAATATCACCCCATTCCTTAAAACCAAACTGGCCACTGGCTGAGACAATGGTGACTTCCAAGCCAAAAAATCTGTAAACAAAAAAACAAGAATTCAAAACAAAAAAG
Organism: Lotus japonicus; assembly: GCF_012489685.1. NCBI lineage: Eukaryota > Viridiplantae > Streptophyta > Magnoliopsida > Fabales > Fabaceae > Lotus > Lotus japonicus. Next base: position 67,348,851 of record NC_080043.1, read on the forward strand.
AAACAAATCATAATTTTATGCTATTCATTGAATTTTCAGCTCGTAAACGAAAATAAATCAACAGTTGCAGTGTCCCTGTTACATTTCTTAGTTGTTTATAGTAAGAGTTGGTTTGCTTAAAGACTTACAGTTAAAGGTTGGATGGAAATGAGATAGAGGCACGATTGCGAGGGAGAGAATGATGATTGCTGTAGAGACGAATATGTGAGGAAGAAAATCCATCGAGAAACCAATTTCTTAACCTTGTCTTCTGCTACCTCTGCTGTTTCCTTGTTTGGTACTGCTTCCACCATAAAACCAGCGGCAAGCGAAAAATATATATTTAAATAAGTTATTTCATGTCTTATCTCTTATGTGACAATTTTTGTAAAATTACATTAATTTTGTACGAGAACCTTTCGTGGTTAAAAGTGGTTGTTTAAACGCGAGTCAAGAGTTTAATCCTTAGAAGACGGACTATTGGGGAGACTTTGAGTGTGTTTGTTGTTTGGTTCTGCGTCCTCTTCTTTGAGAATCGAGTCTAGGGCATCAAACAAGAATCTCGAGTAAAAATTGATGTGTGGGTGCTCTATTTTGGAAATCTTTTTTAGCTCTAAATGTGGATCTCCGTGAAGTAACTCTTGGTCGCTTCTCCGTTAGAGAGAATTGATTCTCTCCACCTTTGAGTGCTGCCGAAAACTTGATTTAATTTATGCCCTTTCTTCTTTGCACGTTGGCCTATGTTTTCTTTCTTTCTCATGGTTGGTGGAGTGTGTGTGTCAGGGCTGGTCCCGACATTTTGGAGGTCATGGGCAAATAAAAAAAATGGACCCCTAATAAATTTTTTTTAAAGAACATTATCTATTTAAATTGTAATAAAAATTAAATGCTATATAAAGTTAACATATAATAATTAAAAAACGGTTCCAATAACCAAATCAGTGGTAAAGCTTGTTGTTTGGTTCCATGAAGTTCCGTGTTAGTCCCACTAGCAGCAATTTTTTGAAAATAATTAAATATTTTGGATGAATGTCTCAAAAGTAGGACCAATAAGTAAATTAAATAAAACAGGCCCAATAAATGTCCCCTTCTTTTTGGAGGCCCTGGGTTGTGGGTCTGCCTGCACAGGCATAGGACCGGCCCTGGTGTGTGCATGTGGAAGTGTGGAAGTTGTCACTGATATTGATATCGGCAACTTATATGGAAGTGTGGAAGTTACCAATATGATATTGGCAACTTATGTGGAAGTTGAAAGTTTTGATATGTGGAAGTATGGAAGTTTGGCATTTACCACACTATGGTCGAACATGGTTTTTTCAAAGAGAACACATGTGGTTAAACAAAAAAAAAAGAACTAACATGTGTAAAAAAAAATTCAATATCAACCAATCCGATATTAAATATATGGGAAAAATAAATTGGTTCACATGTTATACAATAACTAAATGTTTGATAGTATTAAATTTTTGTTAGACTTTATTCCATCAGGCTTAATAATATCATTCTTTTTTTTTTTGAAAATAATAAGATCATTCTTATACTATTAGGTTTGTCAGCGCCCAATTTTGCCCAACTTATTTTTCATTTAATCTTTAATTTTATTCGATTATTTGTTTAACAATAATTAGAAGGAGATAATAATAATTAGAAAATTATGTGAATGAATCTTGGTCCGGTTTGATCATAAGATTCGAGGATAATTTTTCAAATTAAATCAAAACTTATCATTTTTTTATAAAAATTCAAAATAAAATATAAATCTTAACAAATTAGTAACAACAAACCCTAGGGGGCCAATTATAAATAGAAGAGAGTTGATGGTGGAAAGACACGTTTGATGAGAGTTCAGGAAACACACAGAGCCAATGTTTCAACTTTGAACCTTGGTTCATTAGGAGAAGTTATTCAAGAGGGGGAAAAGGAGTTACATTCTTCCAGGAATATACACGTACAACAAGGAATATACACGTACACGTACACGTACACATTCAAGTTTTTTAGGAGAGCAGGGACATGTCGATATTACTGGAAATAGTAGAAGATAGAAACAGTAAAGAGCAACACACATCAGAGTAAGGATCAAGACTTCTTTTTACATTAACCAAGTAATCTTTTTCCCTACTATAATTTAGTTTGGCACAATATTTATGTTGAATGATTTTATGCTTATTTCTAGTGTATGATTCTCATATTTGTTGGTATGTTTGAACATCACGGACCAGATCATTGTTTTTTTGTAATCAATGGAGAAAAAAAAAAAGACAAATTTATTGATAGTTAATCCAATACTGAATAAGCATGAAATCATTCACCAGAAATTTAAAAATAAGTCCTGGTCCTTACTTTGGCGTCTACTCCTTCTACTATAAAACATGTATGTTTTTCAGTTGTTTTCAACTCAACTGAACAAGAATCCATCTTTTACTTTCATATTTGATGCTTGGGAAAGTGAGATTTCACTTTATAAATGAATGCGTGTGTTTCCAAACAAAACCAAACACCCACTAAATATTTCAAAGGTTAAGAACATGTCGTGTAGGTACGTAAGGTGTCCCAGCATTTGATTTTGCTTAGCATATGAGGAACTACTATTAGAAGCACAAATATACGAGTTGAAAAGCATTAAAACCATAAGATGATTGTTGTGATCACAAGTTGTTGTTAAATGATATCATATAGATCATACAAGGTGTTTGTCTAATAGTAAGCAAACTAGTCATTCGTAAGACTTACATCAAAAGTTAAAATTTCAAAAAAGACATTTATTTGGAGAGATATACAAAACTATTTCTCGAACCAGTTATGCGTAAAAAGAATCATATGATTTACATCAACTCATATTTTATAGGATTGAGTAATCATATTTGGAAACTGATAAACATTATCTTAAGCTTTGACAACAATCCTATTAATCATGGGTTGGTCTATATCATGTGAATTTTTTTGTTTGACGAATGTCGCACCCTGTTTAGGAAATGGTTACATGTTTCACAAATGTCTTTTTGGAATTTTAACTTATGGATTAACTTTTATGAATGTCTAGTTTGCTTACTATTAGACCACTTATTAGTTTATATAATATGATTAAACAACACGAGAGAAATTCAAAAAATATGTTGTTATCCTTAGCAAACTTCTTCACACTCACAAGTTTATTTTTTAGTAATAGAAAAGTAGTTTGTTTTTTTAATAATAGAAGGAACATGAAGAAGTTACGTGTTTGAGAGTGAGGGAAAATGAGAGATTTAAAGAAGAGGGAAAAGATATATATATATATATATATATATATATATATATATATATATATATATATATATATATATATATGGACCACTTTATTAGTAAACTAACCCCGTTCGTTTCTAGTGAAGAATATTTGATTAGAATCTTTAATAATATATTCATTATCATCTTTCTTATATGGTTTATAATTAAAGGGTATATGATTTTAAGTTTTATGATGCGAATTTCGACTACTAATTGTTGTTTAATTTTTTAATTATTTCATTTAATTAGTTATTTTTTTTATTATATCCTTTAAATGTTTGTCTCATGATAATTTATTTTCCTTTATGGTAAAATGATTATTAATTAATTTATTTTAGTAAATAAATATCGAACCTTACCTTGCAAAGCTTGATTTTGTGGATCTTAACATCATTGAGAAGAATTACTTGGCTTAAGTGTTAGATGTTGAAATGCTAATTAGATCCAAATGGTATTGGAGATCAATCAAAGAAGAAAATACTACACCTAGCCTAGTTAAAGCTAAAATTATGATTTTTATTTGTCCCAATTTTCATAAAAAGTTTAAAAGTTGAATACCTTATAATAAAAGATACACTTGATCTTTAAAAAAATCTGAGATAGAGGTTTGACTATTAGAAAACTGTTATTTTGTTCAAAACTCTTTTGTGAATCACTGTTTTTGCATTTGCAAGATTTAAAAAATGTAAGTGAGTATAACTCTGTGTTATTTAGAATCACTTCTCAATTAAAGTTGTGTGGAGAAAATGTTAGTGATGCAAGCATTTTAGAAAAAAAAAAAACTACATGCATTTAATGTGCTCATATGGCAATAATATCAAAAAAAAGTTTATAAAAAATACTCTAAGTTAATCTCTTGCCTTATCGTGGCTGAACAAAACAATGAATTTCTCATAAAAATTCATGAAATCCAACCTATCGATAGTGATTCATTCCTTGAAGTGCTCCATCAATAAGCTTTTCATTAGTATAAAAAAGATGTCTTACATTCACCTCATGAAATGGTCGGAGCACTACCAGTAGGTCGAGAGTGATGATTTTTCATGAGAAGTTCATTGTTTTGTTCTTCTACGGAAGATAAAAGATTAACTCAGAGTTTTTTGAAACCTCTTTCTCGATATTGTTGCTACAAGACCACATTAGATGCATGCAAAGTGGAGAATATTTTTCTGATATATTTGTCTTACTAACGTTTTCTCCACACAACTTTAGTTGAGAATGACTCTAACTAAAGCAGAGTTATACTCGCTTACATTTTTGAAATATTGCAAACGCAAATGCAGCTCTTCATAAAGAGTTTTGAGCAAAATAAATGTTTTCTGATAGTCAAACCCCTCTCTCTCTCTCTCTCTCTCTCTCAGGTTTTTCCAAATATCAAGTGGATCTTTTATTACAAGGTGTTTCATTCTTAACCCTAAATGAAGGTTGTGATGAAGAAAAATCATAATTTTAGCTTTAACTTGGTTAATTGTGGTTAGATGTGATATTTCCTTCTTTCATGTCCATGACAATTTGCATCTAAATGCATTTCAGCATCTAATATCAAAGACAAATAATTCATCTTGACATTGTCAAGAGCCACAAAATCAAGCTTCACAGTTTGGCTTTTTTCACTAAAAATAAATTGAGTCTTTTTTAGGGATACTAGTGTTTTTTACCCGTGCGTTGTACGGAGAATATGTCTATTGTATTTGATACATCAATCAATTCTTTGATCATTGAAAATATAATAAACAACAAAATAAAATAGAAGAGTCAGAAATGATGACCAAAGTGGACAAAAAGTCTTAAATTGAAACACTTGTTGCATAGATTAAAATTCGTACAATTGAATAACTAATAAAAAGATTGGTTAACCAAATTTCAAATTCTGCAAAACATATTGGAGTATGGTTTTAATAATGGCTAATAAACAATAGCTAAGTTAATCTACAGTGAAAAAAAGAGAAAACATTCTTCATGAGCGTGATTATGCGAGTTCTTTTTCCCTTAGTTTTTTTTTTGATAAGTCAAATTTGTATTGAAAGGTCTTTTTCCCTTAGTAAAATATATCAATCTTGGTGCAGATCAACGGGAACTCGTTTCACATTCTCCATGAACTTGAAGACAATAGCACAAATAATAGATATAAGGAATCACCAATAAAGCATTCAGAACACATATTAATCTTAGAAAAAATAATGTGATAGTAGCACAAATCAGGATTGTGTAAGATAAATCATAAAGTATAGCAACATTGTGTTTATACCAAATCATCCAAGTTTGAGCCAATATTGTAGAGTACCTACAGAATTTACGAAATATATCAGACTATGTATATACCTGAGTTAATCAATAAAAAATTATTTAATGGTAAAGAAAATAGAACGAACCTTAAACCAACAACAATAATTTTGCATCAATTATTCATTAACTTGTAGTATGTAATAGTCATCATATTAACAACAAAATAAAGTTAGGTCATACTGAAATCAGTTTGTATTAAAATAATATAAAGATAAAGAATTAAATTAACCACTCGTATTTTCTCAAAAACTTCTTGGTAGACAACATTGCGCGTGGAGTTTGAAAATACCCCTTGTTCATCTACAATGAGTACCTTCAGCACTTTTCTAAATTTCACCCTTGAGAGCGCAACATATAGCTGTCCATGAGTAAACACAGGCCTCGGAAGGTACAAACCCACATGACAAAAGGATTGATATTGACTCTTGTTTATAGTCATTGCGAAGCATAAAGTTATCAGAAATTTCAATCGAGAGAATTTGAAGGGAAGACCAAAGTCAGAAGGTGTTAAACTTATCCTTGGAATGTAGGTTATTTTACCCAACATGTTTCCTGATAAAACAGTTGCAACAATTATATATTGAGTAAGATGAGTGACTCTCATTCGGGTTCCATTACTCAAATTTGAAGGGAAAACATAAAAAAAGAGGAACAACTATATTTGAATGGTTTAACTTTAGCAAACTGAATGACAACAACTGCATTGGTCTTGTGTCCAGAAGCCAAATGTCCCAACACCTTTGCAACATAGTTGTCGAAAAATGCACACTCCAAAAGAACCCTGAACAATAATCCATAGTACAAAAACATTAAATCGTTTAGGAATCAAGGTAAAAAACAAAAACACAGTGTTGATAGTGTCTTACTCATTCTGCTCAATCTGAATGGTCATCTTCTTTTGTTTTTTGCCATCCTTTTTCAAATTCTTTCTCTTCGCTAGCCCCAGTTAAAATACCAATCACATATGGAATAAAAAAACATATTAAATGAAGTACGACAACTGAAACGGTGCAAAACACGTTTAAAATAAATTAAAAAAACGATGAATACACACACACTTATTAAATATGATGAATCAGGGTTGTTGAACACGACATCAGTTAAAGGCATCAAAGAGTAAGGACTCATGTTGATTGGCGCATCAATAACCAATCGCACAGAGGTATTAAACTGAAAATTGATTTTGTATGCATGAGAGGTTGTTCTGAAATCTCGTCCGCTTTCAGACACTCTAAAGAAGGAAATATTGTAAACTCTTCCTTCGGTCAGCAAAGCCTGAAACTTGTATATAAGTGACTTCCTCACAGAAGCGTGGATCTTACATCCCTGATAAGAAATTAGGCAAGAATTAGGATTCCAACATACGTTGGAGATAAACTATTCAACAGAAAATAAGATCTTATTTCTACCTTTGCATCCATGAGAACTAACTCCACTTTACAACTCATAGATGAATTAGTTCTCATGGATGCAAAGGTAGAAATAAGATCCTATTTTCTGTTGGATACAATTTATCTCCAAAGTATGTTGGAATTCTAATTTTTGCCTAATTTTTTATCAGGGATGTAAGATTCACGCTTCTCTAAGGAAGTCACTTATATACAAGTTTCAGCCTTTGCTGACCAAATGACGCGTTTACAAAATTTCCTTCTTTGGAGTGTCTGAAAGCGAAGGAGATTTCAAAACAACCTCCCATGCATACAAAATCAATTTTCATTTTAATACCTCTGTGCAGTTGGTTGTTGACGCGCCAATCAACATGAGTCTTTACTCTTTGATACCTTTAAATGATGTCGTGTTCAACAACCCCGATTCATCATATTTAATAGGTGTGTGTATTAACTGTTTCTTTAATATATTTTAAACGTGTTTTACACCGTGTCTATTGTCGTACTTCATTTAATATGTTTTTTTTTATTCCATATGTGATTGGTATTTTAACTAGGGCTAGCGAAGAGAAAGAATTCGAAAAGGATGGCAAAAAACAAAATAAGATGACCATTCAGATTGAGCAGAATGAGTAAGACACTATCAACACTGTGTTTTTGTTTTTTACCTTGATTCCCAAACGATTTAATGTTTTTGTACTATGGATTATTGTTCAGGGTTCTTTTGGAGTGTGCATTTTTCGACAACTATGTTGCAAAGGTGTTGGGACATTTGGCTTCTGGAGACAAGACCAATGCAGTTGTTGTCATTCAGTTTGCTAAAATTAAACCATTCAAAGATAGTTGTTCCTCTTTTTTTATGTTTTCCTTTCAAATTTGAGTAATGGAACTCGAATGAGAGTCATTCATCTTACTCAATATATAATTGTTGCAACTGTTTTATCAGGAAACATGTTGGGTAAAATAACCTACATTCCAAGGATAAGTTTAACACCTGGCTCTGATCTTCCCTTCAAATTCTCTCGACTGCAATTTCTGATAACTTTATGCTTCGCAATGACTATAAACAAGAGTCAAGGTCAATCCTTTTCTCATGTGGGTTTCTACCTTCCGAGACCTGTGTTTACTCATGGATAGCTATATGTTGCTCTCTTAAGGGTGAAATTTAGAAAAGTGCTGAAGGTAATCATTGTAGATGAAAATGGGGGTAGCTCTAGGCGCAATGTTGTCTACTAAGAAGTTTTTTAGAACATATGAGTGATTAGCTTAGTTCTTTATCTTTATACTATTTTAATACAAATTGATTTCAGTATGACCTAACTTTATTTTGTTGTTAACCGGATGACTATTACATATTATAAGTTAATGAACATATGATGCAAAATTATTGTTGTTGGTTTAAGGTTTGTTCTATTTCCTTTACCATTAAATAATTCTTTATTGATTAACTCAAGTATATACAAAGTCTGATATATTTCATAAATTTTGTAGGTACTCTGCTATATTGGCTCATACTTGGATGACTTGGTATAAACACAATGTTGCTATTTAACAACATTTCAACAGACAAACTGGAGCATTTAAAACCGATCATATCTGATTAGCAACTAGAATCCCACGTTTTATACATATATATTTTGAGTTTAATTTCAATGCACCGAAGTTGTAAAGTTATGTTACACCATCAACCAATCAGATTTCAAGGATGTGAGAAAACCTCTATTTTTATTTAATTTCATTAATTGACGTGACACATCCTTAAAATCTGATTGGTTGACGGTGTATAAAAACTTTACACCATCGGTGCATCATCATTTTTCTCATATGTTTTTTCTTTACTTATCCCCTAATAAACTAACCCAAAAGATAATCAAATAAGGCAACCAATATTTCTCTACTAGAGAAAAGTTCAAACACTATTTATTTAATAATATCCCTCAAAAAGACTCTAATGGCCTTGAATTAAATTCGGGGTCTTACATAAATAGAATAAATAAATAATCAATTTATCACAAATGAAAAAAAATTATCTTGAGACAAACATTTAAGAGATAAAATAAAAATAATATAGCTAACTAAATTATATAATTGAAAAAACATCAACTTTCTCACTCATTAATATATATTTTTTGAAAACACAGACCCAATTGCCCAGAAACATAATCTCTCTCACTCATTAATCATAATTAACTAGAACTCAATTTCATAAAAGATAGTGTTCATCAATCTCCCCAAGAGTCAACATTTTATTAAACTCGTACCTTAATTTTTTCTAGTCTTGAAAATAGTGGAAAGAGAACTTCGCGACCCCAGATGTCAGAACAATATGAGTAACCCTCATTTCCAAGGGGATGCTATTCGCAAGGAATCGAGTTAGAGACCTAGTTGAGTTCCTTTATAGTTTGTACACACCCTCAAACCTTACGAATATAGCATGCTTCCACTAGCTCAAACCTCAAATTCAAACCTTGTTATTTTAATTGAAAAAAGGGTAGGAATTATACTTTATGTCAATTTCTTTCTTTCTTTTCTTTCATTTTGATTTTTTTCTATTTCTATAAATTTCTCATGTAGCATAGATTGACTGATATGTTATTTAAAAAATGAATTAATCATATTTTTAGGGGCATTGCTTCGGCACCCTCTGAAAATGAGAGAATTTATATCCTACGGTTCATTATTTACACAATTAAGACTGAATTGTAAATTTTTAAAAATTATTATAATAAAACCATTGAAACCATTATATTTAAAAGGGTAGTAAAGAAATAGAAGGAAAAATCTACCATTTACAGATAAAAGAAGGAAGGTAATTGTTATTGCCACCTCCCATCATCTAATTCCACCCCCCAAAAAGTGCGAAAATACCCCTTTAATATAAAAAACTTCCCATAACCACCCAAAACTACCAACCCCCCCCCCCCCCCACACACACACACATTTCAAATCCCTAATCCCTCACCCGCACCCACACTCACACATTTTCACTTTCACAAAGTTCTTCTTCTTCTTCTTCCTCTTCTCACTGCCACCAACAAGCCACCGCCACCGTGTCATTGCCTCCTGCTGTCGACGCTCACCACAGCTTTCAGTAGAGCTGGGTACGCGGGTGGCCCGCCCCGCGTAGGCCCGCCCCGCACAAGCCCGCCCCGCGTAGACTCGCCCCGCGTAGGCCCGCATTTTAGCGGTCCTCTATTTTCCGGGCTATGGCCCGCACTGGTCCGCGGACTTTGGCCTCTCTTACCCCTTTTTTGCCCTTCTAGGCCCGCCCCGCATTGACCCGCCCCGCGCTGGCCCGCTCCGCGTAGGCCCGCATTTTAGCGGTCCTCTATTTTTCGGGCTATAGCCCGCGCTAGTCCGCGGTTTCGCGGGCCGACCCGCGGACTTCGACCCGCTTACCCAGCTCTAGCTTTCAGCCACCATGTAGACCACCGCATTCATCACCGTGCAACATTCATGGTTAGTTTTCCCAATTATCCTCTTGTTTTGGTTTCATTAGCACATGAAAATGAGTAGGCCACGCACCTGCAACTGCGTATTAGCATGTGCGCTGCCTACACACCTGCAAGTGCGTTGCGTGTGCAGACTGCATTTATCTGAAATGAATTTTTTTGTGATTCAGGCGCCGCCAAGGACAAAGAACTTGAATATCAAATGTAGAGAAGTGGTTGATGAGGATCAATCAGGCGTTGTAGCCCCCGCTCGTATTCGTCCCACGAGGTCGAACCGCAAGAAGCGGGAGGAGGAAGCAAACCGTTCACGTGGGGTGGTGATTAGGGAGCCTCAACGAGGGGATCCCGCCACATACCGTTCACATGGGGTGGTGGTTAGGGAGCCTCAACATGTTGTGCAAGAGCGTAATGATGATGATGAGACTGAGGAGGAGGAGGGGGAGTCTGAGGAGGAATCTGAGGCTGGTTTTTACTTCAAAGGAGGTCCTTATAAGTTGGACCTCCTGAAAAGTTTTAAAACTCATGTTTCCAATCAAATATGGAAGCATTACATGGCCCTAGAGAAGAAGCTTTGCGGGGATATGCTGAAATTTTACTACCATGGCCGACATCTACAGGGTCCGGCAGTGTACTTAAGTGCTGGTGTTTAGCATGTGGTGCGAAGGCCTGGTCTGGAGTCTTTACTGTACTGCAATTATCCCCATGTGGATGCTGCCATGTTGACGACATTCGTAGAAAGGTGGCATCTTTAGACGTCGTCCTTTCATATGCCATTCATCGAGATGAATATGATGAGGTTCAAAAGACATATGGACCTTTTGCTCGCTACTCATGGCTACTGGGGGTTGTAGAGGCCAAGGCAAATGAGAACAAAGATGATCAAGCTGCTAGGGCATTCTTGCTGCGCTTGGTAGGGATGACCTTATTTTGTGACAAGAGCCACAATAAGGTTGATGTTGTTGCTTACTTGCAGTTGTTCGAGAATCTTTCCAATGTTGGCAATTATGCATGCGGAGCAGCTGCATTAGCCTATCTCTATGACCACCTGGAGGATGCAAGCAAGGACTACATGAAAGCTTGTGTAGGGTACATGACTCTATTTCAAGTAGAGGTTTGACACAAGTTGATTTTGTTACCTTTGATGTTTGTGCATTTTTAATCATTGAAGAGTACAAATTTATTTTGCTTGGGTACTGGCCTGGATCTTTGAGCACTTTCCCTGCCCAGTGTTCGATAGGAGGTCGAACCTCAATTATAGTGAAGATATGTTGAGGGCTATGCGATGGATACCTCAACGGGGGAATAAGGAACTCCATGAGAAAATGTGTGCTTTGGATGACCTTACAACAGGCATGGTGACTTGGACACCATACACCCGACACAGAGCATCTAGGGAGTTTCCCTAGACCAGCCTCTACACTGGGTTCATCCGACACAGCAGCATGGTTAGGCCTCATTTGCCGGAGCAAGTTTTGCGCCAATTTGGCTGGATTCAAGATGTTCCTAATTTGCCACCCGCATCTGTATCTTGTGAGGTTGTTGATGAGATGTATGCATACTTTGCTAGCCATCACATTCAGCAGGGGGATCTCGCCACATACCTTGGGCATACAACCAATGGTTACATGTTGTGGTACCGTGCGGTCTCTCACTCCATAATAATTTCTCCGGATATGAGAGCCGATTTTGTATCGAATGTCGGGGTCAGTTAGAACTTTTGTTTATGTTTATTTTCTCTTTGTTTTGTGGTATGTGTGTTCTAAATATTGTGTTACATTTGTCTTCTACTTTTTATCAGACCATTTTAGAGGACCTGAGGACATTGAGCTTGGTAATTGTGAACCCCACAACCCTAGGATATGTTTAGGAATCTCAAATCTGTGATGCTAACCATGAGATGCACCGAATGATAGAGCGAGCTTTGTTTGGTGGCGAATGGGAAGAAGGAGAGGGGGTAGGACAAGAACAAGAACAAGAACAAGATAAAGCCAAGAAGAGGAAAAAAGAGGAAGGAATATGGATTTTGTTTTCTGTTTGTGTTGATGTAACAAAACTTGGAACCTTTAATCTTTGCTTTCTATGTTATGATTATGGTTATGTAATGCACAAGGTACCTTATGTTAATGCATTGTTATGTTATGCTCTAATTATGTTTCTGTTTCTGTTTGGATCCTTTAAGCTCTGAGTATGTTTATGTGTCTGTTTGATTTTGCTTTTGTTTGTTTCTTTTAATTTGTTCGCGCTTGCAGGTGTGTGGCCTACGCATTTGCAGGTGCGTTGACAACGCACTTGTAGGTGAAGGTATGAAAAATGGTAGAAAAGGGGGGGTTTGAATAACGTTTTCAAGATAAAGCTTCCACCTTAAAGATTTTGACAAATCTTTCGAGAACTTAAGTGCTAAAGATAAGAGATAGAAAAGCACACAAGGATTTTATCCTGGTTCACTTGATAAATCACTCAAGCTACTCCAGTCCACCCGTTAAGGTGATTTCTTCCTTCTTAGAATGAAGGCAATCCACTAATCAGGTAAGAGTTACAACTGCACTTGAAACCTACAAGTGACTAACAATTACACTGACTTAGCTCACACTAAGATTCACTCTCTTAGTCTTCTCTAGGATCCGATCAACCTTGATCTCCTAAAGGAACTAAACAAACTGTTTATCAAAGAATTGTTTACAAGAGATTTGCTTCTAAAAAGCTAATAGTAAACTCAATGAATTTCAGATGAAAGAAAGCTTAGAAGAATTTGAATTTGTCTTGCGCGTATGTGAATGCTTCTAGCCGCTTCTTTCAGTCTTCAGCCTCTTTATATACTCCAAGGATTAGGGTTGAGCGTTGCATGGGAAATGCTACCGTTGGAGGGTAGTTCTGGAAAATCCAGCTTCTGCTGTGTCTGAGACTGTTAGGTAGGTCGTCAGGAAGGTACAGTTGCTTTTGTACTTGGATAGCGACTTGACCTTTAAACCTAGGAGACTTCTGATCAGGAGAAAGCTTCATGTTGGAACTTGTGAAGCCGGTTGATCAGAGTCAGAGGGAAAGCCCAGATCCTCTGACCATTGTTTCTTCTGATTCTGAACTCAGAGGGAAGTACATGGTCTTCAGAGTATCTTGCTTCTGGACATCAGAATTTCACTAATCAGCTTCTGGATCTTCAGAGTCTTCTACACCATCAGAATATCTGAGCCTACAGTGTTTCTTGGTTATCAGACCTTCTGGATCTTCAGTGACTGAGTCCACATCAGAGTTTGTATAACTTCAGAACTTCTGAAGCTTTTCCACTGTTCATACTGAACATTGTGAATGCGAAAGCGTTGCTTGGGTCGCTCTTTATACACAGTGCTTCTGATTTGTGTGAGATTGAGTTGAGGTCAGAGCCTGTGAATAGCACACTCAGAAAAACACGTTATAGTACCACAATTGTTCATATCAAAAGGTTAACTTGTAATCATCAAAACATAGAGTTGTACTACTAGATCAAAACTTGATCTTACAATCTCCCCCTTTTTGATGATGACAAAACTAAGATTTTTGATGAACAATTCTTAAACATTAAACTGAATTCACTCAGAGTTTAGAGATATAGAACAAGACTTATCCTGATGTGAATAGTTTATCTTGCTCATTCTGAATTCAAGTCACTGCTTGATTCTGAGCTTAGCTCCCCCTGAATCTAATACTTGATGAAAACATTAGTAAAGTCTAGATTCTGAGCTAAATGATATAAGAGTTCAGAGTGAAAAACTTATGACATAGATGAAAATAGAGTAATCAGAGCGCATAAGTAATCAGAGTCACGGACAAGGTATCAGAGTCAAATTAGAATCACTTCAGAAGAAGTGAAATGTATTCCTTGTATTTGCCCAGTAACACATCTATGGTCATAAAGGTGGAACTCTTAAATTCTCCAAAAGAAAAAGAAATCACACTAACACATCTTACACATCAAAAACTGGGTTTACTCCCCCTTTTTGTCATAAGCAAAAAGCTTGGGGTGTGAAAAACTTAGCTTGAAGTACAAGGTACTCCCCCTTAGAGAAGGTCTAAGTTTAAAGAAAATGAAAACGATGCATGAATCAGAGTTAGGCGAAATAAATAGAAGAGTTAATGCAAGATAAGAACGTTTACCACCGGCCAAGGGAGTAAAGAGGAGGGTCAGTTACCAAGAACTTAACCTCGAGAAACTGTAGGAGCATTAACTTTCAGAGAGAAAGTGAAGCCTATATAAAGCGTTGGAGAGAGGGGTAAGCTTCACAACATCATACCAGAGAAAAATGGCGTCAGACATGATCGCATTAGAGGAGCTGAGAAAGAAAGCCTTTGAGGAGGACTTGTTTCTCAACATTAGGCATCCAGAGGGTACAACAACCATCGCAGAGCTAACACGGACACTGCTGGAGGAGGACCTGCGTCCAGAGTTGAAGAGAGACTTGAGGGAATTTCTCGCCTTCGTGGAGGAGGTGCAAGAACTCAGCCAGCTTGAACTAAAGCTGCTGGAAGAAAAAGAGATCTTGGAAAAGAAGCTCAAGACTGCAGAAGAGATTCTGGAGAGGGATGAGCTAAAAGACAGGCTCAACAACATCCAGTATGCACTGGAGCGTCTGGAGAAGGAAAGGTCAGAGCAGCGCCAGGAGTGCAGAAGAATGAGGAGGGATCCTCCATTCTAGGATTTTAGGAAAAAGAAAGAAAATGTATGATGTAAAAGCGGTTATGATGAATAATAATAAAAAAAAATTGCAAACATAATGTCAGATATATATATATATATATATATAAATATATATATATATATATATATGCATAGATAATCACAAACGAGCAAAGTAAAGATTAACAAGAAAGAGCCAGAGGTTAACGAAATAAAACACAGATAAAGAAAAAGAAATCAAAACGAAGAGATCCTAAAGCTAGGGTTTATCAGATCGACGCAGAAGTTCCATCATCATTTGCTTCATTTCAATCAGCAGAGACTCATGAGCGTCAAGACGTTGTTCCACAATGTCGAGTCTGGACGAGTTTGGCTGTGTAGAACTAGAAGGAACATTCTGAGCAGCGTGAGGAGCTGGAGTGGAAGCAGAAGCAGCAGGAGTAAAAACTACGGGTGCAAGTGCTTGGCATCTAAGAGCTTCAGCCTCAGCTTCAAGTCGTTCTGTCTCTAATCTGGCTTGTTCAGCTTGAGCTGCTGCTTGACGTGCAGCTTCTTCTGCTTGTTCTTTCTTTCTTTTGGCTTCTTCAATAGCTTCAAGTAGCTTATGTCTCTGTTCTTGTTCATGAAGAGCCACCCTTCTAGCAAACCTTTGCTTTGCAGCCTCGATCCTCTGACTTCCCTCTGCATGCAGGAGCTGCATCATAACTGGAACTTGAGCCACTAGCCAAGTGCTCAGATTGTTCCACTCTTCAGCCACATGTTCAGCATTCTCGCTTAGGTCAGTCTGACCTTGCACATTGCGTAGCATCAATGAGGCTTCATGATAGAAAATATTGATGCACTCAGAGAGAGATGTGGGTCGGAGGTGAGTGTAAGGAATTATAGAGAGGTTGGTTTCAGGAGAGGCTGGGTGATTGCTGCTGTGAGCTTCAGAGGTACCTTGTGGAGAGCCAATGTTAAACATTTGAGCATTTGGTTCAGAGGTTCCAAGGTGAGGTTCTGAAGTTTCAACCAGAGGATGGGGTGATCTAACTGAGGAGTGGTTAGACACAGATTGTTCTGGTTCAGGTTCTGGTTGAACAGGCTCTTGTTGGTTAGGGGCAGGGTGAGCTTGTTGAGCCAAAGGGTCTGCCTCATGTAAAGGATTGGCCAAGATAGGTTCATCTGGGTCAACTAGACGTTCAGGTCTAGGGCCAGGATATCTCCTAGGGCTTGGACAAGTGAGGTAATATTCTTCTAAGGTAGACACCTTTTCTTTTCTAACTTCCATGAATTTTCGAAGGGATTCAGAGTTGTTGGAAGGAGAAGAGTCAGCAACATTTGTTGGGAAGGATACAGGTGTAAGGGCTGTGGAAGAGTCTGTATCCGTGGTTCTGGGAGCCAGACGTTCTGATGCTCTTGGGACAGAGTGATCAGAGGCTCTGGGTCCAGGTTCTGTTTGGTTAGGCTCTGGTTGCTCATGGATGATGGGTTCAGAAGATAATGGGTTGTACTGGATGGTAATGGGAGAGGTTGAAGGTTTAGGTAGAAGATGAAGGTTGAAAGATGAAGAGAGATCGAGAGAGAAATCGAGGGTAAGCGGTTTTGAAATAGCAGAAGAGAGAGAGAGAGAGTAAAAACCGAAAGTGAAGGAGATCGTGTGTGTATAGTGGGTTTTGACAAATAACCGTTGTTGATTCAAAAAGCAATTTAAAATCAACGGTTGAAAATTAAAGATAGATAGTAACAGTAAATACACATATCACACACAGGAGAGAAGCACATCTACACGCAACATGACAGACTGTCACACGGGCACAAGGAACTATGCATCAGAAATACTGACACACGTGTTGCTGTCTCAGCTTCAGAGTCAGTACCAATGGGTACACACACTCTGATTGAGTTACCTTCTGGACTAGACATCTTCTGATCAAGAAGTATCATAGTCAGAGGTTCTGATCCATCTTCACTCTGGACAAAAGTCCATGTTCAGATTTTTCAGAATAAAATTAAATCTATCCTCTGCTAAGGGCTTTGTAAAGATATCTGCCCATTGATGGTCAGTATCAACAAACTTCAGAAGAAGTACGCCCTTCTGTACATAATCTCTAATAAAGTGATACTTTACCTCAATGTGCTTTGCCCTTGAATGCAGGATAGGATTCTTACTCAATGAGATTGCAGCAGTGTTATCACAATAGATTGGGATATTGCTCTCAAGGATCTGATAATCCTCCAGTTGATGTTTCATCCAGAGCATCTGAGTGCTGCATATTGCTGCTGAGATATATTCTGCCTCTGCAGTTGATAGTGCAATGGTTGATTGCCTCTTGCTTGCCCATGAGACTAGATTGCTTCCCAGAAATTGACAATTTCCAGAAGTACTTTTTCTCTCTGTTCTATCTCCAGCATAATCAGCATCACAATAACCTGAAAGCTTATACTCTGATGTTTTCTTATACATCAAGCCAAGGTTAGTGGTGCCTTTCAGATACCTTAGGATCCTCTTAACAGCAGTTAAGTGGGTTTCCCTTGGATCTGATTGGAAACGAGCACATAAATGAACACTAAATAGTATGTCTGGTCTAGATGCAGTTAAGTATAGAAGTGAACCTATCATGCCACGATAGAGCTTCTGACATACTTTATCACTTTTATCTTCTTTCTCCAGAATGCATGTAGGATGCATTGGAGTCTTGGCCACTGTAGATTCCAGCATATTGAACTTCTTCAGAAGTTCTTTAGTGTACTTGCTCTGATGGATATATGTTCCTTCTGGTGTTTGATCAACTTGTATTCCCAGAAAGTACTTTAATTCTCCCATCATACTCATCTCAAATTCAGCCTGCATCATCTCAGAAAATTCTTTGCATAGAGATTGATTAGCCGAACCAAATATAATATCATCAACATAAATTTGCACAATTAAGATATCATCTTTATAAGTCTTGCAAAAAAGAGTTGTATCTACTTTACCCCTTACAAACTCATTCTCCAGAAGGAATGAGCTGAGTCTCTCATACCATGCTCTGGGAGCTTGCTTCAGACCATAGAGTGACTTCTTCAATTTGAACACATGGTCTGGCTTCTTCTCATCTTCAAAACCTGGGGGTTGATGAACATAGACTTCCTCTGAAATATAACCATTTAGGAAGGCACTCTTCACGTCCATCTGATGTAGAACTATGTTGTGATTCACTGAGAAAGAGATCAACAGTCTGATTGCCTCCAGTCTTGCTACTGGAGCAAATGTTTCAGTGTAGTCTATTCCTTCCTGCTGGCTGTAGCCTTGAGCAACTAGCCTTGCCTTGTTTCTGACTACATCTCCTTTCTCATTCAGCTTGTTTCTGAATACCCATTTTGTTCCAATTACATGGACACTCTCAGGCTTCTTCACTAAGCTCCAAACATCGTTCTTGGAGAATTGATTCAATTCTTCTTCCATGGCCAGAATCCAATCCTTGTCCTGAAGAGCTTCATCTATGGACTTGGGTTCAATTAAGGACACCAATCCTTTCAGACTGAGCAAGGTCTCTTCAGAGGGTCTGAAGGCTGATCTGGTTCTGACTGGTTCGTCTTTGTTGCCCAGAATCAATTCCTTAGGGTGAGCTGCAGTGATTCTGCTCTTCTTCAGAGTTTGTGAGTCAGAGGGACCAGCTTCTTCCTCTGGTTCATCTTCCTATGGCTCAGCTTCCTCTGGAGCTTTGCCTTTGTCAGAAACATTAATGCTTAAATCTGCAAACTTCTCAACTAGCTTTGACTGGTCAGAGTCAAGCTTATCGTCAAATCTAACATGAATAGATTCTTCAATAGTCTTAGCATCAGTATTATAAAATATAAAACCTTTAGATCTCTCAGAATAACCAAGTAATAGACATTTAGAAGATTTAGCATCAAATTTATGCAATCTATCCTTAGTATTGAGAACATAACAAACACAGCCAAAAGGATGAAAATAAGAAATGTTGGGTTTTATGTTCTTCCACAATTCATAGGGAGTCTTATTCAGAATTGGTCTCACAGAGATTCTGTTCTGAATGTAACATGCTGTATTTACTGCCTCTGCCCAAAAGTGCTTAGCCATGCCAGTTTCTTGGAGCATGGTTCTAGCCATCTCCTGAAGAGTTCTGTTCTTCCTCTCAACAACACCATTTTGTTGAGGAGTTCTGGGACAAGAGAAATCATGTGCAATTCCATAGGAATCAAACAGACTCTCAAACTTGTCATTCTCAAACTCTCCACCATGGTCACTTCTGACACGCACAATCCTACAAGCCTTCTCGTTTTGCACTTGGGCAATGAAGATAGAGAACACAGCATGAGACTCATCCTTGCGGGTTAGAAACTTTACCCATGTCCAGCGGCTATAGTCATCAACGATAACCATCCCATATCTCTTGCCACCTATAGACTCAGTTTTCACTGGTCCAAAAAGGTCGATATGCAGAAGTTCCAACGGCCTTGAGGTTGAGACAACATTCTTTGCCTTGAAAGGGACTTTTGTGAATTTGCCTTTCTGACATGCTTCACAAAGAGCGTCTGAAGCAAACTTCAGATTGGGTAAGCCCCTGACAAGGTTTAGCTTGCTCAGCTGAGAAATCTTTCTCATACTGGCATGCCCTAACCGTCTATGCCATACCCACTGCTCTTCATTAACAGACAGAAGGCACTTCACATTCTGAGCCTCCAACTCAGATAATCTGATCTTATAAATGTTGTTCTTCCTCTTGCTGTTAAATAGAACAGAGCCATCGATTTGACTTACAGCCCGGCAGGACTTTTGATTGAATATAACATCATAACCCTTGTCAGCTAATTGACTTATAGACAATAAGTTATGTGTTAAGCCGTCTACCAATAACACATTATCAATGCATGGACTACTATCTACACAAATAGTACTAGTACCAACAATTTTACCCTTTTCATTTCCTCCAAAGCCAACTTCGCCTCCAGGCTTAAGTTTTAGCTCTTGGAACATACGCCTTTCTCCCGTCATGTGACGCGAGCATCCACTGTCCAGATACCATGATTGGTGTTTCAGTGGAGCTATCAAGAATATCTGCAACATAGATAATCTTGTCCTTAGGTACCCACTTTCTGGGTCCTTTCTTGTTAGTTACCCCAGAGGTTCTGATCACCTTGGGTGTCTCAACATGATATTTTAAAGGAATATTTGCATGATATTTAGACATAGAGAAGGATCCCTTTTTAAGAGGGTTTTTAGCAACTTTAGCGGGTAAAGGATCAGGCAATATGGTACTAGAGGGAACAAAGCATTCATACAAGGATTTAGCTTTAGACACAGAGGGCTCATTTCTAATTGGTTTAGAATAGTCAATGCCATGTATTCCATTTCTGCTTACGCCATAGATCATTGAAGCCATTAAGCTTCTATCCACGCTTTTAGCTAGGAATCTTTGAAAAGACTTTTCATACTTAGACTCATTTCTACAATCAGAGGCATCACAAGCAACAATTTCTTCTAACTTAGCAATCTGGTTCTTAAGCACAGAGTTAGAATTGATCAAAGCATGATTATCATTTTTCAAATCAGAAATAATTTTCTCATGTTCAGAAGGAGTCTTGGAAACAGCAGATAAGTCCTTTTTCAGCTTCTTATGCTTAGACAATAAGGAGTTATACTTATCCATGATATCAGACAATGCATGTTTCAGTTCAGAGGTAGAGAAAGAAGCGAATACCTCATTTTCATCGTCTGAGTTAGGATCTCCTTCTGATTCTGAGTCAGAGTCAACAGCTCCCTTTGACTCTGCTTCTTTGTCTTTGACAATAGCCATGAGTCCTTGGACTTCACCATCAGAGTCAACATCCTCTGACTCTGATTCATCAAATGTCACCATCAGACTCTTCTTTGTCTTGAAGTGCTTCTTTGGCTTCTTGTCCTTCTTCAACTTTGGACAGTCACTTTTGTAGTGCCCTGATTCTTTGCACTCAAAGCATGTGACTTCCTTAAGTGAGGACTTCTTCTGACCTGAGGATTCAGACTTTCCTTTTGCCTTTCCAGAGCCTTTGTATTTGCTCTGCCTGTGCTTCCAGATGCGATTGAGTCTCTTGGAGATCAGAGTCAGCTCATCTTCATCCGAATCTTCTGATGCTTCTTCAGATTCCTCTTCTTCAGCTTGAAGAGCTTTTGACTTCTCAGCCTTAGCCTTTTCAGATTTAGATTTCAAGGCTATGGACTTTTTCCTCAGATCTTGCATCTCTGAGCGCTTCAGCTCATGGCATTTCAAAATGCTGATGAGTTCTTCTAAACTCATATTCTCAACATCTCTCGTGAGCTCTATTGAAGTCACTAAAGGCATCCAACTTTCAGGAAGACACCTGATGACCCTTATGACATGATCTTTTGTTGTGTAGCTCTTGTTGAGAGGTCGTATGCCAGCTACAAGCAACTGAAATCTGGAGAACATTTCTTCAATGGACTCATTTGGCTCCATGATGAAGGATTCATACTTTTGGATCATAGACAATGCCTTTGATTCTTTGAATTTCTTGTTTCCTTCATGAGACATCTTCAGAGATTCGAAAATGCCTTTCGCAAACTCACGATCTGTAATCTTCTGGTACTCTTCATAGGAAATAGCACTTAGAAGAATTGCTCTTGCTTTGTGATGTTGTGAGTACAGCTTCTTTTGATCTGCAGTCATCTCTGACCTTGGGATCTTCTTGCCATCTGCATCAACTAGACGCTCGTAGCCATCCACAATAATATCCCAGAGATCTGCATCGAAACCCAGAAAGAAACTTTCCAGTCTATCTTTCCAATATTCGAACCTTTGACCGTCGAACATAGGAGGCTTTGCATTGTAACCATCTCTTTGAGTTTCACTGGTGGTGGCAGCCATTGTTTTTCACACCGGCCCGGATCACTGAACACTGTTAGGTGTGGTAATCAGAACTTGCTCTCTGATACCAATTGAAGGTATGAAAAACGGTAGAAAGGGGGGGTTTGAATAACGTTTTCAAGATAAAGCTTCCACCTTAAAGATTTTGACAAATCTTTCGAGAACTTAAGTGCTAAAGATAAGAGATAGAAAAGCACACAAGGATTTTATCCTGGTTCACTTGATAAATCACTCAAGCTACTCCAGTCCACCCGTTAAGGTGATTTCTTCCTTCTTAGAATGAAGGCAATCCACTAATCAGGTAAGAGTTACAACTGCACTTGAAACCTACAAGTGACTAACAATTACACTGACTTAGCTCACACTAAGATTCACTCTCTTAGTCTTCTCTAGGATCCGATCAACCTTGATCTCCTAAAGGAACTAAACAAACTGTTTATCAAAGAATTGTTTACAAGAGATTTGCTTCTAAAAAGCTAATAGTAAACTCAATGAATTTCAAATGAAAGAAAGCTTAGAAGAATTTGAATTTGTCTTGCGCGTATGTGAATGCTTCTAGCCGCTTCTTTCAGTCTTCAGCCTCTTTATATACTCCAAGGATTAGGGTTGAGCGTTGCATGGGAAATGCTACCGTTGGAGGGCAGTTCTGGAAAATCCAGCTTCTGCTGTGTCTGAGACTGTTAAGTAGGTCGTCAGGAAGGTACAGTTGCTTTTGTACTTGGATAGCGACTTGACCTTTAAACCTAGGAGACTTCTGATCAGGAGAAAGCTTCATGTTGGAACTTGTGAAGCCGGTTGATCAGAGTCAGAGGGAAAGCCCAGATCCTCTGACCATTATTTCTTCTGATTCTGAACTCAGAGGGAAGTACATGGTCTTCAGAGTATCTTGCTTCTGGACATCAGAATTTCACTAATCAGCTTCTGGATCTTCAGAGTCTTCTACACCATCAGAATATCTGAGCCTACAGTGTTTCTTGGTTATCAGACCTTCTGGATCTTCAGTGACTGAGTCCACATCAGAGTTTGTATAACTTCAGAACTTCTGAAGCTTTTCCACTGTTCATACTGAACATGGTGAATGCGAAAGCGTTGCTTGGGTCGCTCTTTATACACAGTGCTTCTGATTTGTGTGAGATTGAGTTGAGGTCAGAGCCTGTGAATAGCACACTCAGAAAAACACGTTAGAGTACCACAATTGTTCATATCAAAAGGTTAACTTGTAATCATCAAAACATAGAGTTGTACTACTAGATCAAAACTTGATCTTACAGTAGGTGCGTAGTTGACGCACTTAGAAGTGTGTAGAGATTTTCGCACAGTTATAAGTGCGTAGTTCATGCACTTTGAAGTGACGATTAACGTAGTTAGAAGTGCGTGTGTATAACAGAAACAATTGCAAGAAACAGAACCAGGAAGATAAACAACTGAACTAGTACCAAAATTCTCATTTATTTATGATAAGAAAACTACTACAAATCTCATTTATTAATCATGGATAATCTAGTACAATTGAAAACAAAATCATAAACAGATAAAATATACAAAATTGAATTCCAAAACGAGTAGCATAAGGCTTGAACATTATTCATGAGAAGAAGGTAGTCCATGGCAATGTGAAACCCAGCAACATTCTGTTAATTAGGATTGGAGACCATTTCTATTGAGCTCACAGATTGCTCATTAAGGCCTCTCTGTAATGCCTTTGATATAGGTTAATTTTTAAACTAGTTGGGAATTCAAAGTTCGAATTTTCAACCACTTAATCCTTAAACTTGTTAGGAATTCCATTCCAAGTTGTAACACCCAACTAGTTTAAGAATAAATTGATTGGGACTTGGCCAACACGACGCACTTTAAAGTGCATATTACACGCACTTACTAAGGGCCTGTTTGGGATAGCGTTTTGAGCCTCAAACGCGGGTTGCGTTCACCGAAACGCCGTTCTGAAACTTTCTGTCCCCGTTTGGATGAGCGTTTGCAGCAACGCAAAAACGCTAAAAGTCACCAAAACAGCGTTCTACTGGAATCGATAATTTGGAGCGTTGGGCGTTGGAGCGTTCGACTGTTGAAAGGAAGGCATAAATTTGATTTTTGCCCCTTCGTCCATGGTACCTTCCTTGTCTTTGTTAAGTTCGCCCCTGCCGTGCTCGATCCTGGTCTGGAACTCGCATCCGTGCTCGATCCCGGTCTCTGGAACTTGCCTCCATGCTCGATCTCGATTTGGAAATCGCACGTTCTTTCACCAAAACACCTGCATCTCATTCACGCTCTGTTATTCCAGATCCATTCTTGCTCTGTTATTTCCAACTCTTGCTTTCTTCTCTCCTGATCCGTTCTTGCTTAATGGGGTTCGCCGCTGGGTGGGTCATGGTTAGGTGGTGGTGGTGGCCACTATCCCGGGTGAGGTTGCAGCTAGGTGGGTTTTTGTCTCTGTTTTTTGTAATTCTTAGGTTGGTGGAGAGGGTTGAAGCGCTGAAGAACAGGGGATGAATGAATTGATTTCGTTTTGGACTGGTACCTGATGATGCTTTTTTGATTTTTCACTCACTAACTAATATACGTGTCATTTTCCTTTACTATCCGTAAATTTTGCCATTGGAAAGACTTGAATTTCGTTTGACTAATGACATTAATTCACTTTTAAATAATGACATTGATTCAACGAAATGCATTAACATTATGTATTTTTTTTATTATAGTTCCAAACGTGAGTTATCCAAACAATACCCATTTTTTTAAAATCACGTTTGTTACAAATTATCCAAACATAAATTACGTTTACTCAAACACTATTTTACCCAAAATCATTTTAACAAAATAACGTTAATTCAAACACCACGTTTCTAACGGGATGCCAAACATGCACTAAGTGTGTGGTCAACACAATTCCAAAGTGCGTGTACTACGCAGTTACAAAGTGCCAAGGAAAAAAAATAGGTGTTTTGGGGTTTCGAAAATATGACGAGGGTGGAATTAAATGACGGAGGTGACAATAACAATTACCAAGAAGGGGTGACCTCTTGGCTATTGTCTCATTTGAGACAGTTTCAAAACAGTCCCAAATGCAACCAATTAAGGCATGACACGTGTTAATTATATATTTTTATTTTTTATTTTTAATAGTAACTAGATATTCAATCTTTTAACACCAACATTTTACTAAACTAAATTTTAGTCCCAATTAATCTACATTATTATACTTTCTTCTCAAGATATCATAAATTATGATTTAACCCATAACATTTATCAAATTATATTTTAAATCTTCAGCGATCAATACTTTATGTGGTATTTCAAAAACTATCACAAATCTTGACTTTGTAACCGTTAGTTCAAAAAAAAAAAAACTTAACAACCGTAAAAAACAATTCAACCACGTTAAAAAAAAGAAACTTCGTCCTTAACATCATCTCTGTTAGTTTACCACCGCCTCTCGCCACCGCCGCCAGTGACGCTAGCTTTTCACCTACAAATCCTCTTTTCACGGTCGAAATTATAATTTATTACATCTTGAGAAAAAAGTATAATAATGAAAATTAGTTGGGACTAAAATTTAGTTTAGTAAAATGTTGGGGTTCAAAGATTGAATATCTTGTGACTAGTAAAAATAAAAAATAAAAAATAGAAATAATACGTGTTATGCATTTATTTATGAGTAAAGTACACTCACCCCCCTTAAGGTTTGTTAGAATTACACTCCACCCCATTCTTATCTAAAATCTACATCCCACCCCATTTTATATAGAGGCAAATTTAGTGACGAAAAATATTTTTCATTAATAATTAGTTATTATTTAAATTGTTAATCAATAATTTCAAAAAAAAAAATCAATATAATCCAATAAATTTAAAAATGAAAACATCACAATCCTCCTCATTCTCTCAATCGCGTTTTTCCTCCGTAAATTCATAATGCAAATTATGCAATAGCACACCTGCCCGATTTACAAACCATATCTCGAATATAGTGAAACATGCTTGTGTTTTCATATTTGGTAATAATTCAATTTTAATCAAAATAATCTCTTTATACCTCCAATTTTCAAAATTGGGTTGTAGGCCAAAAAAGCAACACAAATGGGTGAAGAAAATAGAGAAACAAAATTATGAAAATATGAAGTGGATCTGAGGTTATTAGAGCCCAACGAGGCGGTGGAGCATCGTTTTTAACAAAATCCAACAATATCTAAGACCAACAGAGCGTTTGCTCACAACTTCAAGGGGTGAAATTCACAAGAAGTAGTTGAACAAGTGGCTTTAGGGATGTGCGATTCACGTTCTGGGGTTCAGGTCGCAACAAAACTTTGAGGCATGGAGGTGCCATGGGGTTTCACATTGTGGGACAGTGGAGCCGTGTTAAAGGGAGTAAAGGCTTGGTGGTGGCCGTTTGTGGTGAGAAATATGATTTGGAGATAGATGGGACGTGGACTTAACAGACAGAGTGAATGGTTTTTTTAAATTTAATTCAGTAAAATTATTTTCATAAATTAATGTATGATAGTGTATATGCATTAAATTTATTTAAATTTTTACTAATTAGTAATTAGTTTTTAGTAGTGAGGAATTTGTTTTCGTCACTAAAATTTGCCTTTATAAAAAATGGGGTGGAGTGTAGATTTTTAAAAAGAATGGGGTGGAGTGTCATTCTTGCAAATCTTGAGGGGATGAGTGTATTTTACTCTTTATTTATTGATTTGAGACTGTTTTGAAACTGTCTCATATGAGACAATACAAAAAAATTAACCCCAAGAAGGAAATACATACGAACCGGAAGAATTAAAACCTGAGGTGAAACGGTGCGTTTAAGCTGTTAGACATTTTATTTTCACCTTCTTTTTCTTCTTCTTCTTCCAGGATCCAATCGCGTTTAGGGTTGTGGGACTTGCAGTCTGCACTCTGCACTTCGTTTTCGAAAACGAACAGAATTTGTTCATATTCATTGTAATGGCAGACGAAGCCAACAAAGCCGTAAGAACTCAATCTCTTCTACCTTCTTTTTTCTTACAGAATCTCCATATATGATCCTTCCTGTCGCTTTAACTTTTAATTATTTTTTCATTTTTTGATTCATGAATGCAGGCTTTCATTGAAATTCAAGGTCGCATGATCGATACTACTGGGAAACTAAAGCAGGTTTCTCAAAATCTCTCATACTTTTCAATTATTACTATTATGAAATTGTTAGAAGCTAGTTGAATAATTGAATTTTATTCATTGAGTTATCTCCAATTCCATTCTGTTTCTGTGAGGGTACTGACCGTGGCAGTGATGTAGCAATTAGTGGTCATCTATCTCGTTTGTTCGAAATATAATTTAAAGAAAGTGCTAATTTTGTATGTTTATATTTTATCTAACGAAAATGATTCGTGTCTACGATTAAGGTGTAGACCACTAGAGTGACATAGAAAGAGAAGAGAGATAAGTGATAGATGTGATATGCCGAAAGAGACCGAGAGAGAAATATGGTGTATGAGAGGGGGTTGTTAATGTTTTGATGTACACCAATCGGGACTCTTCAATTACTACATGGCTAAGTTATAAGTATTGGCTACTGAAAGCACCTTCATAAAAGCAAAGACAACTGATGGAATTTCATTTTAGTTCAAGCTTGGTTGAGGCTGAGCCTGGGTGGATCCCCTAATTGAATCGTATCGTCGCAAGTTTCATGAATGAATTGTTTGTGTTTTTGCAGTCCTTTCATTAGAGTATTTCAGAACAAGTTTCTGGATAACAAGCCTAAGGGTTTTCTTATTGATGATAGTGACAATATCGACTGTGACCTTGATACGGAGCTGGAGTTGCTAACTATGAAGAATGCGCTAACTATGGATATGATGCCGGAAAGAGACCGATTTTATGTGTTTCATGGCTCTATCTGTTTTGGATGATTTAACGTACTTGGAGTGGTTGTGAAGAAGAATGTTTTGAAAAACACAATTACTAGGACTTACATAATGATAATGCTGACACTAGGGCCTCTAAGCTATTGTGCTATAAGTAGTACTGATAGTCTATGATTTGTGCTGACATCAAATTCGGCAGAGAATACTTATATCTGAGTTATAATAGGGAATCTGTAGTTTGATTTATTTAGAAGCGGAAAGGGGAAAAGAAAAGATTGACATTATTGGTATTTTGCATCTTTAAGTTATATGCTTGATTAGGGGTTGCCAGGGACTCCTGACGTTTATATTATTCCTTGGTACCCAGGTACAAAACCAGATGCGTTCCAAAGAAGCAGAAAAGAAGCGTGCTTTTCTGACCTTGGAAGAGCTGAAGCAAGTTCCTGATGATACTAATGTTTACAAATCCATTGGTATGCAAAGAAAATTGAAAGAACAATCCTACAAATTTCCAAGAATTTTTTTGCAGTTTGTATTTAGTGGGATGGCATTCTTTTCTACAAACATTTGTTAACTCCATTTATTTCGTGTTGCAGGGAGAATGTGAGTTGCGGCATTTTACTCTTGGAACCCAAAACCTTGATTTATGGGCTGTTTAGAAAATATAAATGACATATTCTAATACACTCTTGACATCATGACCAGGTTCCTATTGGAGACCAAGGCAACAATAATGAATGAACAGGAGAACAAATTCAAAGATAGTGAAGCTTCAATTACCTCATTACAGGTATATATCCTTCCTTCTCTTGTGTAGAAACTTCCATTCTTCCTTCTTTTTATAATTGATATTTTTTTCAATTTTGGAAATTGAAAGGAAGAAAGGTAATTCTCACAATTGAGACAAGTAGTGTAGAACTGCTTTAGCAAATTTCTAAAATTGTAAATATGAGTTTCCCTATATTTAGAGTGAAATTTGTGCTCTTTTTTCCTATGGCTTTTGACAGACCTCAAAAGAATATTTGGAGAAGCAGCGAGGAGAGGTGGAAAGCAATTTGAGAGAGTTGTTACAACAAGATCCTGGTCTAGCTCGTCAAATTATGTCTATGAATGTGGTGTAAACTTCTCTTCTTGAAATTAACTGCCGGTGATGTGTTTGTAGTGACATTTAAACCAATAGAAATATTCATGATATGTGAAACTGTGGGGATTTTATGCTGCTTGCTTCACTCCTCCATGGATAGTTGTCTATCATCCTCAGTGTTGCATTTGGAGGGATTGTTGTACGTTATCTTAAATGTTAGCTTATCATGTTCATTACATGTTAGGGAACCATCGTAGGTTGGTGCAGTGCGCTCACTCATGCAGACAATTTCTTGGTAGTGAGAAGGTCTGCACTTAGATGTAGCAGTTAAGCGATTATAGATATTATAACAACTCTGGAAAGGGGGAAAACACTCCAGTAGAGACCATTAAAAATGAACTAGGTCCATTTGTCTTTTTGGAAGCTTGATTTGTGACAAGACAATGATATCACTTGATCATGTAGAGCCTCCAACCTATGGGAAAAGTGTTTTTGATCTTGATGTTATTTGGAATATTTGGATCCATGATTAATCTTCTTGGAATCACTTAACTCCCAATGAAAGTTGCCGCTTCTAGTAGCTTCACTTATAATCACTTGTCGCCAAAACATGAAAATATAGTGGGTTTTCAAATGCTGATTTAGAACTTCTCATTTTCATTTTGTCTACACCTCATCGACTTCATTTACGAAATGTGTTTTAACGGTAAGCTTGAAGATTGCAATATAAACAATTTCTCGAAGGGTTACATTGAATTGAAGTAATATTTTATACTCAAAGCAGTTTTGGATACACACTTGTCTACTTTAACAAAACTTCCAATGTAGTTAAAATGGGAAAAACACAAATGAGGTGTAAAATGTGAAAGCTTCATGTGAGGTCCATTGAAAATCAACTGCAAAATAAACATGGCCGTTGATTGTTGAAAAACAAGTAGTTTCTGAAGAATTTACCCTTTCTAGAAGCAGTAAGAATAAATCTTAGAGTCAGTTTGGATTTCTGTTTAGCCCATCCAATGTGCTTTTACTTTGTCTTTACTTCTGTGCTGTAATGTTTGGGTGCTCCTAAAGCAGATTCTCTTCTCTTTAACCCACATTGATCCCTAAAAGACCCTCATCCTAACTTTTCAGTTGCGTTGAGATCTTTAGAAGTAATTGATGAGGATTTTAGAAATCTTTACAACATGCAGTAACAATACTAACCTTGGTTACTCCCTCAAGCAATTTCGGGTGGGAGGCGAAAATCTGTTCATCATTGTAAAGTTGATTGTGTAACCTTAACTTTTCTCACTAAGGAGTTTTCTGCTGTATGAACAGTTGTCTACTTAAACTTGATGTCCGTAAATGGAATTTTACATCATTCGAGAGTGAACACTTATATGATTCATAATTTATAGACCAGTCGAGAATACATGTACTCTTTTTTCTCTTTATCTTTTTCTTCTAATCACATCACATTATCTATCACTAATCGCTCATTTATTTCTATTTCTCTTTAGTGGTCTATACTCAGTGAGTGTAACACTCTTCCAATCACATCACACTAACTTACTAACAACTAACAATTAACATTTGCCTATAAAAAAAAACTATCAGACTATCACTAATCGTTAATCTCTTTCTACTTCTCTTTAGTGGTCTACACTCATTGAGTGTACAAAAAATCTTTATTGTTGAACAAATAATAATATTTTTCGAAGTGTATTTTATAGGGTAATGTGTAAAATTATGATCAATTAAGAACTTAGTAATTTATATAAACATTTTCTTTTGTTACAGAAAGTTTGGATGAGTTCGACTCTGGTCACCACCACAAGTCATCATATATCTTCGTGTTTATAAATCACTTACATATGTACTTACAAATCGTCCACCAACACAACCCTCACATTAGCAGGGATAATCGAATACACAACATTTTAAAAGAAAGAGTAGTCGTCCTCACCAACTGAAACCAACATGTGTTTGGATATATCTTGTTAAATATGATTTTTATTATGTCATCATTACTAACAATTATGATTTTGCACTTTACATTCTTTTTCGATACATCAGGAAACTGCACTTTACATTCTAAATTGCACAACTTATTTTATATAATTTAAATTGATTTTTTTATTGTTCTTTTTTACACGTGTCTCTCCTCCACATGTTATTTTTCAATTTTTTTATAAGCCAAAATTTATTTATACCCTAAGCCAAAATGTATTCATAATAATAAGCATGAGGGGTGTTTGAACCCTTTAACAAGAAAGAGGAGCTATAGAGCTCAAAGAGACTAGCAAGACTAAGTGAAATGAGGTAGAGAAGCAGTAACAATTAGCCAAACTGCCATCACCGTAAATAAAATCCAAAGCAATTAGCCAGAACGTAGCACTGGAAGAATCCCCCCCACCTCAAAGCAAGAAATTAGATACTTGCCAAACAATCCCTTGGATTCACCACCGATTCGTACAGGGAAAACTTAAACTCCTTCCCCTTGGCAGAGAGCCAATTCCAAGCTCTTAGTTGAGCAAGATCAACCACCTTAAGGCAAACTGACTTAAGGACAAACACAACCGATGATTTACATATTTAGGGGCTTAAGAACCAATTTCCTTCTTTTTTTTTTTGGTTGGAAGGAGGGCCTAGGCCCGAAAGCAAAAACTACACAAGAGTAGACGCGGGAAGGACACTCTCGAAACATCAAAGAGAAGCAACTTAGAACACCCTGGAGTGGATGGTCCAAAACATGGATACCCAACTCTAAACCATGAGCAATACTTGCAAGCTCATCAGCAACCTGATTATGCAGTTAATCTTTAAATAAGACCAATAAGTTACTCACATCACAGTTGCAGCACATTTATTAACCAAGATGTGAAATGGAACAAGTGTACTGAAATTATCCACCCTCAAATTACATCAAGGTACCACCAAGCACCACCTAAAATGATTGCGTCAAAATGTATTTTTCCTACATCAACTTCAACAGCTTCGAAATTTATTCAGTCCTTCATAGGCGTCTTCGGTCTTCTTTCGCGATGTTTCTTAATGCAAGAAATCAAGAGTTTAGAAGCTGAGATCTGTAGATGTCATGACCAGAAGTGGATGGAATTACAGGACACAACCTAACAGAGAATGAGTATGGCACAGGAGGAATCAAATACTGCTCATGGACACATGGGGACCAACTATCATCTCCACCCAACCCCATGTGCTTGTGATCCAGATGAATCTGTAATAAACATAAATCAAAGATGGGGAAATTGCTTAATAATAACTTCAAGAAATTTGAAATCAAAAATAAAAAAGAAACACTGTCACCTCATACTGCAGATTACCACGGTAAATAACATTCAAATCACGTAATAGCTTGAATGAAGAGATCCATATCATAAACCACAATGTACATAAATGCAGCACAAACTGGATGAATGCACAATTGTACATTCCATTTAGTTGCAATTATTAAAGAACTTCAATAATTCTTTTGTGAAGTGAACTTAGCGACTCTAATCTTTGGACCCCATATGCAATTTTCTGCCTGATCTTTCAAAACTAGCACATTAAATGTACATTAACAAGCCAACTTCATGGAGAACAGTAATCAAGATAATGTTGAAAGATAAGCTGAGGATGCAATTTGCGTTGTTCTTTAAATACAGAAGAAACTACATTAGGGATTTTGACCCTGAGATCAGGGCAGCAAGTACAATATCCCCAACATTTTGAATGGTCATGGAAGGAAAATTTGCATTAATATTAACGCAAGTAATATATACCTCAATGCTGTCTCCTTCAATCAGATCTTGATTGTGTGTGGCCCGCTCAAGTTCAGAAGTGCTATAGTAGCTTGCACTCATTTGCATGGGTGGAGAGCTACCATACTTAGAAGCATATATTCCAAAACCAGATTTGTCTCGGAATGTTGCCCATCTAACATCCGCCCTACCTGAACATTCCCCAGGAACAATATAAGGAACATGCAAGTCATTAACATTCTTCTCATAGACAGCAACCTCAGCAGCGGCCTTTCGATCGGGATAACACTCAAATGGACCTCTTCCATACCAAGTTACTTGATCCAATGGTTTTTCCACCTTCACTTCAATTCCCACACGCGGCAAAGGAGGAAGATCAGGGTTTGGTTTCACATTGCATTCCATTATGACATCCCCAGAAGCATAAATTGTATATGTCATATCTGTTGTAAATAAAACCTTCGACTCATCCTTGGTAACACCAAGAAAAACCACCCTCACTTTAACCATGTTCTGTGTAATATTCTGTACAGAACAACTCTCGGTAATGAAGTGGAGGGTGTCCATTCCAGCAGCTTTCCACCTAGACAGATAACTAGCAGCTTCTCCACCTTTATCATTGTCTGTAGGAGCTCGCCAGAAAGATGGAAGTATACCTTTGTTCATAACAGGTATTCCTTTTACCTATCATTTATCAGCATGATATTAATATTTAATACCAATGTTATGTCACGAACAAAAGTTTGGATATAAGAGACGCCACAACACTTCTATTAAAGAGGAAACAAAGTAATATAGTCCAAAAACTATGACACTTATACCCTTGTCTCGAAACTAAATGGAAGTGTCTTTTGATAAAGCAAAAAAAGAAAAAGGGAAAATAAAATATTACTGTGGGTGAGGATGATGTATTCTCAGTCCCTTGCAAAAATTAAGACAAAAATAGAACAATAGACCAATGAACAAAAAACTAGGAATGGAACAGGGCAGTGCAAATTAGAGACGGAAACAACTTGAACTAACTAGGGCTGAGCACCACCATAGAAGCACGGACACTTCAATTCAAAATAGTAGTTGTGCCATGCTGACACTACTCATATCAAACGCACTTCACACTTTACAGATACTTCTAATTAAGTTTTACATTTTTTATTTTACTTTTACTTTCTGAACTTTGATACCAATAAAGATAAGAATACCATAATAGTAAGGTAATATGATACTATTTTACTAATCAACAATGACTTATTCAAACATTCAATATATTAATTTTTTGTTTAATATTTACATTTTTGTATTAATTTTATGTATCGTACAACAGTGCTGTATCCTACAATTTTTAAAATTTCATCAGTAAATGTTGTACTAATTTTACTAATCGACAATGACTTATTCAACACATTCTTCACTAAATTTCATGAAGCCAGGTCCTACTATTTGTAAGATGGCGTTAGTCCATTATTTTATTTAAATATAGACTGCAATCATTTCCATTTCTAAAGTGACAAAAAAATCCAATTTAATCAAACATTTGACGTACAGTAATAAACTCAAAGTCCAGATTTACCTTCCAGCTTTCAATTAAACCGGTTTTAGTGTTCAATGTTAAGTCCCAATCATCTAGCTGGCTGACTTTGATTGTATCTCCTAGAGTTTGAGCCAAAAGAGTGCCACCACTAATATTGATAGCCTGGATACAAATTATTCATGAAAAAGAAAATTTCAAATGAAGCAATGTCAGCATTATAGTATATAGTATAAATTACTAAACCTTGTTACTCAGTGCTAAAAAGATCATTACTCAGACCTGAAAGAGGAGGGCCTAATTTCTAAAAGAAATCACCGTGTTAAAAAAGATTACATGTGGAAAAATTTCTCTCCTAGAAGGCAGCTGAATTTGAGCAGTTGAAACAATATGACCAGCTTCAACCCAGCGTGTAGTGTTCAAAAGTTTAGCAGATATAGACAGGAATACTTCTTCTGATGACGATGAAGCCCACAGAGAATACCATGGACCTGATTGCCAATCGACAACATAACTGCTCTGGGGCTTTATTGGGGCAAGACTTAAGATACCAGATCCAAGGTTGCATCCAACTGCAGAAACATACCAGCTGAACTCTAATCCTTCTGTTGTTTGGAAAAAATGAGTGTTCTTTATCTGCAAAATAAAAAATTAGAATAAATTACCAAACACATATTAGACTTCGCAAACACAAAATCCAAACGAACTATGAGTACCTCCAATTTTCCTTCATTTAAAGTCACCTTAATTGGTTGGTATAGGTGCTTGACTTCTGAAACAAAAAGAAAAACCATGATTAACGATGAGAAAAATGAAGGATGCATTTAACT
The DNA here is from genome assembly GCF_012489685.1 of Lotus japonicus. Lineage (NCBI taxonomy): Eukaryota > Viridiplantae > Streptophyta > Magnoliopsida > Fabales > Fabaceae > Lotus > Lotus japonicus. The sequence goes on from NC_080043.1 coordinate 67,383,747, forward strand.
CTGGGAAGCTGGCATGTGAAAGAATGATACAATTTGTCAGCTTACCATGTAAAACAGGATGAGGAGTTCGATCAGGCCATATGAGGCCATTCAAGCAGAAATTCAAGTCATTGGGAATATCCCCGAAGTCACCTCCATATGCCCAATGCTTTTTACCATCTGCACCAACCTTCCACAGACCCTACATGCAAGCAAAGTAGGATATCTTTGACAGAGTACAGATGACAATTTTTTTTAAGCAATGTTGATGATTCATCAATTGGTCATGGTATCCATGAACCGCTCACCTGATCAACCCAATCCCAAATAAAGCCTCCTTGGAGTCCAAATGTTTTGTCTATTGCTTCCCAATATATATGTAGGTTCCCATTGCTGTTTCCCATTGCATGTGAATACCTGTCATTTTAGTTGGACATCACAAATAAAAAAGCTATAATTGTCGACCACTGAAAACAACAGGAACAGTAAAATATAATGTCGTTGAAGGGAAACTAGGAAACCATACTCGCATAGAATTAGAGGTCGTGTTTCAGTAGGATCATCGGCAATTTTCAATATGTCCCAAACACGCATATACATGGGGCACACAATATCGGTGCATGGTGTTCTGGATCCACCTCCTTCATAATGTAATACCCGTGTTGAATCTCTTCCTCGAATCCAACCTGATGCATTAACAAAATGGAAAGAAAAAAAATCAGAGAATACGAGTAGTAAGCAATTTTTAAAATAAACGGAACAGTTTCTCCAAACTATGCATGTGCAAAAATAAAAGGACGGTGGAGCCAAGTGCAGTACCAACCAGCTAAAGCAAAATGATTTGTTCCAAATTCAGATTCATTCCCTAAAGACCATGAAATAATGCATGTGTGATTTTTATCCCTCTCAACCATGCCAATCACACGATCCAGCATTGCAGTAGCCCAACTTGGTTCCAAAGTGGGATGCTTGAAATATTTACAATCATAAAAACCATGTGTCTCAATATTGGCTTCATCTATCATGTACATGCCAAATAGATCACATAGCTCATACCAACGTGGATGTTGGGGATAATGGCTGTTCCTCACAGCATTAATATTGTTTTGTTTCATTAAGACCAAGTCCTGTAGGCACAGCAATCATTAGTGTCAGAAAAGTGAAAACATCTAGCAGTTTGGCCATCATAAATAGATAAACTAACAAGCAATACCTTGACCATGCAGGACTCAATGTTTGTCTTCCCCACTTGTGGATGATGTTCATGCCGGTTCACACCTCTGATTACAACAGCATGTCCATTAACCAGCAGCTGTTTGTAGGCTTTAGATACTTTTCTAAAGCCTACAGGACATGATTCACAGTCAACAACACGGCCAGTTTGATCTTTTAGGGTGACAACTAGGGTATAGAGGTATGGCTGCAAGAAATGCAAACAAAAGGAAATGTCAAATGATACTAAGCCAATACTGTTCAGCAAAACAGGTGACATGACAATTTAAGAAAATTCAAATATCAATAAACTTCTAAACACAAAATAATTGATATATCATCATCAAATTATCATAACATAGGTCTTCAACCTTTCCATAGAAGTGAAAGAAGCTTTATTCAAAAACTGTATTTTCCGTATCATTCACTGGCCATGAAACATTGTTTGAGATTAAAAATTGCATGGGAAGGAGGTGACATCACAAGAAACTTAGTAAACATTAGTAGAATTACAGTCATGGAGTATCCATGGAACTAAAAAGCTCAAGAACTACATTATCATTATTTCTCAATAGGAACTTCATCTAATTACTGTTCAAAGTTCTAAATCATTGGTTTACTAATGAATGAGAAAACTATGTCCAAACAAATTAAAGGGTGGTTGAAATTTCTCACTTGCTCTGCAGACCAAAGCTTCGGTGATTGCAGTTTTCCCACAAGCATATAACCATGAAACCCTAATGGCGCAGTCGATGGTTGGAACTTTATGTTTGTTACATTAGATGAAAGGAGATCAGGGTTCCCATCAGAGGTGTTCCAGGTTCCAGAATCAAATAGTGCTGCTTCTATGGTGTAGTTTGTAAGAACACTATCCTTGGAAGTTTCTTTTGAGTTATCTATTGTTACTTCAACCTGGAGTACATGTACATTAGATTGATAATATAAGATTTCCCAAATAACCATAACATACAATAAGAAACATCATCTACATTTCAAAGTATGAATGACACATGGGAGAAGTATGGTAGAATAAAGACAACAAAAATGATTTTTATTTCGTTGAACTAACAAAGGTCAGTTCATTTATAAATTTGGGTGACCAAAGTCAATTTTACAAAATCAAAACAAAGGAAATAAACTTAATGGATTTCCATATTATCTTCCACAAAAAAGACTAGTTAAAGATACATAATATAATTATGACATGAAAAAATAACAAGAGTAAATTCACAAAATATTCATGCTTACCAGTATCTCCGCATTAGAAAAATCTTCAGCCAGGTTTGATTTGAAAAAATAGTCGGTGATAAATACCTACATAACGAATATTTTGAAAGATGTCAGAATCAAGCCGAAAAAATATATCCAAGCAGCTAAAAAAATTGGACTTTATATATTCAAAACAAAAATTAAATAACACATGTAAATTATTCTCAAACTTGAATTTTCAAGAACATTAAAATTTAATTGAGGTGCACTTAGGATCCAATATAACTCCTAATATGTTCTATAAAATATCATATAACCTAATGACAGTGCTGGAAAAAAAATGACAGCATTTCATTTTAATTGTCATAAAACAATAGCAGCTTCTATTTCACCCTTGTAGAATGAATTAACTCTAATAAGAATGTTTTCCGTAAATGATATAAAGCTATAGCATGCCACAAGAAATCAAAGAACAAACCTTTGGCTTTGCTAGAAGAAGAACGTCACGGTGGATACCAGATAGCCACCAATGGTCCTGATCTTCAAGGTATGATCCATCACTCCATCTAAATACTTGAACTGCTAGAACATTCTTCAGGTCTGAACCACATGGATGACAAAAATCAGTGATTTCAAACTCTGCAGGTAGCCTGCTGTCTTGGCTGTCCTACCAAAAAAACAATTTTTTTGTCAATAACCCAATAGTAGAATAATGTCAAAGCTACATTCCTAATATCTTCATTCTTCACAGGTATTTACTAGGAAACTCTATGCCAAATCCACAAAAATTAACGTATATAGGGGCATTCTTTAGCACGAGTGCACTAAAGACGAGATGTGAAACTGTCATGTTTGAGACCAGGCTAGCTCCAGAAGGGACAAAATGACAAATGACCATCTAATACTCAGACAGCAACTAACAGTATCTCTTCGCTGCAGAAAACATGAGTTACCAGCTTATCATCTATTTTACAGCATGCCTTCTCCTTGTCTTGTCACATTCTTTGATCTATTTTCTTTTATGTCCTCACATTGTACTTACTTGAGTTGAAATTGAAAATACAGAAGCAGCATAACTACCAGCAAGTACATCATTGTATATTTGTGAGTGCACATTGCACAAGCCATAGAGAGAGATATACCTATATCCTATAGGATGTCCGTTTATCCAAGCGCAAAAGGCAGAATCAACAGCTTCAAAGTGCAGTAAAATTCTTCTGCCTATCAAAACCAATCAATGTTCTGAAGAAGTAAGTAATAAGTAATTTAAACTAAAAAATTGATGAGATTCCAAACCAAGAGAAATAAAACAAATTGACAACATTGTTACAGAGCAAGATATAAGAAGAGAGTATGTGTGTGTGTGTGCATAGAGAGAGAGAGAGTGAGAGAGAGGACTGCAGAAACATTTCTTGGAAGACTTTCACTATCAAGATCTATCATCACCCAATACTACTTTCTCAATATATTAGTCAATCACACTAATTACAATTAAGAAAAATAGTATATCAAACTCATAGTATAGTGCATCGAAATCACATTTAAAGTCTAACCCCATTATAGATACAGAACTAAAGAATTGAAGGGAAAACAGAAGGAATGACAACACCAAATTCCTCCCTATTGTATGTCGATCAACAAAAGTTAAAAAAAAAAGTTACAAAAATTGAGTCATACCCTCCCATTCTTTAGGAAGGTGGAAGTCCATTCTGTAACAGCCAGTGGGATTTTCCTCAGGAACCGATGGAGGATCTAATGGAAATGGATACTCTGTGTTTGTATATATAGGACGGTCAAATCCATGCAGCTGCCAATTTGAAGGAACTGTCCAATGTTGAGGAAAGTAATTAGACATGGATGAAAATATCACCACTCATGAGGATAAAAAGTTACAAATCAATTCAAATACAAAGTATATCACAGCACTTCACTACCACAACAAATACTATATAGAAAAGCAAATTATAGAGAACTTGCTAAGGAAATCAAATCAAACACTATAGTTGCGACATTGTGCACTTACCGGGCAAAGCACTCCACTCTGAATCATGGAACTCACTTTCATAAAACTCAGTAGGGACATTGTTGGGATTGGAAGCAAGGAAAAATTTCCAATATCCAGACAAGGACTTAACAAAAGGCAAGTCTTTGACCCAAAATGCAGCACTATCAAGAGCTCCATTAACAGCATCATCATTCCAAACAGCAGACTGGGAAACCAGAAAATCCACTTTGTTGCGTTGATACCAAAATTTAAGAGATCCTACAGATATCACAAAACTCCAGATTATTTACATAAAAAATAGGAAACAAATATTGCAAACAATTTTAAAAACAAATTTCAAAATCCTTAAAATTTTAAATTTACAGACTTGTTTTACAATTTTCACTCAGTAATCACGTATCTCCAAAACCACAGTCACTGGTTTGGTCCTATGTAATTGCAATTAACCATTGGTTCAGTTTCTACCTACACTTCAGACAGGCCAATATTATACATCCACACTTCATTTAGCTGCAGACATTTCCCCTCACAAAATAAAATGAAAGGTGATCCTAATGCATAGAATTGAAAAGAAAAAAAAAAAAGACAATTTTCTTCCAAAAAACATGAATTTAGAATCCAACCAATGACTATTCCTATTAAATCAACCCAAAATAAAAAACTGCCACAGAAACAAAACCCAGAAGACAAACAAATCAAAAATCAAAACTTATTGATGCAAAAGCATGAAAAGAACGTGTGTGATCGTGAAAGACCTTCAACAGATTCATGGCAATGCAAGGAAACATGTGGGTCCCTTTTTCTCCATTTGATGAAAGAAGGGTCCTCCCACACCTTGTAACCATTCTGTGAAGCAAGGAGGATTGGCCCAGCCACAGAAGAAGAAGAAGAAGCCACCATCGCTGATAGTGGAAGGTGAAGCTCTCACTCAGTGTTTGGATGGAACAAAGGGAAATGAAGAGGTTCGGTTTTTTTATTGAAAGAAGGATCAGTCAAACGTTGAAGTGCATGAATGATGTTGGTGTTAAATCGAGTGGAAGTGTCACATTTGTCGCGGTTTATTGGGTTGTGATGGTGGCGGTCTTCACTTAGTGGAGGGTAACATAATGAACTTGCCACGACTCGTCGTTTTGGAAACCGGGATGGAATTTTGTTTTTTAACTTTTTTTTGAAATTTTGTTTTTTAACTTGAAAAAACCATTGTTAGAAATAATTAAATGTATAAATAAAACAAAGATTCATCGTATCCTTTTCTAGCACTCATTTGAGAATTGTATTGGAGGAAAATACCATAATAATTTTAGGTTGTCTAAATGACTCATGATAAAGTTTGGGTTAAATAACTAATCATCCAATCACATTGGAGATAAATGAGTTGGAAATAAATTAATAAATAAAAGGCTAAAAAGCATTTTTTGCCCCTGATGTTTCAAGTTTGTGCAAATTCTGCCCCTACTCTATTTTTGTCGATGTTTCTACCCTTCATCTTTTCAAACAGTGCACCGCATACCCCTCCGTCAGTCAAACGTTAAAAAACTAACGGAATGAGCTGATTTGACTTTTTATTTTAATATTTTTTGGACCTGTCACGTGGAAATTACAAGTGACATTGGAAAAAGGGGACATGGGAGATTCAAACTCAAGACCTGTAAGTAGCAAAACATGCATTTAACCAGTTCAGTTACGTATGTGTTTGGATTAGTGTTAGAAGAATTGGATCTGGCTAGAATTTGATCTAGCTGAATTGGATCTGGTAAACGTAAGTTTGAGTGACGTGATTTATGTTTGGATACAGTTACAAAAACGTGATTCTAGTAAGAGAATTTTGTTTGGATATCTTTGATTAGAATTGCTTTTGAACGTGTAATGACCAAAAGGGGTTTAAATATTTTACAAGAGTGATTAATTAGTATTTAATTTTCAATATTTTACACAATATATTAAATAATATTTTATAACAAATATGATATCTATAAATTTGAAAAAAAAAAGCATATATGATCATAAAACATTGACGTTAATAAAACTGAGTCATGACATGAAAAAAATTGAAAGTTTTACAATATCACATTAGACTAGTGTTTTTTTACCCGCGCGTTGCACGGGGAATACGTCTATTGTATTTGATACGTCAATTAATACCTTGATTATTAAAAATATATTAAACAATGGATGAAATAGAAGACTCAGAAATGCTAAGCAAAGTTGACATAAAGACTTCTGTTGTAAGCCTTGTTGAGATCAACAGGAACTCGTTTTACATTCTTCGTGAATATGAAGACAATAACACAAATCATAGATATAAGAAATTAGCAACAAATTAATCTTAAAAAAAATAAATGTGATAGTAGCACAAATTAGGATTGTGTAAGATAAATCATAAAGTATGACATTATTGTGTTTATTCCAACTAAGTAGGGATGACAATGGGTAGGGTACTATAGAACCATCCTCATACCTGCGTTTTAAAAAATTACATGTTCCCGTCCCCATACTCGCGTGGGTAGCAACTCGATGCTCTCCACCTTTAGACAATTCAATGTCATTACAGGAAGCTCTTCATCTTTGCCAAAATCTAAATGTAGGGATGGCAGTGGGTCTCGGACCCATAGGGTTTCGGGCCCATATGGTACCCGCAAAAAATACCAACTATGGGTAGGGTAAAAAACCGCTAAATGGGTATGAGGTTGGGTATAGGTAATTACCCGCAAAAAGTAGTGGGTATGAGTGCGGGTATGAGCATTATAGTACCCAACTGGCTCATACCCGCACACATATGTTATTATTATTATTATTATTATTATTTGGTAATATATTAACAAATTAACTTAAGCTATAGCTTTCAAACTCACTCTTTTTAAAAAAAGTTAGGGACATTAATTCTTAGTGACGTGTCATTCTTACGTTAATTCTCATAAAAAAATTCAACGTGTCATTCTCAGGTTAATTCTCATAAAAAAATACATTTTTAAATTTTAGATTTGATTAGGATTTAGGTTGTTTTTTTCTTGATTTTATCTTAATTTATTTTTGATTTATTTTTAGAGTATTCATTAATTTTATGGTATTTTTATTGAATTTTTTAAATAGAGATAATATCTATTTAAATAGAGATAGGTTTAGATATATTTAGTTTCTTTTTATCTCTTTGTTAGATTAATAATAAACTAAATCTTAACAGATATTCAACAGAGTCCTTATATATCTTTGGCTTCTATGCATTTTCAGGGGTTAAATAACATGTGTGATTTTTTCTCCTTGATTTGTAGGTTGAAGAAAGTATTCGTAATGACAGTGTTAATCCCGTGGCAGAGCGGTGTGATTACCTTTGAGACTCACGATATGGCTCAGGTTGGTGCTACGATCTATGATGAAAAATTTGATGTATGTATTCTCATCATTTATTACTTTTTCCCTTTTTTTTAGATTTATGGTTCTGGAAAGTGACATCATTTTCTCTTCTTATTTTCAATTTTTTTTGATGGCTCAAAGACATGTCAAGGTTGATAACCAAAACACAGGTTCTTGCTGAAATGCTTTACTACTCTTGCTATTTTATTTTGTTAAGCCAGAGAAACAGATTGGAATTGATATATCATTCATCTTTTGAAAACCATCACCAAAATAAAATTTCAGTTTCCCTTCTACTAAGCATTTCATCAGACACAAAAAATAAAAGGGAAAAAAATTAAGTTACCTCTTTGCCATTGTCGTTGAGGAGGATTGTGGGAAAGCGAGAGGTAGAGGTCCTTCTTCAGAGAAGGAGATTATGCTGTTGAGCCTCCTCTGGCGGTAATCATCTTCCCTGTCGATGATCCTATGCAACTTGCGAAAACCCAAATCAGCACTGTTCTATAGCCCTTTACTTCTTCATAGGTGGTAATGGACAGTTAAAATTACTTAAAACAAAAGACCTAGGAAGGAAATCTAACTTAATTCTTAAGGTTGCACCCCAACAAAATCCAGCAATGACCACATCAACTTAAATAGTAATTGGACTTTGAAGAGAAAAATATATGTTCAGATAACTTTTGAGATCTAGGAAAATAAAGTTTTTAACTTTTAATTGTATTTCAAACTGATAATGCCCATCAAGCAATCAGGAGAAGCCTTTCAAGCAAACATCCTGTTATTAGAAAACCATGCTCCCTCATGTTTACAATGGTGTCATCATGTAGCAGGCTGACATAGATAAAACATAAGTATCTAGTGCAGTTATCTTGGTAATGAAGGAATATGTATAATTGGCTGACTGACTATTCCTGTTTCATGAGGATTATATTAGAGTGATAGATAATTCCTTCTTTTAGAATTAGGACTTGGGGTTGTGTCTTAACTTAGTAGACAGAATCATAGAATTTATTTCTCATTGTATTTTTCTTAAAAATATATTCTAATTTTTTTATGGTAATTAAAGTCTAAGGATACTTGAAAACACCAACAAAAAATCAAGAAATAAATCACCTTAATCCTAATCAAATCTAAAATTAAAAAAGATACTAACTAAAGATAGATAAAAACTACCAAAATCTAGCAAATCACAATAAAAACTCATAAAATTATGAATTAAATAAAAATCCGAAAATTCAATAAAATACCATAAAAATTAATTAATACTCTAAAAATAAATTAAAAATAAAATAAAAGACCAACAGATAAAATCAAGAAATGAACAACTTAAATCAATAATAAGATAAATTAAGATAAAATAATGAAATAAACAACCTAAATCCTAATCAAATCTAAAATTTAAAAATGTACTAAATAAATATAGATAAAAACTATCAAAATCTTGCAAATCACAATAAAAACTCATAAAATCCTAAATTAATTAAAAATCCGAAAATTCAATAAAAATACCATAAAAATTAATTAATACTCTATAAATAAATAAAAAATAAATTAAGATAAAATCAAGGAATACACAACCTAAATCTAAATTTAAAAATATATTTTTTTTATGAGAAATAACCTGAGAATGACACGTGGAATTTTTTTTATGAGAATTAACGTGGGAATGACACGTCATTAAGAATTAACGTGAGAACGACACGTCACTAAATCAGCCTGATAGCAATAGGATTTGGCAATTCCAAATTAACACTAACCTATAGGTATTCAGTTGTAGAAGAATCCCACCCAAACTATGAAAAAATCTAAATTGCAAGGTGAAATGAATCACACTACTTTTCCACATACCTCGATTAATTAAAAAATATATATTTTCTATTGTTTTATATGCACAATATTTTTTTATTGATCTCAAGTTAATTATATTCTCATAAAAAATACCTTTTTAAATTTTAGATTTGATTAGGATTTAGATTGTTTATTTCTTGATTTTATCTTAATTTATTTTTGATTTATTTCTAGAGTATTAATTAAATTTTATGGTATTTTTAGTGAATTTTTCTGATTTTTATTTTATATGCACAATATTTTTTTTATTGATCTCACCTCGCTTATGTTAGTCACTAAGACTATGTTTGTATAAATGTTCACATACATTCAAATGCACCTATATCTCAATCTTTGTTAGTAGTACATGCCTCAAATTAAAGTACGTACTTATGACCATTAACCTTAAGATTTGGATAACACACTGCAGTAAGATCTGGTTAGCCTAATTCATAAGCTTACAACATCAAAGAAACTTTTAATCCCCCCTTAAAAAGTGAGAACAGATGGAAAACAATTCACCTTTCATGACCAGTGAGAACAGATAAATATTGAAATAATATACATAACAATGAAAAAAAAATAAATGGGATGTTCATCTATCAATGTTAATTTTTTTTTTATCAACAAACACATTAATACATGAACATTACAAAACAATAATAATGAAACATAGAATGGGTTAAAACATGCTTTGGCGAACAAAAGACACTTCTAGAACTACATGAAAGAATCATTAAAATTGAAGAAGAAGGACTACCAGAGATATGAGAAAAATGATATGCCTTTGACTTTTGAGTGATAACAATTCTTAGTCTACAAAGCCACAAAGCATTGTTTTTTACATACCTGGAACAAAGAGGCTGAAGCAAGAAGTGAGAAACTCGTTTTTGAGTTTGAAGAACATGCACTCTCAAATCTCAATTGTGATTTCCCTTGGTAACCATAAAAAAAATTCTCAATTGTGATGGGGGATAAATTTATAATGAAAAATTTAATTGAAGTGAGTGAAGGTCCATGTTGTTTTTGAAGCATATATGATTTGAGGTTTGCCATGGTTGAGATGAAGAAGGGAGAAATAGAGAAAATTGTGTGAGTATTTAGAGATAGAGAACGTATGAAGGTTTTTTTGCTCTACTAACCCTTTTTATTTTCTAATATAGATTGATATTGATACTCTATATAAAAAACAATATTTTTTAGGAAGATTTTTTTAACAGAAACTATCTAACAAAGATACATAAAAACAAACAACCTAAATTCTAATCAAATCTAAAATTTAAAAAGGTACTAAATAAATATAGATAAAAACTATCAAAATTTAGCAAATCACAATAAAAACTCATAAAATTCTGAATTAATTAAAAATCCGAAAATTCAATAAAAATACCATAAAAATTAATTAATGCTCTAAAAATAAATTAAAAATAAATTAAGATTAAATCAAGAAATAAACAACCTAAATCCTAATCAAATCTAAAATTTAATGTGGCAAATTGGGCCAAGGTGGAAAAGCTGATGTGTAAATTATTAAATGAGAATTAATAGGTGGAAAAGCTGACGTGTAAATAATTAAGTGAGAATTAATCTGGGAGCGACACGTCACTAATTTGGCCTGTGAGAGCGACACGTCATGCTAGAAGTTGTTCTTTTCTAATATATATAGATTAGATGAAAATATGAAAGGCTGATGATGGTTTTTTTTGTAATAGATGATGGTTATCACTTGCTTCTGGACTTGGCCCATCTGAGTTTCTTTTGCCCCAGCAAGTTTATTATTACTTTAAGTTTTATATATATGGCCCCACACAATAAAACCCTAATAGACTAATTATCCTTTCTTCTCCTAAGGCTATGTTTGGATTGATGGAACATAACGGAACGGAGCGGAATGGAATATAATGGAATGGAATGGAGCGGAACGGAATGGAATAAAAGTCTCCTTCCATTGTTTGGGTATTTTAGGATGGAACGGAGCAAAGTTACTACTCCATTGTTTGGATAATGAACGGAGCAGAATAAGTTACAAATTTTTTAGTACCATATTACCCTTACTTTCTTTCTTGGAGCATTAGCTAGTCTTGTTTTCAAATTCTGACATGTCTAAAAAATGTAACGGGATATCATGAATGGAGAAAACATTAATAAAAAATACCAGAAACCCAAATCTAACACAAAACGCTAATTTTTTTTTTTACGAGATGCTTCAGCTTCCAATAAAAATTACAAATTGATTGCATATACCTACAAAAGCCTGTGTTTGAAATAATATTTAACAAAACATATTGAATAATGCAGCAAGGAATTGAACACGGGAAGGAATTCAACAATGACACAAAGTTAAAAGCAATTATTAGGAACAAACAAGCCAGCAACGCAGCAGATAGAGAAAGGTTCATTATAAAAAACCAAGACCCATGTAGATGTAGTGATGTAGAAATGCAGCAAAGTGGAAACTGCAACGAAAGAAGCAATAGGGTCTAAATGAGCGTGAAAGAAACTGGGTAGTAATAAGGGGGTGGTTAAGGAACATATTTGTATTTTTATAATTTTGTTAGATGTCAATAATTTTGCTCCATCCCATTCCTCCCAAATTGAGGGGGAACAAAAATGGGGGAAAGTAATGGAACATGATGGAGCACATTCCACCGGGCTCCATTCCTTTCCATCAATTTTTAATTAATCCAAACAATGGACCTCTTCCTCCATCCCCTCTCTTCCGCTCCATTCCCTCCTCCTCCATCAATCCAAACGAAGCCTAAGTTACATGCGCAACCACCTTCTCCTTCCTTCTTCCGTTTTTTCTGTTTCTCTGCCATTTATCTCTGTACCATAATGCAAGAAGGGAAGGGGTATAAAGGGAATCAGGATTTCAGATGCTTCTCAGACCTGGAGAGACGTGATTCCTCTCACGGAGAAGCAACCCTGGGTTGCTTCAGCTAGATCCACGTTCCCTCCTTGAATCGGATCTCAGACGCGAGTAGCCAAACATCAATTTTGCTTCAGTGATCCACGTTACAGCTTCAGATTCGATTTTGAGCCTCAGATCCGCGTTTGAGACGCACAACCAAACACACACTACATACATAATTGATATATACATCAAACGAATTTAATTTATATCATTTCCTTGATCATCATCAACTTCATATACTTTTCTTCATCTCTCCAATCCACTCAGGAACCTCTCCTAAGAAAGCCTGACTGACGGAGGGGTAGACGGTGCACTGTTTGAAAACATGAGGGGTAGAAACGTCGACAAAAATAAAGTAGAGGCATAATTTGCACAAACTTGAAATATCAGGGGATAAAAATGTTTTTTAGCCTAAATGAAATATAGAAATTCCAACTCACTTATCTTCAATGTGATTGGATGATTGGTTATTTAACCCAAACTTTATCATGGGTCATTTAGACAACCCCATCGTAAAATAGTGGTGAATTGAAATTGTTCCTTTTAAAAAAAACGCAAGCTAGGGGTTAAAGAAAAAATCTTGAACTCCAATTCCATACAAATCTCCTTCATTCATTTGATATTTACCGAAGAGAAAAAGTATGATGCACTGATGATGTCAATTTTTTTTACACCATCTACCAATCAGATTTTAAGGATATGTCACGTCAATTAATGAAATTAAATAAAAAGAGAGATTTTCTCACATCATTGAAATTTGATTGGTTGACGGTGTAAAAAAACTTGACACCGTTAGTGCATAAAAATTAAACTCTTTACAGAAACTCAAAGCTAAAACACTACCTACTGAGTTACACCAAATTTTGATAAGAAAGATTGAAACTAAAGAATCAAAAGCTTACAAAAATTAATGAATCCAAGAAGGAAAGCAACCCAAGTTCCTCCCTTCTTTATAACATGGAGGAAGCTCAAGACATCAACATCTTTGAACCTTCTAGTACATGGAAGAACATAGCCCCAAATAGCCAATTATTAAGGCTTTCATTAGGGACAATGAAGTGTTTGGTTTAGCAGCATCCCTAATGAAGTGTTTAGTTTGGCAGCATTTCTTATGTGCTTGCTGAGAAAGGTAAAACCAATGAGAACAACTAGACTTGAAGTTACTGCAGCCACAAAAATCCAAAAGATTCTTGGAGTTTCATTCTTAATAGAGAGATATTGGATTTTTAATTAAAAAATTTGATTTTTTATTTAAAATATCAAAATTCAATTGATACTTATGCCCAAAGGTTAGAGACTTGGAGATATATGAAAAATATTTGAGCTGGCTTTATAGTTCATATGAAAAGGACCAAGATGATATCTTACCCCTTATAGTTTTCTTCAATATGTAAGATAGGATTCCATAAAGTAAATATTGAAAAGATAAGAAGAGGTTATAAACTGAATCGACCTGAAAGTTGAAAGTTATAGCAACTCATCTTAGTAATTGACCATACATCTTTCCTTTCTCTTTACCTTTAAAAGAATCTTTACCTTCAAAAGAATCTTGAGTTGTGGTTGGTTATTTCAACATTGCTACATGGATAGCAATCTGTTGGGCCACAAGTGGATAAAACATAGGGGGGTCATCACATTGGGCTAACAAGAGTACTCCACAAGTAGATTGTACACCACATATTTCACCCAAAACCTTAAGGCATTAGGTGTATGGGTCCTCTCACTTATAAAATGTTCCTCACTCTTCTAATCATCTAATTTAGGACTTCGTACTCACACTTGAATTCCCAACATAATCTCTCAACCATCCGCCTCTCCCACAATCATTCATACAATTTACCATTGAATATTAACGACCGGCCCTCTAGAACAACTTTCACTACTTACTAAGCCGACACATTGTATAAGGGGAATAAAAGGTTGAAAATCTTCTCTAATAGAAACTTTAATGTCTTGTATTTTTTTAAAAAAAGTTGTATTCTATAGATGCCCCATTATCCGCTGATATGTGTTGTCTTTACGATAGAAGAAGCATATTTACCACAAGTCTTACCAAGAGCAAAATGAGTGAAACTGTTCACACATGGATACACGATACGTCCAACAAATACTGACCACACCAAGTCTCCGGATGACCCACAGGTAGCAAAGTTTGGCAATTGACTATTGAACCATCTTTCGACAACGCACCATAAATGTCAATATAGTCGACACCTTTAACAACCATTAAAGCTACGCCCCAAGTAGCTTGCATGTGATGTAGTTGGGCGTAAAAAATAACGTCTGCATTCTGAATCAAACGAACTTTAATATGAGTGGATTTCTTGAAAGCATGAGCACAGGTCCTCAGAGCTACCCCATCATCTTCAATCCTCTAGTTTTGTCAATGTTGATGGCACACCTAGAAGCGTATGTTTCAACCACTGTACCATATTCGGTACCCCTCACATTTATAAGCCATGTAAAAGGCATCACCTTCTCAGTTAGTTTCAAAAGCAATGAATTAGTTGTAAACAAAGAATCTTACAATCTAATACATACATTATTTTAAAATATTAAACAAATAAAGTGGAAACATAACATTAAACTATCATTGCGATGAAGTACACAAATTCTTATAAAAAGAAAAAAAATGCCTCGAAGTAAAATTGCATTCTATTGATATTAGATGACCTAGAAGAACCAAGAGAAATGACAACACTTATATATTTGGCATGACATTTATAATAAGAAAACTGAACTAGCTAATTTGTAGTATGAGGAGGAACAAGAAAAAAGCTACAAAGAAATAAAAAAAAAAACCACATCTTGTAACTCACTCACAGTCACTACCATACAGACAGAAAAGCATCGAGTCTAGCCTCATTGATCTCAACGGAATCCGACCAATCACCAAAACACTGTTAATTTTATCTTCAAATTCACGTTACATGAGTCAATCATAAGAATCGATTTTATTATTTATAGGAACAACAATTTATTACTAAATCATATCAAATTCAATAAAAACAAACCAAGAAATTAAACTACAATAGTGCTAATAATAATAATATGCATAACTATTATATTAACAACGAAGAGGTGACGTGTGATTCAATACCAAATTCCCCCTAAAAACAGATTGTATAAAGAAATAATTTATAAACTAGTGTCCAAAATGACCAATTAATGATGTATAAAATCATAAAATGAAAAAAACAGAAGAAAAAAAAACATATAAAAATAGCTTTAAAAACATGACAAGACCTAGATGACGCTTTCCTTTCTCTTTACCTCTAGAAGAATCTTGAGTTGTGGTTGAATTAACTCCTATAGATTCTTTCAACAATGCTACATGGATACCAATCTGTTGGGTCGCAAGTGGATAAAACGTAGGAGATCATCACATTGGGCTAGCAAGAGGACGCCACAAGTAGATTGGACACTACATCTTTCACCCAAAACATTAAGACATTAGGTTTATGGGTAAAGTCTTCCTCACTCTTCTAATCATCCAATGTGAAACTTCTTACTCACACTTAAATTCCCAACATAATCTCCCTACCATCTGCCTCTCTCAATCATTCCTACAATTTTCCCTTGAATATTAACGACCGACCCTCTATAAAAACCATGTCTACTGACTAAACCAACACATTGTAATAGAGGAATAGAAGGGTGAAGAATCTTCTCAAATGAAAACATTAATGTCTTGTATTTTCAAAAAAAGTTGTATTATATAGATGACCATTTATCCGCTGATCGGTGTTGTCTTTAGGACAGAATAAACATATTTACCGCAAGTCTTTCCAGGAGCAAAAGAGGCGAAATTGTTCACACATGGATACACGACACGTCCAACAAATACTGACCACATAAAATCTTCGGGATGACCCACGTGTAGCAAAGTTGCAATTCACTATTGAACCATCTTTCGAAAACTCACCATAAATGTCATTACTGTCGACACATTTGACAACCAATAGAGCTACGCCCCAAGTAGCTGGCATGTGATGTAAATAGGCGTAAAAAATAACGTCTCCATCCTAAATCCTACGAACTTTAATGTGAGTGAATTTCTTGAATAATGAGCACCTGTCATCAGAGCTACCCCATCATCTTCAATCTTCATCGCAGTTTTATCAATGTTGATTGCAAACCTAGAAGCGTATGTTTCGAACACTGTACCATATTCAGTACCCCTCACATTTATAAGCCATGTAAAAGGCATCACCTTCTCAGTTAGTTTCAAAAGCTATGAATTAGTTGTAAACAAAGAATCATACAATCTAATACATACATTATTTTAAAATATTAAACAAATAAAGTGGAAACATAACATTAAACTATCATTGCGATGAAGTACACAAATTCTTATAAAAAGAAAAAAAAAATGCCTCGAAGTAAAATTGCATTCTATTGATATTAGATGACCTAGAAGAACCAAGAGAAATGACAACACTTATATATTTGGCATGACATTTATAATAAGAAAACTGAACTAGCTAATTTGTAGTATGAGGAGAAACAAGAAAAAAGCTACAAAGAAATAAAAAATAAAAACCACATCTTGTAACTCACTCACAGTCACTACCATACAGACAGAAAAGCATCGAGTCTAGCCTCATTGATCTCAACGGAATCCGACAAATCACCAAAACACTGTTAATTTTATCTTCAAATTCACGTTACATGAGTCAATCATAAGAATCGATTTTATTATTTATAGGAACAACAATTTATTACTAAACCATATCAAATTCTATAAAAACAAACCAAGAAATTAAACTACAATAGTGCTAATAATAATAATATGCATAACTATTATATTAACAACGAAGAGGTGACGTGTGATTCAATACCAAATTCCCCCTAAAAACAGATTGTATAAAGAAATAATTTATAAACTAGTGTCCAAAATGACCAATTAATGATGTATAAAATAATAAAATGAAAAAAACAGAAGAAAAAAAAACATATAACAATAGCTTTAAAAACAAGACAAGACCTAGATGACGCTTTCCTTTCTCTTTACCTCTAGAAGAATCTTGAGTTGTGGTTGAAATAACTCCTATATATTCTTTCAACATTGCTACATGGATACCAATCTGTTGGGTCGCAAGTGGATAAAATGTAGGAGATCATCACATTGGGCTAGCAAGAGGACGCAACAAGTAGATTGGACACTACATCTTTCACCCAAAACATTAAGGCATTAGGTTTATGGGTAAAGTCTTCCTCACTCTTCTAATCATCCAATGTGAAACTTCTTACTCACACTTCAATTCCCAACATAATCTCCCAACCATCTGCCTCTCTCACAATCATTCATACAATTTTCCCTTGAATATTAACGACCGACCCTCTAGAACAACCATGTCTACTCACTAAACCAACACATTGTAATAGAGGAATAGAAGGGTGAAGAATCTTCTCAAATGAAAACATTAATGTCTTGTATTTTCAAAAAAAGTTGTATTATATAGATGACCATTTATTCGCTGATCTGTGTTGTCTTTAGGACAGAAGAAACATGTTTACCCCAAGTCTTTCTAGGAGCAAAAGAGGCGAAATTGTTCACACATGGATCCACGACACGTCCAACAAATACTGACCACATCAAATCTTCGGGATGACCCACGTGTAGCAAAGTTGCAATTGACTATTGAACCATCTTTCAAAACTCACCTTAAATGTCATTACCGTCGACACATTTGACAACCAATAGAGTTACGCCCCAAGTAGCTCGCATGTGATGTAAATAGGCGTAAAAAATAACGTCTTCATCCTAAATCCTACGAACTTTAATGTGAGTGGATTTCTTGAAAACATGAGCACATGTCATTAGAGCTACCCCATCATCTTCAATCTCCATCGCAGTTTTATCAATGATGGCAAACCTAGAGGCGTATGTTTCAAACACTGTACCATATTCGGTACCCTTAACATTTATATGCCATGTAAAAGGCATCACCTTCTCAGTTAGTTTCAGAAGCTAGGAATTAGTTGTAGACAAAGAATCCTACAATCTAATACATACATTATTTTAAAATATTAAACAAATAAAGTGAAAATCATAATATTTAAAAATAGTTGTAGACAAAGAATCATACAATCCAATACATACAATTTTTAAAAATATTAGTGTAACAAATAAAGTGCAATCATAATATTAAACTAGCATTGCGATGAAGTACACAAACTCTTATAATAAGGAAGAAAAAAAACTCGAAGTAAAATTAGATTATATTGAAATTAGATGAGCTACAAGACTTGAGAGAAATGACAACACTTAGATATTTGTCTTGACATTTATAATAAAAGAATTGAACTAGCTAATTTGTGCAAGTATGAGGAGGATAAAGAAAAAAGCCACAAAGAAACCAAAAAACCACTTCCTGTTACTCACTCACAATCACACCATACGGACAGAAAAGCACCGAGTCTCGCTTCATTGGCCTCAACGAAATCCGACAAATCAACGCAAGACACACCTATCATCCCTTTGGTCAAAAGTCGCAACCATCACCCTCTTCCACAATCATTCCAACAATTTCCCCTTGAATATCAACGACCGACCCTCTAGAATAACCTTCTCTATACACTAAGCTGACACATTTTATAATAGGAATAGAATGGTGAAATTTTTTCTCAAAGGGAAACTTTAATGTCTTGTATTTTGTAAATAGAAAAGACCCGTATTTTATAGATGCCCCATTATTTGCTGATCTATGTTGTCTTTAGGACATAACAAACATATTTACCACTAGTATTATCAGAAGTTAAAGAAGCGAAATTGTTCACACATGGATACACGACATTTCCAATAAATGTTGACCACACCAAGTCTTTCGGATGACCCGGTGTAGCAAGGTCAACAATTGACAATTGACTATTGAACTATCTTTCGAAAACTCACCATAAATGTCAATATATTCGACACCTTTAACAACCAATAAAGCTAAGTCCCAAGTAGCTCGCATGTGATGTAGTTGGACGTAAAAAATAACGTTCCCATCCTGAATCCTACGAGCACATGTCATCAGCAGTACCGCATCATCTTAAATCCCCACCGCAGTTTTATCAATGTTGATTGCAAATCTAGAAGTATATGTTTCCACTCTATCATCTTCGGTACCGCTCTCCTTTATAAACCGTGTAAAAGGCTTCCCCTTCTCACTTAGTTTCAGAAACTAAGAATCAATTGTATACAAAGAATCCGACAATCCAATACATACAATATTTTAAAATATTAGTGAAACAAATAAAGTGCAATCGTATCATTAAACCACCATTGCGATGAAGTACACAAATTCTTATAAAAAGGAAAAAAACATATCTTGAAGTAAAATTGCATTCTATTGATATTAGATGAGCTAGAAGAACCAAGAGAAATGAAAACACTTTGATATTTGACATGACATTTATAATAAGAGACCTGTACTAGCTAATTTGTGCAAGTATGAGGAGGAACAAGAAAAAAGCTACATGGAAACCAAAAAACCACATCTGGTAAATCACTCTTCATTACTACCATACAGACAGAAAAGCATCAAGTCTAGCCTCATTGACCTCAACGGAATCCGACAAAGCACCAAAGCGAATGCTAGACAAACCTATCATCCCTCTGGTCAACATTCTCAACCATCAGCTTTTCTCACAATCATTCCAACAATTTCCCCTTAAATATTAACAACCGACCCTCCATAACAACCATCCCTACACAATAAAGCGGCACATTGTATAATGGGAATAAAAGGGTGATGAATCTTCTCAAATTGAAACTTTAATGTCTTAGTATTTTATATAAAAAAAACTTGTATTAAATAAATGCCTCATTATTCGCTGATATGTGTTGTCTTTAGTACAGAAGAAACATATTTACCGCAAGTTTTTTTAGAAGCTAAAGTAGCGAAATTGTTCACACATGGATACATGGCATGTCCAACAAATGCTGACCACACCAAGTCTTTCGGATGACCCACGTGTAGCAATGTTTGTCAATTGACTATTGAACCATCTTTCGAAAACTCACCATAAATGTCAATATAGTCGACACCTTTGACAACCTATAAAGTTACGTCCCAAGTAGCTCGCATGTGATGTAGTTGGGCGTAAAACATAACGTCTGCATCTTGAATCCTACGAACTTTAATGCGAGTGAATTTCTAGACAACATGAGCACATCTTATCAGAACTACCCCACCATCTTAAATCATCACCGCAGTTTTATCAATATTGATGGCAATCCTAGAAGCGTATATTTCAACCACGTTACCATATTTGGTACCGCTCACCTTTATAAGCCATGTATAAGGCTTCACCATCTCAGTTAGTTTTAGAAGTTAAGAATCAGTTGTAGACAAAGAATCCTACAATCCTATACATACATTTTTTAAAAATATTAGTGAAACAAATACAGTGCAATCATAACCTTAAACCACCATTGCGATGAAGTACACAAATTCAACGTGAACGAGTTTATCCGCGACTTTCTTCTGAACTCTGGAGACGGTGTCCCTCCCTCTGTACCCCCTACTCAGGCTGAGAAACAGGGATTCAACGCGAATGAGTTTTTCTTTGACTATTTTCTGAACTCTAGCGTCGTCGCCGACCTCCCCCCTTCCTCTGTCCCCCTGCTAGAAACAGGGATTCAACGCGAACGAGTTTTTCTTTGACTATCTACTGAACTATGGCGCGGTCGCCCACCTCCCCCTCCCCGCGCCCCCTGCTCAAGATGCTCATGTTGAGTTAATCCTTCTGCCTTGTTTTCTTATGAACTCTGTTTTTGTTTTTTGCTCTTGTTGTGTTCTTTCCCCTGCTCCCCTAGCTGTTTTCTCCCTTTTTCTTGTCCCTGCTTTTTTTCCTTTTGGCTACTGATATTTTATATTATTTCGGAAGCTTGTTGAACTGGAGAAGCGTGAAGCTGCTTTGTTTGAGGAGGACAACAAAGACCCGTTGTTGCGTGAAGAAATTGAAGCAAGACACTACGACCAGAAACAGACCGTGTTCCACATGGTGGAAGAACAACCAATGTTTATAAAGAATATCCTAAGGAGACTGTTGCTCGAACCTGAAGAGGATTCCATTTCGAGCTACAACAAAGAAGCATTTATGTTTGAAGAGATTGGAAACAAGAGTAACCTGAGCATGGAAGAGCCGGACTACAATGGTTTCAAAAGAGTTGCGGTGATCCGAGATGGCAAGTTCTGCGGGTTCCTGCTAACCGCCCCGCAATTGTTGGGGGAACTTTTAAATTTAGACGATTTGACAAACGAAATCATCGGAAAGTTGCTTATTGTGGTGAGAAAATTCACCGAACTCATATTTGATCCTGATGAGATTTAGACGATTTGGCACTATGATAACAGATTTTATCCGGTGGAACGTGGGTGTACTGTAAGGACGGATCAACCTACATCTAGCATACTAGCATTGAATAGTCATACAAGTGTATTTATCCCACAAAGAAATAAAAATAATTGTTCAAGTGATTGATATATATATATATATATATATATATATATATATATATATATATATGACTGTACCAAACCTATACCCCTAGAATTTCATTTATTATATGATAGAGTAAGTTGCATTTATTTTAATTAGGCAGTTGAAAAAAAATATTATAATTAGCGAATCCCATGTCAATTTATTATGGGGTGTTTATTTGATACATTTATAAACCGGTGGGTGCTGGTTACAGTCATAAAATTTGGTTAATTGGATTTTTAAATTGAAACTTTTAATTTATTCTCTCTTTAGGAATATATAAGTCACTTTTACTTAATTTTCAACAATAAATTTGTAAAAAAGTTATTAACTTTCCTAAATTATCTTTATTTAACTTTTTATGAATATCTTTCACCAAATATTTTAAAATTTTATCATCTATTTCATATTAAATATGAGGGTAAATTTAGAATAATTTATATAATGTTTCATAGATATTATAAAATGACTTATATCCTTTTCGATGTACAAAATAAAAAAGAAAATTACTTATATTAAAGAAAAAAATTCACAAAAAGTGACTTACAATAAAGAACGGACAGGGTATACTTGTGTTGAAATTGAGAAGAAATTTTAAAAAAATTGACACACTTATGAACGAGAGATGGTACACAATAAAGTGCAAAATATATCAAATTTGAAAGTATATTTGATTATTTCTCAACGAAACAATCTTAAAGAGATAATTCTTATTGAATAAAATAATCATGCATGTGATTTTGGTATGAAATTTTGTTGATCCTTCTATATTAGGTAATTATCCTAAAATTAATTCCAAAGGTTAATGTTTGATGCTATGTGATATCATTTTATTTAGTGTTGCAAAAAAATTATTTTACACCGAAAATTCATATAGATTATACCCGTTATTGGAATGCCATGGCATTATCCTTTGATAAGTAAGTGTTTTAAATTCATGATTCTACGACACAAAGAAAAATTGTAATTGGTCACAAAATTAGTTTTTAATTAGTAAACTAGGGTACTATATCCAAATTATATATAAATGTCCCCGAATAATATAATAACTCAAGTGGTACGAGTTGGGGGACATGTAGGTTAGGGTAGGAAGGTCTAGAGATCAATTTCTGAAGAGTGCACTTTATCTTTCTGATATACCAAAAAAAATTATTACATTTCGATATTTTATTTAAATTAAACTAAAATTGTATTTTTCTGATGTGGTGAAAAACAATTAGTGGCTATGTAAAAAAACTTACAAATATGTATACACCATTTTTTTTTGAGTAAATATAATTTATATCAGTAAAACAAATTGATAAACACTTAACACTAAATGCTACACACAAATAATTTTTAACAATTTAAGCAAGGGCATAATAAAACAGGCCCGTGCATCGCACGGGAAGATATCCTAGTTTTGTTCACAACTTACTCCGGTAACGAATATGAAATTTTAATCATGTGTTTACTTCATGGTGCAAATTATTTTTCAGTTTTTCACAGGATTACATGGGTAAACTTTACAAACCCATTAGTAGTTTCAAATTTTCAATATCTCATCAACCCTGAATTTACTAACAAGTAACAAGGTAACATCATAAGAAAAATCCCAATTGAGAATAATTCTGGCACTGGTTGTTTGCCTTAATACAATCGTTAATATTTGAGAGGAAAAAGCTTAAATCAATCTTCCTAAACACATATCACATCTTAAATAGCTTGCCTTATCAGTCATGAAGATTATCTCAACCGTAA
The DNA here is from genome assembly GCF_012489685.1 of Lotus japonicus. Lineage (NCBI taxonomy): Eukaryota > Viridiplantae > Streptophyta > Magnoliopsida > Fabales > Fabaceae > Lotus > Lotus japonicus. The sequence goes on from NC_080043.1 coordinate 67,407,461, forward strand.
AGAAGACCACAATAATTCCTTCATCTTCTGATGATCCATGATATTACAAAGCTATATTCCTCTTATAAGATCAGGTGTAAATTTATGTGGTATACAAAAGTCATTTAAGGGAGGGATCTATATCACATGGGAAGAAGAATCAATTGTTTGGCACATGAGTTGTGTGAATAATTAACCATAGTCGTATTGATTAAATTTCCAACTGTTTGATATTATCAGACAAACGACTAATAACTACATAATTAAAAGCTAATATTAACGACCGGCCCTCTAGAACAACCTTCTCTACACACTAAGCTGATACATTTTATAATGGGAATAGAAGAGTGAAGAATCTTTTCAAAGGGAAACTTTAATGTCTTGTATTTTGTAAAAAAAAAACCCCGTATTTTATAGATGCCCCATTATTCGTTGATCTGTGTTGTCTTTAGGACATAACAAACATATTTACCACTAGTATTACCAGAAGTTAAAGGAGTGAAACTGTTCACACATGGATACACGACACGTCCAACAAATGCTGACCACACCAAGTCTTCCAGATGACCCACGTGTAGCAAAGTTTGACAATTGACTATTGAACTATCTTTCGAAAACTCACCATACATGTCAATATAGTCGACACCTTTAACAACCAATAAAGCTAAATCCCAGGTAGCTCGCATGTGATGTAGTTGGAAGTAAAAAATAACGTATGCACCCTAAATCCTACGAACTTTAATGTGAGTGAATTTCTTGACAACATGAGCACATGTCATAAGAACTACCACATCATCTTAAATCCCCACCGCAGTTTTATCAATGTTGATGGCAAACCTAGACGCGTATGTTTCAACCACTTTACCATATTTGGTACCGCTCACCTTTATAAGCCATGTAAAAGGCTTCACCTTCTCAGTTAGTTTCAGAAGTTAAGATTCAGTTGTAGACAAAGAATCCTACAATCCTATACATACATTTTTTAAAAATATTAGTAAAACAAATAAAGTGCAATCATAACATTAAACCACCATTGCGATGAAGTACACAAATTCTTATAAAAAGGAAAAAAATATCTCGAAGTAAAATTGCATTCTATTGATATTAGATGACCTAGAAGTATCAAGAGAAATGATAATAATTACAAGAACCAAGAGGCGGCTACCAAGAACCTAGAGAATATATTTGGCCAGCTGGCCAAGGATATAGCCGAGAGGCCTCCAGGTAAATGTCCTTCCGAAAATATCCTCAATCCTAAGCAAGAAAATGCCTCTGTTGTGACCACTAGAAGTGGGAGAGTGATGAATGAATTGAAGAAAAAAATAGAGGGAGAAAAAAGTGAGGAGATAGTTGAGGGGGAAGTTGTTGTGCCCATCAAAGCGAGAGAGGTAATTGAACTTACTCCTGAAACTAGCAAGGTTCCGTTCCCTAAAGCATTGGCTAAGAAGAACTTAGATAAAAAGTTTTCAAAGTTCATGGATGTTTTCAAGAAACTCCATATCAATATTCATTTTTCCAATGTTTTGGAACAAATGCCTATTTATGCTAAGTTTATGAAGGACATCTTGAGTAAGAGAAGGAGTTTGAAGGAGGTTGATGAAACAGTGATGTTGACGTAAGAATGTAGTGCCATCTTGCAGCGGAAAATGCCAAGGAAAAAAAGAGACCCCGAAAGTTTCACTATTCCGGTGGAGATTGAAGGATTGGCGGATTTGGAAGCACTTTGTGATTTGGGAGCGAGCATCAACTTGATGTCGCTTAACATGTTTGAAAGATTGAATTTATGAGAGGTTACACCAACTATGCTCTCCTTGCAAATGGCAGACCGATCCCTAAAGACTCCATATGGGATTGTGGAAGATGTGATGGTAAGGGTGGACAAGTATGTGCTCCCTGTGAATTTTGTTATGCTTGACCTGGAAGAGGATGAGAAGATTCCTCTCATTCTTGGCCGACCTTTCTTAGCTACTGGTAGGGCTAAGATTGATGTCGACAAGGGTCATCTCATTCTCCGAGTTGGTAAGGACAAGGTAATATTCTCTGTTTTAAATCCCATGTTAGAGACTAACCATGTTGATTACTTTGTTTATGGTGTGATTAAAAGCTTACCAAAGGTTCAAGAAGAGACCCCCAAGGTTAAAGAAAAAGATGTTGAGTTCCATCCGGCTCTCATCAAGCTTGTTAGTGGAAACAAGCATGGGGGTCGAAGTACGAAAATATCCATGCTCACATGGTGAAGTTTACCCATGCGAGTTCTCTTGTCAAGAAGGAAGGAGTGAGTGATGATGAGTTAAAAATCAAACTCTTCCCTTATTTCTTGACAAAGGGAGCTAGAGCTTGGTTTGATGAACAAAAAGACATTGCCTCATGAGAGGATTTACTTCCAAGGTTTTGTGCAAAGTTCCTTCCTTGCACTTGTGGTAAGAGAATTTATGGTAAAGAATATCCTTCCTAACACCAAAGGAAGGATAGTCTACGTAGGACTATAACATAGGGATGAATGGTAGACAACCCATGTCAGTGTTTCTTTTTTATGCTTTAGTTTGCTTTATGATAGTTCTTTAAAAAAAAAAAAGCAAAATTGGAGCTGGGCAGGGCGCTCAAGCGCCAGTTCAACATAAACTTTTGTTTCTGGAGCACCCAGTGGCGCTCAAGAGCCCATGACTAGCGTTTGAGCGCCTAGAACACAACCTTGGGCTATTTTAAGTGTTTTAACCCCCCTAACTCTTCATTTTCCCACTCTCTAACTTCCCTTCCTCTCTCAAAACCGCACCCCACTCTACTTATACCCAATTTCTACTTCCACTTCTCATTTGCACACACTTTAGCTATCTCTTTTGCTCTCAAGCTTTGAATTGCATCAAGTTCATCTCGACTTGCAACCACTCACTCCCAATTCAAGGTAAGTTCCATTTTTCATTTCCTTTCATCTTTGTTCATGGGTTTTGTAATGCATGCTTTTATGGGGTTTGGGTGAGAGATTTCATGCTTGTGCAAGTTGGGTTGGGGTTGTAATTGCTTATTGTGGGTAGTTTGTGCAAAATTAGTAAGGGTGTGAGGAATTTTGAGAGTTGGGTAGTTAGGATTTTTTGGTTTAGTGTAATTTTGTTAGTGCCTTCTAACTGTTTGTTAGAATGCTTCAGTGAGTTTTCTAGTCGATTTTGCGCAAGTGCTCTAGTGGTTGTTTTTCTCTTTTTGCCAATTTCACTAGAAAACTTGTTGGGTGCTCTTAGGTGTTCAAGTTTTTATTTTTGTAAATATTTTTTCCCCTTTGGTTTTCATTTTTGTTTTTGACTAAGATGTCTAATGTTTGGTTGTGACTTGTGGTTGTGCTAACTTTGTGCAGATGTCTCCTAAGAGAGCAAGGTATACCACAAGAGCCACGAAGTCTTTCTCCACTACCCAAAACTTTGACCGCTCCTATTTCTTATCGGCGACAAAGGAAGGATTTTATCAATCCGTCCTAGCACACAAGGAGTGTGTGAAGGAGGGAGGAGTCTTCTATAGGGATGGAAGGAGAGACCTCCTCAGCATTCAAGAAGCCATGGAGACGAGAAGGTGGGGGAGATGGGTGAATCTCATTTCTATTGCTTGTGAAGTAATGGTTAGGGAGTTCTATGCAAACACCTACTGTGATGATCAAGATCATAAACCAGATCCCCCAACCTTTTCATCTTGGTTCAGAGGAGATGTTATCCAGTGTGGAGCTGAGAAGATTCGGGAGTTCCTTGGTCTTCTCACTGAGCATGAAGAGAGAGCCTTTTCCCATTGAAGCGCACCTTTCATGATTTGCTTTCGGACTATTCTCTAGAGTTCCGGAAGGATCTGAAAGTGGTGCTGGTTAGGCCCGGTCAAAAATAGGAGAAGGATGACAAAAAGGATAACACCTTCTTGCTGAGACAGAACATGGCACCGCTGGCTCGAGTTTGGGCTGAATTCTTGCAGGATTCGTTGTTTCCTAGCTCTCACAAATATGAAGTGATAGCAGTGGTTCTGATTGCCATCTACTGCATCATTAGAGGACACCCAATTGATGTGGCGAGGATTATCTCTTACAGAATTTACTCACACTACAATGTGGGTAAGGACATGACTCGACCCATCTTTCCTCACTTGATTTTTTCCATGATTCATGAAGTCAGAGACAAGGCTAGGAGACCAATATTTATCGTGCAGAAGAGGTTGACGGTTGCCCCTATACTTAGCAAGGATAGGGTGAACCATCTTCACAAGAAATGGATGTCAAGGATGCCTCAAGAGGAGGAAGAGGAAGAGGATCCTGAGGAGCCAGCGGAAAAAGAGGAGAATGAGGTAGTGACTCCACCGCGTGCTAACCCTCTACCTGATTGGATGAAGGTCGCTTTCGGGCGGATGTTGTTGCGTCAAGATCGCCTACATAGGGATCTTGACCTGTTTTGGAGGGGAGAGAGCACATCGCATCACAGGTATAATGGACCATTGGATCTTAATACATTGGAACAAGGGATGATCGATTTGAGCATTATGCACGATGCTGGAGTTCATCCGGAGTATGATGATGGAAGGGGTGATCATGGCCCCATGGAGTGATTTTGATGAGGTACTTCTACTCTTAGTTAGATCATGCATCTTTAGCATATTTTCTATTTGTAATTTTTTTTTTCTTTTTATCATGCATTGTTTAGTTAGCTTGTTGTTCTTTTGGGTCTATTGCTTCCCTATACTCACATGTTGTTGCCCGTAAGTTTTGCTCTTGTTCTTGTGCTGGTTTTGAATTTATTTTTGTGGATGCTTATGTTGTTTTTGGGGATGAGTGATTGCATGCTTGGGAAAGAGAGGAGGAGACTTCGGTCTTCCGAGTGTTTCTTGAGAATGAAGTCGGTGTGAGTCCATTAAAGATCTATTTTTGACCCATCACCATCAAAATTCCCTGGAGAATCCTGACTCACTTGTACTTCTTGGTTCTGCGTTAATTTCACTCATTGCATGCTTTGTGATACTTGTCTTATTCTTGAGACTTGTAGGATTTTGAGCTTCTGAGTTTATTGGTTTGTACATTGTCCTTAGTTGTCCCATTTGAGCCTTATTGGAGATTTTGTTGTTGCCAAATGATTGGGATGGATGTTTGGTTGGAATTTTGGGGAGTGTTGGTCCTTGAATTGTTATGGAGTTGAATCAGGGTCGTGTACAGATATTTTGAGGCCTAAGGCGAAAATGCTAAGCGTTTTTTTATGAGAATTTTAAAGAGACTTAATATATTATATAAAATAACAATTTTATAATAATTTTCTAGTTCTTTTAGTTGCAAAATTATTTATCAAGTTTTATAATCAAACAATTTTAATTTAGGTGGTTGTATCACATTTTCACAGTTGTTAATATTATCTATGAGTAATTGTTTCATCACGTTTTCACAATTATCAGTATTATCTATAAGTAATTATACTATCATGTTTTCACACATTTTTTATATTTTAGTTGGCTAAAGTTTGTTAATAATTAGGAACCATTTATTTTTGAGGCCTAAGTAAAAAAAAAAATCGGGGCCTAAGTAAGTATTTTTTGGGGTGGGGGCCTTAGGCCATTGCCAATTCGGCCTAAGGCTCTCCACGGCCCTGAGCTGAATAAATTGTGAAATAGTCTCTTGCCACAAGTCAAGAAAAATATTGAAAAAAAGAAAAAAAAAACTCCTAATCAAGTTGGAGTTGCAAAAGAAAAAAAAAAGAAAAAAAAGAAAGGTGAAAAAAGGGGTCAAGAGACTTGTGCTTAAAATGTTTGTTGATGAAAGCTCAGGGGTTACTTAATTTGGACCACACTCATTGTGCTTTAAAGTCTAGTCATCCTTAGGGACCAACCACCGTCATGTTTAACCAAGCCAACATTTCAACCCTTTTTTAAGTATCTTTGAATCTGTGCATGTGAAGGATCAATTCCTAGTAGCAAGCATAGAAGATTCTGTACACTTGCATAGTGACCAACACCAATCCTACTGTTTCTCGACGAGCCAACCTCTGGACTGAACTCCACAAACGCATTCATGGTGGTGAACATGTTTCAAAGAATCGTATTGAGCAGAAGAATTGGATCTAATTTGCGATCTTGTCGGAGATGGAAACCTTCAACAAACACTGTGATGGAAACATGGAAGGGAACGATATCGGAAGTTTGTCAAGGGAACGAGAACGAGATGGAAAGTTTGTGAGGGAAGAGGAGAAAATAAGTTACTTTTAAGTAAAAAGTTCCTCTCACTAACTTATTCTAATAATGAGCTTTTTTTTTATTTTGCACTATAAAAAATAAGCTTCTTAAAATTTTAGCCCTTTTTTAAAATTCCGTTTGGCCCAACTTTAACTTATAAGTAACCTAAAAGTAAAAAAAACTAAGGCCAAACACTACCTAATAGGTCGAGTTATTATTTTATGTTTGTCTTAGTTATTCGTTAGTACATGGAAATATTATTTATTTTGATATTATTTAATCTAAATTACATTAAATTCTTTAAAAATATTATTTAATAAATATTCGGTTTGACTCCGGTCCGACCCTAGTTCAACCTTTAAACCTTAAACTATTGCTAATACTGGTTTGATGAACGGTCCAATTTTCTAAACATTAGTAAAGAGTGTTCAGGTGGAAGGTAAAGAATTTAAGGAGCCCAACCTGAGTTGGCACAACTGGCTTCAGGTTCCGGGTTTAGCTCTCACCTCTCTAAGGTCGAGGGTTCGAATCCCCTGATTTTTAAGCCATTGGATTAATCATATGGTCCAAAATAATTAAGCCAATAATGGACAAAATCGCACATTGCAACTGATCGTGTATGATAGTCTCTCTTATCTGCTGATGGTCACAATTGCAGGGACATTTCAATCAGAAATTGGGACTTAGCAACGCTGATTACTGGTCGGTCGGGTTTGTACTTTGTTTCATCGATCAGTCAACATTCACTGCACTAAGTGGAAGTAGGTCTGTTTTTAAGTTGGATGTCCTGACTCCTGATTGTTTTCATCTTTGTAACTGTTACAATAGGTCAATAGGACAAACCTGAACAACCACATTATGTATTAGATATAGATTTGTGTTTACTACTGGCGCTGGATGGTTGCATTAGCTTTGATTCTTTGTAAGACCAAAGTGTTGTTAGGGTCAAACTTAAGTGTGAGTATGTATGTTGTTGCAAATACTTACTTGTGTCCTGTACCTTGCCTGTCATAGAAATGATAATTGGTAATGGCCAAACCATTGGAGATATAGCTTATAAACAATTAACTTTTAATGCTAGTTGACCTCTATAAATTCCTGCACAAACAAAAGGTGATATATCAGTGTGGAATGGTTAGCAGGGGAGAAAACTAAATTTTTATTTTATCTTCTGTAAGCCTTTATATATATTTTTCCTTTCATTTATTCAAGTTTACCAAAATGCTACTAGTTTTTTAACTTTTAATGCTAGTTGACCTCTATAAATTCCTGCACAAACAAAAGGTGATATATCAGTGTGGAATGGTTAGCAGGGGAGAAAACTAATTTTTTATTTTATCTTCTGTAAGCCTCTATATATATTTTTCCTTTCATTTATTCAAGTTTACCGAAATGTTACCAAATTTTTTAGAGTTTTTACCTTGAAAATTTAGATACAGTTGGGTTAAATAATTGTAGCAGATTGAGTAAAATTGTTTCCCTTGGACAAAAAAAAAGCCTGGTCCATCCCTCCCTTCTCTCTCTCTCAGAAAGAAGCATTTTTGCTTTCTCACTCACCTCCCGCACTCTGACCCACCATCGAATTTCCTTGCTTCGTCGCCGCCATCACTCCTTGATTTCGCATGTAAGCTTCTGATTCCATTGTCCATCCCTCTCTTCTCTCTCACGAATTTGTGATGTGGTGTTGAAGAATTCCTCTCCCTCACCAAGAACTTCATCTCCTACTACTTTGTAATTTTTTTCTTCAAGCATTTAGAATGAGGGAAAAAGATTAATAGGAAGGAACAAATTCAAAATTAAAAGGAAAATGGGTCTTCTGAGCATCATTCGGAAAATCAAAAGGAAAGAAAAGGAAATGCGAATCCTTATGGTGTAAGCGCTGCTTCCTACTTCTCTCATTTCCTTCCATTTCCTTCACCTTAGTAACATTCAAAATCACCTCTTTTGCAGTGGGTTGGACAATTCTGGCAAAACCACAATCGTTTTGAAGATTAATGGCGAGGACACTAGTGTCATCAGTCCTACCCTTGGCTTCAACATCAACACCATCTCCTACCAAACGTAATAAACCTTTCCCTACTTATTTTGTATCAATGTTATATATTTTATTAGAATAGCTCTTGGAGTTTTAATTAAGAGTGAATGGTCAAATTGACACTTAGAAGTGTTCGGCGCCCGGCACCTCCGTCTTTAGAAGAAGGAAATTACTCCCGCGGTCTCTAATTGTGTAAAATACTAACATGACTGACATTTTACATAGGGATCGCGGGGAATCCTGAATCCATGGACGAACTTGCTAGCACCGAATACTTTCAGGAGCCATTTTGCATGATGATTTCTGCATTCTACTTAAGGGGAAAACATGTGATCTTACTTCTTAATTTGGTTGTTGTATATTCTAAGAGTATAGTAGGTTTGTTTCTTGAATATCTGTGAAAGGTTTTGCTTGTAATTCCTTCAATATACGTTGTTAGCCTTTGTTTTGCTTAGTATCTCGCTGCGATCTTACTGGAGGAACTACTTTGAGCAAACAGATGGTTTGGTTTGGGTAGTTGACAGTTCCGATCTCAGAAGGTTGGATGACTGCAAAATGGAGCTAGATAACCTTCTAAAGGAAGAGGTTCGTTCAGTACAAAATGGTTTTTGCTTATTCCCCCATCAAATTGCTTACAGTACATGCTGTACTTAACTGAAGATATTCAGTCATTTTTTCTGCCCCTTATTAATTCATGTCCAATATGTTTGATCAATTGGTTGGCATAAACCATTGCGTCATATGTGCCTCTGTATCCAAGCGCAGTCATTGCAAAAAGGGAATGCTTTGCAGGACCCCAAATCCAGTTGCTTTCCTTTCCTTATGATAACTTACTTACCTCATAGGAGACATGATTTTTTAAATGGTTACCAAAAAATATTAAGTACTTCCATTTAAAAAAGATAGCTGTGTTTGTTTCACCAAAACGAGCTAATAAGTGTTTCTCATTGTTGCTAATTTGGAATGCTCAAATGATTACTCTTTTCTTCGTCGGGGGTTGTGAAGTACTGGTATTTTCAAATCTCAATAGTTTTATGTTTTAAATGACAGCGGCTATCAGGATCATCCTTACTGATACTAGCAAATAAACAGGACATTAGAGGCGCACTTACACCAGATGAGATAGCTAAGGTAAGCTTACTTTTATTTGGGGGGCGAGGGGGGTTGTTAACTTAGCATTATAGGAACTATGACTATAAAAATACATAATATGTTGAGTTTTAGTGAAACACATGATGTTTTTTTTTAACTAAATGGGCCTTTTCCTCTGGTCCTCTCAATCATCTCTTGCAGTGGTTATTTTCTTATTTAAATAATTGCTTACAGAGCTTCTCATAGAAATAGCTCCAATCAAGTCTCAACCAGGGAGTTTAAATATCCAACCATAAGTAGTTACAGTATTCATTCTGAGTACAAATTTTACATGATAATCTTTTCAGGCGCTGAACTTTGTCTTGGTGTGTATTTGTGGAACGGCAGTCGGGGAGGCATGGTTGGTAAACTTAACTTAAATGTTGTGTAAAACCAATCATCGTTAGGACTTTCTGGAATATTTGTTGACTGAACATTATATTATTAGCTGATCTTCTATTCAAACAATGGTTATTGAGAGGTAGTAAGTTTCATGCATGAATGATCCTACTTCATTGAATTGAATGCATTGACTGATAGGAACCCAATAGTTAGGGATAGGCCCAATACTACTAAAGTCCATGGGCTGTGCAGGTAGTGGGAAAGAGAGAGAGAGAGAGAGAGAGAGAGAGAGAGAGAGAGATTGGGGATTATATAAACATGTATTGTGTGAGAGAGAGGTTAGGCAGAATTTGAGTTAGGAATTGGGAGAGAGAGACACTCTCGAAATTGTCTCATTCTATCTTTGTTTTTCTACTATTTTCCTTGTAAGCTCTATCATAGAATTTTGGGTTATCTCCAGAATTCTCAGTAAATAATATACTGTTTCTACATTTCCTTTCTGAAAAACCGGGTTCTAACATTGTTATCAGAGCATAGTTTACAGTGGAGCATACTTTAAAGTCCACTGTTTTACATTGGTATTTGGTATACCTTTTTTCTCTTTTGAAGTGGGGGGTTTGTAAATGTTGACATTTAAAATTTATCATTTTATAACGGCTATAAACTCGTAAGCCGAAAGATATATTAGCCAATATATGAGTAGTTAGTTTTTTGCCAAGTCAGGGTAAATAGTTGAATGAGCCTTGCACATGGACGGGATTCATGGACAAATATAGAAGCTTAGGTCTGAGGATGAAGATGTTTTCATGTATGGGCTTAGAATCTAGGTTTATGATAGAGTGGTGATTAAGCCACCTGTCAAGAAAGTGTATGCTAGGAGAGAAAAGGGAAATGTGGTGGGTTCTTAACCTGTTTACCAGGTCACAATTGCTAGTTATTGTGAGTAGTAGATTGAGTAGGAACTGGCAGAGTAGGTAATAAGTGTAACTGCCAGTGTCATTCTTGTTTCAGTTTAGTGAATAAAAGGGGAAAAATGTTAGGGAATAACCACCTTGTGGTCATTGTGAGTGGGAGAGATCCTGACCTCTCGAATTGTCAGAAGTTGTAATTGCTTTTCTCTGTTAATAGAAATCATTCACTTTCTCTATTCTACTGTTCTTGTTCTTCTTGAACCCTAAATCTCTGGAACACTCTATCAGTTTAAACACGTGGAAATTGGATATGGTGTCACTCCTTAAATATAGGTATAACTGTCACAAGCTTGGGACCAGCCGATACAAATATATAGGTTTTAACAGACAGTTTCTCTGTTCAGGGCACTTTAGATATGGACGGGTTAATACTGTGCTTCAAAAGATATGTAGGTCATGGAAGCAACAAGAGTCTTTTCTCACTAGGTGGCATTGACAAGGTGTATCAAAAAATTGTCATGATATGTGGTACACATTTAACAAAATAATGTCAAGTAAAATAGTTTGTTCATTTGTCAATATCTGGAACTCTGAATAAGGCTATGTTTGGATAAAATAGGATGGAATGGAGTTGAGTGGAGTGAAATGAAATAGAATAATATTACACTTTCATTGTCTGGATTTTTTTTAGGGAATAGAGAAAAGTACTTGTTTTATCTCATTCCCCCTCCCCTATATTGGATGGAATGGGATGGAATGCATTGTGATCATGGTCTATTCCATTTCACTCTGTTTTAAAACTTTCAAACAATGGTATCTGTTATAATCTTACTCTACTCCATCAATTCAAACATAACTTAATAGAAGCACCCCAAGCATATTCTTGCAGTAATGTTTCAACAGCTTTGAACCGATTTCAGTAGTTTAGGCGTCAAATTTGTTCAAAGTACTCAATAAATTGATAAGTATTGCAAAATTTGAATTTACTTACTTTCAGAAAACAAGGGATCTAATTGTTGGATATCATTAATATATAATTGTTTATTGTAAGTGTTTTATTTTCTAATATGCTGTGACTGTGCAGGTGCTGAACTTGGAAGCTATGGATAAATCTCGGCACTGGAATATAGTTGGCTGTAGTGCATACACTGGTGATGGTCTTCTTGAGGGATTTGATTGGATGGTCCAAGACATAGCCTCTAGAATCTACATGCTCGACTAATGATTTTTATGTCATTAGTCATGAAATGGTTCAACTTAGAAAAGCATCTTAATCTAGGCTTAAAAGCAGTTTATACCCCTCAAGTTTAACACAATTGCGATTCATACCCCTGTGAATTTTTAGTGCGAAGTGTAACCTACATGTTTCAGAAAGGTGCAAAACCTACCCCTCCGTCAGCCTTCCGTCTAAAACTTGAAAAAAGTGCTGATGTGGCATTTTTAATTTTTTTTTATTAAATTTAAACTTAAAATATTTAATTAAAAATTTCAGGTACCAAACAAACTAAAGAAAATAATAATTTACGGATGAATCATCTTCACCTTCTCCACACCATCGAAACCCACCACCTCCACCACCAAATCACCCTCTCACCCAACACCACCACCACCACCAAATCCCCCTCTCACCCAACACCACCACTACAACCATAAATCCCAGCTATCCACGACCCACCATCAAACCCAGCTACCCACGACCATCAAACCCAGCCGCCCATGACCACCACAACCCACCATCAAACCCAGCCACCCACGACCCACCACAACCCACCATAACCCCAAAACCCACAACCCACAAACCCAACACTAAAAAACCCAAATTTGAAGGGGGAAGAAAGGGATAAACGTGTAGATCTAAAGGAAAACCACAAATCCATCAATTTTTGTTCTTCCCCCTTCAATTTCGCAGTTCAAATTCGTGATCTGGGTTCTGAATGATGATGATGGTGTGGATGATGTTCTTGGGTGTTGTTATTGGGAAAATTGGGTGTTCTGGAAAATTGGGGAAAAGTGGTGGTGTTGTTGTTGTTTGATGTTGATGATGTAGGTGAAGAAGAAGAAGAAGGAATGAAGGTAGGCTGTGTGAAGAAGGTGGCTGCGTGAAGAAGAAGAAGGAATGAAGATGAGTGTTTTTTTTAGTTGGTCCTTAAATTGTTTTTTTTAGTTTTTTTTTGTCCTTGAAATCTTTTTTAGTTTAAATTTAATTAAAAAATGAAAAAAATGTCACGTGAGCTTTGACCGTCAAAAAATAGACGGAAGACGGACGGAGGGGTATGTTTTGCACCTTTCTGAAACATGTAGGTTACACTTCGCACTAAAAATTCACATGGGGTATGAATCGCAATTGGGTTAAACTTGAGGGGTATAAACTGCTTTTAAGCCCTTAATCTAATATGCCGTCATTGCAGAACATTGTCTGCTGCATCCCGGAAATGTCCCCGCTAGGATTTCTTTTCTCTTTTTTTCTTTTCAATTCAAGCTTGTAATCTGATCAGTGAATGTAATATGTTTTAGTGATTTAAATTGTTTCCACAGGATATGTATTCAAACTTCATTGCCATAATACTCTCCCAAAAAGAAAGCCAAGTTTGATACATTTTTATGTGAAGATCTAGTTGAGGAACAGGGAAAAAAAACTCCCATCAGCGAAGTATAATTGTATATTATGAGAAAAAATTAGCTTCTTTGTGCACCATTCTATTATTTTCCTTTCAGTTTTGTACTTTTGTTGGTTAGCACTTAGCACCATCTTCAATAAGCCTTGTGTCATGCACGAAAAACAAGGAAACGAAGCATTATATAATAGCCTTTTTCAGCTATGACAACAAAAATCAGCAAGATCTGATGTTCTAGTTTGTATTTTGTATTGCATGAATCGGTACAGATAAAACATCTGAGTAAAATTGCAGTAAACTAGGTATCAACCGGACTAAATTGTACTGGTGCAGGCTTGCAGTAGCTATAGATCGAGCTTCCAATAGGAGTCTCTCTGTAAGAGCTTTTGGAAGTCCCATCACAGTATCAGCTGACCCAACCTATAACAATGATCACACAGCTCATATTTTGTTAAGTAAACGGACAAAAGAGGGATGAACCCACATTTACCTTGCAAATGACAGACATACATTTTAAATTTTGGTTCTCAAAAATTAAATTGATTTGCATAGATTTGTGGGAAATGAGTAAAATGCTAAAGCTGCAAATATTTGCTTGACCATATATTAGAAAAAAAGAAATGGCAAAAGAGATTAAAAGATCTCAAACTTGGACCCCAAGTAAAAAAGGCATTGATTTCATGTTTATCTTTTTATATTTGATTTTAATGTCAAAACTAGATAAGTTTCTATTAGTAGTTCAATTTCCGGAACCAAGTAAATTCAGATCACGGTCCTTTGCTCCTTCATTGTGGCCCTGTTAGGAGTCAGATGCAGGACCGTCCCTTCTGCTTCAATGCAGCTTGGGCCGACCACTCTCAGTTCGAAGCGGTGGTGGAGAATGCTTGGAGACCTGGAGAGGAGGACATTAGCATTAAACTCGACAGAGTAAGGGAGGCATCCCAAGCTTTCAACAAGGAGGTCTTTGGAAGCATCTTTAGAAGGAAGAGACACGTGGAGGCGCGGCTTAGGGGAGTCCAAATGGAGCTGGATTCTCGAGTAACCTCAGACTTTGTCCTCTTTGAAGCTGATCTCCAGAGGGAGTACATAAGCATTTTGAAGCAGGAGGAGCTTTTGTGGTTCCAGAAGTCTAGGGAAAACAGGGTTCGATATGGAGATCGTAACACGACATATTTTATTACTCAAACCGTCATAAGGAGAAAGCGGAACCACATTCACCAGCTTAAAATTGGGGATGGTAGCTGGTGCTCAGATGCGGAGGTTCTCAAGCACGAGGTCCAAAGCTTCTTTGTTAACCTTTTTGCTGCTCCTTTGCCCATCCAGGGTGCTGTTCTTAGCCATGACCGTTTCCCTAGCCTACAAGAGGAGGCGAAATTTGAGCTGATTCAACCAGTGACCAAGGAGGAAGTCAAGGAGGCTTTGATGGGGATGAAGTCCTTCTCAGCTCCGGGGCTAGATGGTTTCCAACCTGTCTTCTATAAGAAATATTGGAATCATGTGGGAGATAACTTGTGGAGCTTTGTTCGTGAAGCTTTTGAGGGGAGGATGGTGAGGGAGGAGGTGATGGACATCCTCTTGGTGCTCTTCCCAAAAGTGGACCACCCGACAGGAGTCAAGGAGTTTCGACCCATAAGCTTGTGTAATGTCACTTACAAACTCATCACTAAGGTGTTAGTTAACAGGCTTAGACCCTTCCTCAATACCCTGGTTGGGCCAATGCAAAATAGCTTCATTCCGGGGCGAGGGACAACTGACAACACCTTCTTGGCTCAAGAGATCATACACCACATGCACAAGTCTAAAGCTAAGAAAGGTACCCTTGTGATGACCCGGGTGTTTAAGCTATTTTTCTAGTTTATTTCCATGCATTTTGATATATTATTTAAGATATTTTGGTCATTTTATGTCACTCCATGATTATTTCATGCATTTTACTATTTTTATGTGGTTTTTAGTATTTTTATATATTTTTATGATTTTTATTTAGATTTATTAGGATTTAAGTTAATTTATTTTTAATTGATATGTTTTATTTTGAATTATTATCTTTTTAGTATTTTATTTTGATTTATTTTATCTTTTTAGGATTTAGTTTGTTTATTTATGGATTTTATCTTATTTTATCTGATTTTTATTTAATGTTAAAATCAGGAATAATAGAGCTGATCTGGCGCTGCTGTTCCATGGAATCTACCATGCACCTTCGGAGATCCAACGGTTGATATTTTCTTCTCTGCCACGGGCTACAATCAAGACGAAGGTCTACCATAAGAACGGTGGTGCGCGGAGCACTTGAATCCATACTTTAGGTATGCACCAATTCGAAGATGACACGTGGCAGCATTAAAAGACAAGGATTTTGGCCTTTCTCAAGCCTGGACCACGTGATGGAATCTCAAATAAGAAACGGAAAAAGTACAGAAGGTTGTTATTAGGGATATATTTGCAAGATATATATATATATATATATGGGGGAATAACAACAATTGGAACGTGATCAGAGATATATTTTGAGAGCAGCAGCCATTCTGGAGTTTTTCTTCCTGGAGCAAACCCTAGCACCCACTTTGAGCTTTTTGAAGAACCCTTTTTATTTTAATAATTTATTTGATTATGGAAGTCATGCTTGGCTAAACCTCCGTAGGTACTTGGGGTGTCTGGTTTGACTCTTTTGATCTTATGTTTTGATATACTTTTTAGACTCATGAATCCTATTTTTATTTATAAATTTCTCATCTTTTATCTATGAATCTTTATGCATGAAGATTAACTTTGCTATTTTGTATGCGATTGAGAAATCGTTAGAAAATAGGGATCCGGTGAGGAATTGATTAGGAACGCCTACGCCTTAGAGATAAAGGTAACTTCTAATTGTGTTGGCTAGTAACTAAGTGTTTTAATTCTCCAATTAAATTCGTCTAGGAACTAAGAGATTAGTGTTAGTAGTTTAATTGGAAGTTCTACGTAGTTAAGAGATTATCACGTAGAAACTTAGGCAAGCACCATAAATAAGTTAGATAATTCATGAGTTAATTAGTCTATTAAGAACATAAGTGAAATTGATGAAATCCTACCCCGGATACTTCCCCTTTTGATTGTTTTCAATACTACGTACTTGCTTTTCACTTTACTTTGCAATTAATTAAGTTCGTTTCAACAACAATTATCCATCCCCAAACCTTTTTCCTTAGTCTTTTTAGTTATTTAATAGGTTAAATTGCTTTAGACGAGTAATTTATTACTACTTAACGAATAGGTACACTTGCCTAGGAGTTATCACCTTGCTTTTAAAATTGATTTGGAGAAGGTGTATGACAGTGTCTCGTGGGCTTTTCTGGAGGAAACTTTGGTGCTCTACGGCTTTCCGAACACGATTGTTCGCCTCATTATGAGTTGTGTTTCATCTTCTCCCATTTCAATTCTGTGGAATGGGTCTAGGCTTCCGAAATTCAAGCTCGGCAAGGGGCTCAAACAAGGGGACCCTTTATCGCCATACTTTTTTGTGCTTTGTATGGAGCGTTTGTTCATTTCGATTCAAAACCTTGTTGATAATGGGGCGTGGAAGCCTGTGAGAATTTCTCAAGGTGGTCCCCCAATCTCTCATCTTTTCTTTGCAGATGATGTGCTGTTGTTCTGCCAGGCGACATCAGATCAGGTGAATCTTCTGGCGGCCACCATGAAATCCTTTTGTGATAGCTCAGGTCTTAAGATTAACCTCCAGAAATCTAAGGCCATCACATCCAAGGGGGTTAGTGCGGAGGTCAAGGCGGAGATCTCAGGTATTGCTCTCATTCCGTTTGTGAGGGATTTGGGAAAATATTTGGGCTTTCCATTGAGAGGGGGCGTAGTCAGAGGAGGAGCTTTGATTTATTGATTGAGAATATCCAGAGAAAGCTTGGCACTTGGAGATTAAGTATGCTGAACTTGGCAGGAAGAGTTTGTTTGGCGAAATCTGTAATTGCTTCCATCCCGACCTATACAATGCAGATCTTTTATCTTCCTCGTTGTGTAACCAACCGCATAAATAAAATCAGGCGATATTTCATTTGGGCTAGCAAGGCGGGCTCACGTGGTTGAAACCTTGTTAGTTGGCATAAAGTAGTAAAGACTAAGGAGCAAGGTGGCATCGCCATCAGAGACACCAATCTGGCGAATACAACTCTACTAGGCAAAGCAATTTGGAGTATTTTGCACAAACCCCATAAGCTATGGGTGGAGGCCATGAAGCATAAGTATTTGCATAACTCTTCTGTTTTGCAGGTGGAACCAAAAGTGTAAGACCCAGGATTTTAGAATTAAATAAATAATTAATTTCCAACTCACGCATAGGATTTTGTGTAAGCGTGAGGGGAACTTGACTTGTGTTTAATGTTTGGATTATTATTATGAAGAAGAAAGTTCAGGAAATGACTAAGAATAGTTCTACAGTCGCTATAGGTTATAGCACGAGTCTTATTCACTTCCGCCTTAGGGCAAAAACGCTAGTAAATGGCTAATCTTCTCTTAAAGCACTGTAGAAGCAAAATTCAAAAATATTCAGGGGAATATAAGAATTTATCTTATTCATTTCCATGACGAGTGTTTCGACACGAAACCTTGGAATGTACGAACGATCGATTTCGATTCTCGGAAGTTTGCCGAAACTGAATCCCTGATAGCTCAAAAACCTTAAAGTAATATGTCGATGAAGACTTTTTCTATTCGAAACTTCAAATGAAGATTCCACACGTGTACACCCATTTCTTTCGATGTTTTCGACCTTTCTTCAGAAGGAAGTTTTCTCTTCCGACATCAACTGCAAAAAGTAACATTTCGGGTTAAATCGATTAACACCGTTAGTGAATCGCCTGCTTAAATTCCAAGAAACCTGTTTCGAGTTCTGGAATTCTGTCGCCGGATTCCATCTTATAATTCACAGAGGAATGTGCAGGAAAAATCGGAATCGCGAAATTTTTATTTTCCCGCGTTTTCCACTTTCTATAAATAGCTTGAAAAAAAAAAATAACATCACCACCAACACACACACACGGCCAAGAGCAAGGAGGAAGAGAGGGGGAGAAGTGATTTTCGCCGATTCTTGCCTGATCGTCGCACTGACAGTTGCTACGCGTAGACTTTGAGGTATTGATGCTATTCCTTACCTCTGATCGTAAATTCCGTCATTTTTCTCTATGTCTTTCTGTGCTCAAAGTTTCGAGCTTTTTGTAAAACTGTCCAAATAACTTGATTTCAGTGTCTAAACTTATTCTCTACTAACCCAAGAGTACTTCTAGCGGATTACATTTCGCCGAATCTCGCCGAATCGTCGCAGAGCTTCGATTATGCTCCAATACCCATTTTCTGACTAAAGTTCCGTTTTTTGGATCAAAAACTCTCGACTGAGCTTAGCGTCAATAGGATTAGTTGTCATAAACGTCGTTGGTATCGACCTCATCCAATTTATTTTTTGAAATTCCAATTTTGAGTTTCCGAGCTAAAAATCTTGACCAAAATACCCCTAGTCGCATTTCGAATTCTAAAATTTTTCAGAGAGTTTCCCTGGCCTAGATATCGCCTAAGAATACCCAGGAATTAAATTAGATCGAAGAAAAAGTTCGGGAAACCCTATTTTTGAAAGTGGCCGAAACTTGTTTGTTAGGGTATTGTGTCCAAAAATAATTTTTGGGTCTGTATGACCTAAGCTATTGTGTAGCTCTTTCAATTGTTGAAATTTTGGCGTTGGTTTCGTGTCATTCCGAGTTCTGTAGCTCAAGTTATGCGCGTTTTAGGAAACGAAGTTCTGTTGTCAATTCGTGCCTAAGTAGGAACTCTGAAGCTTTAAAAGCTTTCTTTCCGGTTTCGATTAATGTTATTAGATAGTGTTGCTTCTAGCTTGTGTTGATGATTGTGTTTCCTTGTTCTAGGTTCGCAACTTCCATGCACAACTTCTACTCACGAAGGTAAGGGTAACTCAGTTTTAGAGCGTCTTTGAGTCTTGCATGCTTTTATCGCACTGCATGCGTTTGAGATGAAGGTGTTTAACTTGATTGGCATTTGATTATAATTGTTGTGCTGAACTGGGAAAATGTTTTCTGGAGGCTTTGCCCGAGTGAACTTATTGAGACGTGTGTCTCCGTTTTCTGGGAGGCTTCGGCCGTTTACTGGTTTCTATCATCGAACTGAGTTGGTATGCAGTTGAATTGATTTATGTTCGTTGATAATAGGAATAACATGTGGTTACTCCAAATTAATCATTGGTTTGGACATTGTTGTTTACTGACTTGGCATATAGGGCTTATGTATAAGAGGCGATCTGGTGGTTGTGTCCACCCGATTGTCCCGCCTTGTGTGGCGATAAGCGGCAATGAGGTGGTTGTGTCCACCCGATTGTCCCGCCTTGTGTGGCGCAATAAGTGGCGGTCAGGAGGTTGTGTCCATCTGATTGTCCCGTCTTGTGTGACGTATAAGTGGCGGTCAGGTGATTGTGTTCACCTGGTTGTCCCGTCTTGTGTGACGTATAAGAGGCGGTCAGGTGATTGTGTTCACCTGGTTGTCCCGCCTTGTGTGGCGCAATAAGTGGCGATGAGTAGGTGTGGACCTATCATTGTCCCCTCTTACGAGACGTCATTGATTAACCCATATTGTTGGTTTTACTGTTATCTGATTCGATGTTATATTGTTGAGGTTGTTGTTATCTGATTTGATTTCATGTTGTTGGATATATGTTGTCATCTATCTTGAATTAGGTTGCTAGCTTATGTGCCATGTTATGCACTTAAACTTTAATGACATGTTTTTCTCTTTTATACGTGGTAATGGCATGAAGTTAACCCTTTCTGTTTGCTACTTGTTGCTTGGGCGCTTAACGCTATTAGGCGATGGAGATCCTTCCGCCGAAGCTTAGCTGCTCGAGTTGGAGATCGGGTTGTAGGCGGTGGAGTAGAGGTGTAAGAAGCAGCTTTGTTTCTCTTATTGTGGATTATGTTTGAGTCTCCTTTTCTATATGAGAACTCTGTTATTAAAGCCTTGCTTCCGCCACTGTTAAAGTGCGCATACTTATTTTGAACCTTACTTATGGTATTGTAAACTAATATTAGAGCATATCGGGAAACATGTTATTTAAATAAAGTTATGATATGTTTCCAACCCTTTGGCTGAAGAGTTTAGTTGTTTTTCAGAAAAAAAATTCCCTTGGATTTTAGGGATTGCAAAATAGTCCTTAGACTTGTTAGGTTATTAATGTGATTCCTCATAAGCGAAATTGGGGCGTTACAAAAAGCAACAGACTCCCCAATTTGGAGGGGGATTCTCAAGGCGCATGACCAATTAAAGGAGGGATTCAAGTTTCGACTCGGAAACGGCGAAACATCTCTTTGGTATGGCAATTGGAGCGGAGATGGAGCGCTCGCGAGGAAGGTTCTGTATGTGGATATACATGACGTTCAGCTGTCCTTGCGTGATGTAATTTTGAATGGAAATTGGAACCTTGGCAGTGTTTATACTTCAATTCCGCCAGAGTATGCTCAGCAGTTGCATAACATAGAGCCTCAGATCAGACACAGTAGGCGTGATGTGTGGATTTGGGACAAAGGCGAGACAAGATGTTACTCTGTGAAGGAAGCTTATCAATGGTTACACAGGTTGAAGTATCCTTTGGCGGTCGCTGGAGACTGGAGGTGGGTGTGGCGCTTGAAGGTTCCGGAACGTGTTCGCTTTTTTGTCTGGTTGGTTATGCATCAATCAATCCAAACGAACGCGTACAGATATCGCTGCAACATGGCGGCGACACCAAATTGCTCTCGATGTTCGGCGACAGAGGAGGACGCCCTTCATTTCCTGAGGGATTGCCCCCAGTCTCGAGAGATCTGGATGAGAGTTGGGGCGATGGCTTGGCCGGGTTTTATGATATCTGATTGCGGAGATTGGGTTCGTCGCCACGCTCAAGGGAGGAACGGTATGCAATTTCTGGCTGGTGTTTGGGGATTTTGGAAGTGGAGGTGCAACATGGTGTTTGAGGAGCATCCATGGCCTAAATGAAGCCTGGAGACGCATCTGTCACGAGCATGACGAGATGGTGAGGTTCTTGGACGGCAGCGACGAGATTTCGGATGAGGTGCGGATGACAGCAAGGTGGAGACTGCCGTCAGAGGGCAGTGTGTCTTTGTGCGTGGATGGAAGCTTCCGATTGGATCCCAGGTGCATGGGTTGGGGAGGTATTGTGCGTGATTCTCAGGGGCTGTGGTAGGGTGGCTTTCATGGGTACAGGTGTGGAGGAAGTGCTTTCATGGCTGAGGCAATTGCTCTTGAAAGAGGTCTGCACTTTGTGTGGGACAGGGGCTATAGACAGGTAGTTGGCAATGTTGATTGCAGAAATTTGCTGCAAGCACTGGAATATGAGGAAAAATGTCAGCTTCTCCCCATCCTAGGTGATATATGAGAATTGCTCCAAAGGAGGTGGGTGGTTTCCTTGTCATGTTGGCAGAGATTGTAATGCGTCGGTGGACTGGTTGGCCAAAAGAGGATCGTCTTCGCTGCTGGATCTTGAGTGCTCGCTGGATTCTCCGCCCTGGGAGTTGGAGGTCCTTATTTTGAGGGACCGTTTAAGCTCGTTGTAGTTGTTTTTTGCTTGTAGTTTTCCGAAGGAACAAAAAAAGTTTCTATTAGTAGCTTCTGAACATTACAATTGATTCTACGAAAAGAGAAATTGATCTTAACATGCTATGCATATGATTGAATTAGTCTTAGATTTAGATCACCTAATAGAGGATTGAATAACTGTGGGCCTGGGCTTGTTAAACAGAGGTCGGTTCTTTTTGGCAAACACTAAACAGAGGTAGATAGTTAAGGGGGCTAGACCTGAATCAAAAGTCATGTATTGAAGTTAGTTAGATACAGTTGTAACTGTCAAATTTGTTAACAATAGTAGATTGGTTAGACCGGGATGACTTTGGAAATTGGATTGGGAGAGACTAGCCCCTTGAATGCTAGAATTGTAAACACAATTTCATTCTTCCATAAGATAAATACTAGTCCAAATATGCATTGTGTCTTAGAGTAATAGAGTTCGCCTACTAACGTGGACTGGCTTTTAAGTTCCAATAAAATCACCCATTAATTGGATTCTATTTACTAATGCATTTTTTTTCTCTACATAGGGCTATACCGATATCGTATCGGTGATGCACTTCAAGTGGTTGGATTTTACAACGACGCTCCACAATTTTGATTCATGTGCAGGTAAAATGTTGTAATCAGCATTGATAGTGATAAGACTAGTGAAGAGGATTTGCACAAGAGCGTCAATGTGGCTAAGAAATTGTTAGAGCCTTATGATGCTCTCCTAGTGGACTACACTAGTTACCCTGATACTTCTTTAGCATCATGACACTAAGTATTGTACTGGTAAATTCTGCATCATGGTTCAAAGATGAAGTTAGGGGTGGGGTCCCACTTCATACAAAGGTTCTTTAGGAATGTTGCATTGTAGTTGAAGAGCAACTGGACTATGTATATTGTCATTTGCGCAATAACGGGTCAATAGGGCCAATGTGAATGAAGTGGCAAAAATACCTGGACTCATGGGTACCCGCACGTAAATACCAGCCCGGATAATAGGACCCATGGGTATGAATACCCATAGGCAATGAAACGAGTATTTTAACTACCCGTTTATAAACGGGTGGGGCGGGTATCGTTTGCGAGAACTCGCAGGTAACCAATCATTACTAAAAAAAATAATGAATTGGTCATTAAACTTGGAATTGCACAAGAAAACATAACCAATGATTTTAATTTTACACGAAAGTAATCATTAAGAAGAAATTGAATATTCGTGCATTTTGAATCAAAAACTGAAATGAAAAACTTCAAAATGAAAGCTAACGAGAATTTTTTTGGAGAGGAAATGAAATTATATTAAGAATTCAAAGAACCCAATACATCCGCCTGAATGAAAGCAATTAAACCCAGGGGAGCATTCTCCACCGAGTCAACATCGGAATAATCATAAGCCAACATGGAAACAAAATCAGCTGACTGATTACCTTTTCTCCTAACAAAACTGAAAGCAAAAAACTCAAAAGAAGAAGCTAAAATCTTGTAGTCATGAATAATAGAAGCAAAGTAAGAAATTTCCTTGTTCATCCGATGCCATGCGTTGACGAGCACTTGGCAATCAGATTCAAAGATCACTCGGTTGTAACCAAGAGACAGAGCTTTCTGAAGTGCCCAACGAAGACAAATCGTTTCAGCCATGAGCGGTGATGATACCGTAGTGATCGGGCCACAAGTAGCAGCTATGAAGCTTCCATCTCCGTCCCGCACCACCAGCCCCAAACCAGCCCCCCCGAGAAGCATCATAGGCAGCATCTATATTCACCTTCAACGAACCAGCTCCCGGTGGAACCCAACGACCATCACGTGAAGAAACAACCAGAGAAGACGCGCGAGGCTTCCCGACGGCCACCTCGAGCAAAGAACGACACCGCTGCAACAGCCAACAGATATCGAGTTGTTCCCCATGAAAAATAAGCTTGTTCCTCCTCTCCCATAGGGCAGCGCAACCTGCGAACAACACCTTCAACGCCTCATCATTGACCACCTCAAAGAGCTGATGTAGAACATGAGCGAATTCAGTAGGTTGGTGAGGTAACATAGCATCAAACCTGCAGCTCAAAGATGAAGCAAACCAAAATGGCAGCAAGTGGAAAAAGCATGGACCAAGCTCTCCAGCTCCATCTCGCAAAGAGGGCAAAGAGTATCAAAATCCAAGCCACGCAAGTTGAGGTTGGCTCTCACGGGTGCAGCGCCTCTGCATAATCTCCACATCAGCTCCTTGACCCTTGGTCGTGTCTCAAGTTGCCAAAACCTTTTCCAAAAACCGGCAGAAACCTCATGACTTGTGGACGATGAGGCAGCAAGTCTATTCTCATGGTTTCTGATGAAACAGTACCCAGATTTTGCTGAATAAAAACCATCTTTGGTACCTGGCCAAAAAACATCATCCTCAATAGGGAACAAAGGCAATGGAAATGAAGCAATTTGCTCAACAACCATTGGTGGAAAAATAGTAGACAACACCGTCATGTCCCATGAATGGGATCCGGCGTCTATTAAGTCTGAAACATAACACACATCCGTTACCGGTGTGGTTAAACTCAATGTTCTGAAAATCGGACCGGACCGGCCGGTTCGACCGGTTCAACTGAGAACCGGACATGGTACCGGTCTGGAACACTGCAGAAACCGCTGGAAAGTAAACCGGAATCGAACCGCTCAAACCGGTCTAAAACCGGTTAAAACCGGAAAAACCGGTAGACCAGTGGTCAAACCGGATACAGTTTAAAATATGTTTTTTTCTCTCTCTTTAACTCTCCTCTCTCAACAGATTTAGATTTCCGTGCGCACCAGCTTTTCACTTTTCAGAATTCTCCCCTCCCAATGTCAATCTTTCCACTTTCATTGTCAATCTAAACTTAAAAAATGGAGAAATATTAAATATGGTTTGGAATTTTCACCACTTTCCAATATATACTTTTTTTATAGTAACACCACTTTCCAATATATACAGTACCAAGGATCTGATGTTTTTACGTTCATAAAAGGATCTGATGTTTTTAATTATTTTGTACCTACCACTGTATAACAAAAATATGATGCTAGGAAACATGTTCGTTACTTTGTTTTATTTTGAATATATAAACTTGATAAAACTTTAATTATTTCATGATAGTATGTTTAATTAACATGTCCTGGCCAATGAAAAAATTAACACGTCCTAGGTGCATTCATTTTATTTATTATTTTGTTGGCTCCATATTCACTTATTGTAATATTACATGTAATTAAAATCAAATTTGGGTAAAAATGTAAGAGTAACATAATAAGTATTAGTATTATTAAATGATATTTAGTATATTCTATATATTTTAAATATTAATATATTATTAACGGTTGGACCCCGGTCTAACCTCGGTTGAACCTATAAACCTTAAACCAGTGCCATCACCGGTTCAATGATCGGTCCGGTTTTCAGAACATTGGTTAAACTCCCACTTGAGTGGGTGAAAAATTCGTATCCAGTTATCGTGCCAAACACGCACTTTGGTACCGTCACCAATCTTCCACACACAACCTGTTTTAAAAATCCACCTGGCCCGGCAAATGCTAGACCAAATATAGCTTGGTCTATACCTCTTGCGAGCATGCCAAATTGAAGAATTTGGAAAATAAACCGATTTAAAAACCTTGCCAAACAAAGAGTTTGGTCCTTTAAGCAACCTCCACCAATTTTTTGCTAGGAGGGAATCATTAAAAGATTTAAAATATCTGAAACCTAGGGCCCCATCAAGCTTACACGCTTTCATCTTGGACCAGCTTAACCAGTGTAAACCATTTCTATCTGAATCATTGCTCCAGTAAAACTTGATAGGAGTAATGGCATTCAAGAAAATTTATTTAAATATATTTTCTTTGTTCAGTTACTAAAACAATACACTAATTAACATTCAAGAATTGTTTAGTAGTTTTAGTTGTGTATTATATGGCATCAACCGTTTTCAGTTACATTCCTTATGTTTTTAAAGGCTTTAAAAACATCTTTATTAGGCTTTGATTAGTAAATAGCCGGTGGGATTGTAAGAGTGGGATCATGGCTGTTATAAGAAAGGGATAAGAAGCCATTTGGTAGGTATGGATGGAAAATGATAATATAGTATAAGTTAAACTTTCTTTCTATCTTGGGAATTCTGAGCATTGTTGTAGAGACTCCAACATGTGTAGGTTCTGAGTGCACAATACCTTGCATGTGGCTGTGTTAACCGTGGGGAGCAAACCCGGCAATAGATTGCACCGGAGGTCTGCCGGAATTTTTGCTTTCAAGGCAGTGGTTCGTCCACAGCGCAGTCTTTCTTCCTAATATTTCCAACAAAACTTTGAAACCAAACTCTCAATCTGAGAGCATAAACTACCCGGAAGGGCAAAAACGGACATAACATAGGAAGGAATTGCTTGAGCCAGAGCTTTAATTAAAACCTCTCTACTTGCTCGAGATAAAGTTTTTTCCTTCCAACCTTTTAGCTTTTTCCAAACACGGTCCTTCACAAACCTGAAAATCTGAGACTTTGACCTCCCTATAATAGTTGGTAGCCCCAGGTACTTCTCGTACCTCTCTACTGCCACCACGCCTAGAAGGAGTGTGAGCTTCTGGACCCTAGACGGTGCCACATTCCTACTACAAGTAAGCTAAGATTTCTCCACGCTAATTTTTTGCCCTGAAGTCCTCTCAAAAGTCTCAAGAATCTCAACCACACAATTTGCCTCCTCCGCATTAGCCTTAGCAAAGACTATACTGTCATCGACGAACAAGAGATGAGAAATGGTTGGCGCTTTCTGAGAATTTTAATCCTGACAATAAAGAAGAGCTTATCGCTCTTTCAATCATGGCTGAGAACACCTCCCCGCAAAGAATAAACAGATACGGCGAAAGCGGACCGCCTTGCCTCAGGCCACGCTGTGGTTGGAAAATCCTTTGAGGTTGGCCATTAAGCAAAACAGAAAAGTTCACCGTCGAAACGCACTGCATAATCAAACTAACCCAACTCGAGGGGAAACCCATCTGAACTAAAGTACTCTGGAGGAACGAGAAATTAACAATGATACCGAACCAAAGAGCAAAGGGGATACTAAATAGGGACGGGTACAACAAATTTATCTTTGGGAAAAAAGGACAAATTTATGTTAGGAAAATAAAATGATAATACTTTCTCAAGAAATTGATACTGCTTCTAAAAAAAATGTGTGGGTATCCGGACCCTTTTAATACCTGGATACCCGCTTATTCAATGGCCGGTCTGTGGCTCCGTCTCCAAGTAAATACCCGTAGGTACTGGGGCGGGTTATTCCGATTCTGGGTACCTGCCCCGTTGTCATCCTAAATGTGAGTGTAGCAGCTATGAGAATAAAAAGGAGACGAAGAACAACTGTGATATGATTTTGCCATTGATTCCTTAGGTTTTTCTCCTTTTTTTTAGTTATTTCCATTATGTGTGGCTAAAATTTTATAGTGCTAGGGATTGATCTAATTTTCCTTTCAACTATGTGTATTGAACCACTTTAAAAAAAAAACTATGTGTTGAACCAGTTTTAGTTATAATTATGGATTCTCTTTTCAGTCAGAATTTTCCTGTTTTATAATATTTTTTTTTTGGGATTTGGAGATAAATTGAGCAAGAGTTTTTGCATCTTTGAAATAAGGCAACAAATTATTTGTGCTTGCCTGAATTGAATTTATCTTCATCTCTAATTAATTGGATTAAGTACTAATAAATTAGTTATCACTAATTAATTTGAAGAGACATTTATGAAAAGAATTTATAAGAGATAAAAAAAATAGTAGGTGGAATTTTTTATTTTTTTTGTAACAACCGAAGTCCGAAACCGATAGTGCCATATGACACGAAAGGTCCATGCACAAATGAAAATGAAAAAAAATATTAACGTGGAGATCTTTACCAAAAATCCTGTCAGGCTGTGATTAAGAAAAACGTGGGTTTATGATAAGTTTTAATCACAGAAAAACGTGGGTTTATGATAAGTTTTAATCACAGAAAATCTTCGAGTACTTAAACTATGCCAAAACGTGATCCATCAACAGGCAAAGTGCTTTTAGTTGGTGAGTAATTAATGCAAATCTGACATAAAATTAGCTGCTCATGCATTTCGTGAGATGTTTAACACTGCTTATATTTGTTCACAGACCAATTCTCCACAGCTAAAGAAAATGGATATAAAAAGGATAAAAAAAGGAAAATAGCAAAAGAAGAAGAGAAATAACAACATAATTAAAGTGAATGAAAATAACTCCCATAAGACAGAAAGTGATGAGTGGTAGCTTAAATGAAACGTTTCCATACATTGACATCACAGTTACGGATGGAAGTGAGTCAGACCGCTCATAAGACCTATGACCTAGCCTACATCAGGTCCAGGCTAGATCAAGTTAATAAATAGACATGGTTAAGACTTTTTTGAAAGCCTATTTAATTAAAAAGTGAGGCTTAGAACACTCAAAAAGTCTTATAAGCCTAACAGACGACTTATCTATTTAAATAAATATAAAATAATTTATTATTTCTATTATTTTTGCATTAAAATTTTATAATAATATCTTCATATTTTATCTTTATTGACTTATTTATATGTTTAAACATGTTAGACTATATGATAATTTAACCATATAAACTTCAAAAATGGACTGATGATACAAATTTATCAATCCACTCGAATGTCTTATTACAAAACAAGCTTTTAAATAGACTAGGTCAGACCAGACTTTCAAAATGTCTAGATTCAGGCCTAAAAGAAATTCTACGATAGGTCGGACCTTGAATTTTGTAAGTAGGTCCGGCCTATTTAACTAAAGCATGGCTTAGCTCAACCTATTTCTACCCCCTAATCATAGCAAGCGTAAGTGAGGACATTCGCAGGATATCTGTTTTGTTTTTTTCTTTTCCAAATCTACCTTCTAATCTTTTTTTTTTTTTAAAGATTTGTCTTCAAATATTAACTGAGAATTTTTCTATGAAATTCGAAATTTTGTATGAAAAGTTTCTACGAAAAATCACATGAAAATTTTGTTGGAAAATTAACAAAAAACTCAAACGCCACAAATTAACCACCATAAATCGATTTCGACTCATGGTGTGAATATTTCTGAAATTGAAAATTATTGCTACTTAAAAGAGTTAACCGCACTAAAATGTGGATGTTCCCAGATAGAAAATGATTGTCACTTGCAGTGACACAGTTTTACCTTGCGGAGGCAATATATATATATATATATATATATATATATATATATATATATTGTATGATCGCGATTTGAGTTTTTAAAAAGTCACATGATCATTAAATGACATTAAATCTCAACCATTTATTTGTAATTGTAGGGTTACAATTTGATGCTTTCATCTCTCACAATAAACATTGCTCTCACTTGATATGTGTTTTTATTTTTTTTGTCAAAACACATAAAAAAAGTTGTTAAAAGGGGGTCAAAGACTTAAAACCAAACGTCTTAAACTAAGGCAGACCTAAATAAAAACTCATCCCTAAAATCTCAATAAGTATCACCTAATACATGTGAACTAACTAGTCAGCTACTCTATGTAAGACCCAAGTTTTTAAGTTTAGGATAAGTGAATAAAATTCTTATTCACGATTAGGTTTGATGTATCGTGAAGGGAAACCTGAACAAGAGTTTATTGAATGGAATAAATTTATGAAGGAGAAAGTTCAGGAAAATTCTAAGGATTGTATCAAAATCGATAAAAGTTATAGCACGACTAATATTCGCCAAAACCTAGGGCAAGGACACTAGTAAATAGCTAATTTACACTTAAAGACACGATGGAAACTAATTCCAAAAATCTTCAGAGAAATGTTAGGACTTCTCTTGATCGTCTATAAACAAGCGTTTCGATGCGAAACCTTAGAATGTACGAACGTCCGATTCCAATCCTCGGAGGTTTGCCGAAACTAAAACCCTGATAGTTCAAGAAACCTAAAATCAACCGACGATGAAGACTTTTTCTATTCGGAGCTTCAAATGAAGATTCCACACGCGTTCACCCATTTTTCTTGATGTTTCCAATCTTTCTTCAGAAGGAAGTTTTCTCTTCCGACATTCACTGCAAAAAGTAGTTTTTCGGGTAAAATAGATTTACATCGACTTTGAATCGTTTACCTTAACTCCAAGAAACCTCTTTTGAGTTTTGGAATTCTGTCGCCAAAACCTATCTTAGAATTCACGGAGGAACGCGCAGGAAAAATCGGAATCGCGAAATTTTCATTTTTCCGCATTTTCCAAAACCTATAAATAGCAAGAAAATGAGAAAATTTGCAAAACCTTCACCATTTTCACCATAGAGGCCGCGAGTTTGAGAGGAGAGGGAGGAGAAAAGATTTTCGCCATTTCTTGTCCGATTGCTTCACAGTTCGTTGCTACTTGAAGACTACGAGGTATAGATGCTAATCCTTACTTCTGATCGTCATTTCCGTCGTTTTTCTCTTTGTCTTTCTGTGCTCTAAGTTTTGAGGTTTTTGCAAAACTGTCCAAATAACTTCATCTTTCTATTTAAACCACCTCCCTACGTGCCCAAGAGCATGTTTAGCGGATTACATTTTGCTGATTCTCGCCGAATTGCCGCCGAGTTTCAATTCTGCTCCAAATACCCATTTTTAGGCAAAGTTTCAACCTTTGGACTGAAAACTATCGACTTAGCTTAGTGCTAGTAGGATTAGTCGTCATAAACGTCGTTGTTGACGTCCCCATCCAATTTGTTTTTCGAAATTTCAATTTTGAAATTCTGAGCTAAAAATATTGACAAAAATACCCCTGCGACAGTTTTCGATCCGATAATTTTTCCGAGTTTAGATTCACCTTAGTTACGACTAATAATAATCTAGGAACCAAGTTTGATCGAAGAAAAGTCGGCGCACACAATTGTTGTGTGTGGCCGTGAGCTACCCTAGGGGAGGAGGAAAATTTCTTTTTCGAAAACTTGTCCGATTTCGTTAGATTATCGTACCTCGGAGTATATGCTACTTCGTGTAACCTTAGTGAGTATTGATTGCTGAGTTTCTGACTGTTTATGATGGAATTCTGTGGTTTTTGCTTTAAGGTTCTTTTGAGGAAATTCCCGAAGAACAAGGCGTGGATTGTGAAGGAGCGTTTGAGGAGAACCCTGGAGGAGCTACAGGTGAGGGCTACTCACTGAACTATTAGCTAATGCTTTAGGTGTCGACGCATTCGACTTGATTTACTGTTTATGCACTTGTTTGTGTTTGACTGGGAAAATGTTTTCTTAGGCTTCGGCTGACAATGATGATTAGTCATCTATTAATTGTTTTTGAGATTGACTTACATGTTATGTGCTAAATGGTTAATCTAGGATGTGTGATATCTGCTCTATATGCTAAGTGCTACGTGGTTAATTTAGGATGTGTTGATATATGAGCTATGCTTGTTGGACTGTGTTAATTTAACTATGCTATTACACATATATCTGTGGTACTGGAGGGTGAGGATAGCGGGCAGGTCATGCAATATTTTTATGAGATTTTGAGAGAGTTTGACAGGACGAACGAAGTTCGGGCCTTGTTATGTTTTAGTGGATCGAGACATTCTCTGGGAAACACTTGGGATCATGGGATCTTTGAAACTCATAGGAATTACGATAAGACTAAATGGTGTTGGAACATGTTGCCATGCATTTTGTCTAAACAACCGATTGTCGAAGCAGATGCCGTGGCATCTGACCTCGTGAAGCTAGGGCATCAGTCCTCAGCTTGTGTTTATGTTGTGGGCCCTCTGAAGATTTACTGAAGATATGTTTTTGAGTTACTTGAGGAGCAAGTAGCTATTCCAGAAGGGTTTATTTGTTGGGTTGTTATTTGTTGAAACAATCTTTGTTAAAAGATTGGTTTCTATCTTTACTTGTGCAATAAGAAACCGAATCTATCAAGATTGCGTTTTGAATTGCTGTTACTGCAATCTGTTTCTTCAACCCGTGCCAACCCTAAAGCCCATGCTACCGCTGTTGAAGTCTATAAAAGGATGAAGACCTAAAACGTGAAGGCGTCGAAGCTGATAGAGAGAGATCGTGTGTTTTAGGATCTATTAATTGTGCTTTGTCCTATGTTAGTTGTGAATCTGTCTTTGCTCACTGATTCTATAAAGCAAAGAGAGATTCTGTGTTGTTTGATTGCGTTCAAACTCTACTTGTTCATTGTGTTTACCAATCACTGTGGCAGTGATTGAGAGAAAGTGAGAGGGGCTCTCATACATAGGTTGAGATTCTAAGTAGAAATACACTGGGTAGATTAGGAAGTGAACTATGAACTGAGTTGTTCATGAGTGTCTGTAATTTCTGAATCTTGAGATAGTGGATTTCCTTTCTTTGGATGCAAACCCTCCAGATGTAGGTGAAAGTTTTTCACTGAACTGGGTTAACAACTTCTGTGTGTTATTGTTTTGTTGTTAAGTTCTGTTTTACTTTTAAGCGATTGTCGAACCTCTTGTTCCAGCATCGTGCAGGACAATCGTATCAGAGGGAACCTGAATTACAATTGGCATCAGAGCAGGCACCCTGTTCTGGTTGGGTGAGCTCCAGGGAGTTTTATTCAAGTTCTCATGGATAACAAGGAGGGAGGATCAGTGAATAGGCCACCCATTCTGGATGGTACTAACTATGACTACTGGAAGGTTCGCATGACAGCCTTTCTCAAATCGATTGACAAGAAGACCTGGAAAGCTATTGTCAAGGGTTGGAAGCACCCCACTAAGGCTGAGGTTGAAGGCACCTCTACTACTGTTGTGGAAAAACCTGAAGAAGAATGGACCAGTGTTGAAGATGAAGCTGCACTTGGAAATTCAAAGGCTCTAAATGCTATTTTTAATGGAGTTGACAAGAATATGTTTAGGCTGATCAATACATGTACTGTGGCAAAGGATGCTTGGGAGATTCTGAAAACTGCACATGAAGGAACTACTCGAGTAAGGATGTCAAGGCTTCAGATGCTTACTACTCAATTTGAAAATTTGATGATGACTGAAGAAGAGACTATTTCAGAATTCCACATGCGTGTCCGTGACTTGTCTAATGCTTCATTTGCTTTGGGAGAACCTATGTCAGATGAGAAACTTGTAAGGAAGATTCTGAGATCTCTTCCTCAGAAGTTTGCTATGAAAGTCACTGCAATTGAGGAAGCTCAAGACATTGAGAACATGAAGGTTGATGAACTTATTGGCTCTTTGCAGACATTTGAGTTGAAACTGAGTGGAAAATCTGAGAAGAAGAATAAGAGTATTGCTTTTGTGTCTAACACTGATGAAGGTGATGATGAAGACTGTGAGGGTGAAAACTTCTCTGAGGCTCTGGCTATGCTAGCAAAAAAAAATTCAACAGGGCTTTGAGGAAAATTGACAAAAGAACCAGACCTAATGCCCAGGACATGAAGTTCGATAACAAACCCAAGTTTTCAAATTCTCAAAGGAAGACCAAGGAAGAAGAAAGACCTGTTCAGAACAAAGGAGTGAAGGATATGGTCACATCAGGTCTGAATGTGCCACTTATCTAAAGAAGCAAAAGAAAGGTATGATGGTAACTTGGTCAGATGAAGACACTGAAGATGAGGAGGAGATATCTGCAAACAAAGTCAATGCTTTCTCTGGAACTATCTGTGAGTCTGAGACGAATGATGAAGACATCTCTGATGAGGAATTGGCTGAAACTTACAAGCTGCTACACAACAAGTGGGAAGAAGCATGCAAACTTGTAAGAGAAAAGCAAAGTGAGATAGACCAACTTGTTTCTCAGAATGAACGGTTGAAAGAGCTCAGCACTAAGCTGAAGGAAGATCTGGAGGAATGGCAAAGTAAGTTTAATAATGCTGATGTTATGGAAAAAGCTAACCTAATGTTGATTAATGCAGGACTTCAAGAGGAAGTGACAACTCTGACAAGAAAACTTGAAGCTACTCATAAATCTGTTAGAATGTTGAACAGTGGTTCTGATATGCTTGATGAAATTCTTAAAGAAACTAGCAAGCAAGGAGGGAGTTTGAAGGGAATTGGTTTTAACTATAGAACATCAAACAAAGAAAATCAGAAAGGTTCGAAGAAATTTGTGTCTGCTGCAAAACAAACTGAATTCAAGAAGCCCAGAGATTATCAGTTGCCAGATTCAGTGCCTGGATATGTCCCTCTGCATGTGAAACCCCAGCTTAAGATTGACAAAACTGTACCTTGGAAGTGTCACTACTGTGGTAAGAATGGTCATATAAAGCCCTACTGTTACAGGTTATATGGTTATCCTCAGATGTACGATAAAAAGCCTGTTCAGATGAGGAAGCAATGGAAGCCCAAGGGTGAAGTCAGATGTCAGGTAGCCTACACGTCTTTCAGAGCATCATCAAAGGAAGATTGGTATTTTGATAGTGGCTGCTCAAAGCACATGACAGGAAACAAGAGCTTCTTGCAAGACATCAGAAGTCACTCCACCAACTATGTTACTTTTGGAGATGGAGCTAAAGGAAAGATCAAGGGAGTAGGAAAGCTTGTTAGCACAAAATCTCCTAACTTGAACAATGTGTTACTTGTAAATGGTTTAACTGCCAACCTAATCAGCATAAGTCAACTGTGTGATCAAGGGTATGATGTGAAGTTCAATAAGATAGAATGTGTTGTGACCACTGATGATGAGAGAGTTGTGATGAGAGGAGTCAGATCAAAAGACAACTGTTACATGCGGACATCAGAAGAAAAAGCTCATGTTTCCAGATGTTTGTTAACTAAAGAAGATGAGGTGAATGTATGGCATCAAAGACTAGGACATCTCAACTACAGGAGCATGCAAAAGGTCATTGCTGATGAAGCAATAAGGGGATTGCCCAATTTGAGCTTGGGATAAGGAAAGCTATGTGGAGAATGTCAGATTGGTAAGCAAACCAAGGTGCCACACAAGATGCTCCAGCATCAGACCACGACGAAGGTTCTGGAATTGCTTCACATGGATCTCATGGGTCCCATGCATGTTGAAAGCTTGGGAGGAAAAAGGTATGTGTTTGTCTGTGTAGATGATTTTTCAAGGAATACATGGGTTGAATTTATGAGAGAAAAATCAGAGACTTTCGAAATATTCAAGAATCTATGTTTGAGACTTCAGAATGAGAAGGACTGTGTGATTATAAGAATCAGAAGTGATCATGGAAGGGAGTTTGAGAATTCAAAATTCTTGGAGTTTTGTGGAACTGAAGGTATTAGCCATGAATTTTCTGCCCCCATCACTCCACAGCAGAATGGAATTGTTGAAAGGAAAAATAGAACTCTCCAGGAATCAGCTAGAGTAATGTTACATGCTAAGAAGATTCCACACCAGTTCTGGGCTGAAGCTATGAGTACTGCCTGTTACATACATAATAGAGTCACCATCAGGGCAGGGACATCCTCTACACAGTATGAGCTATGGAAAAGTAGAAAGCCATCTGTAAAATATTTTCACATATTTGGAAGTAAATGTTATATCCTTGCAGATCGTGATCCTAAGAGGAAGCTTGATCCTAGAAGTGATGAAGGAATTTTCATGGGGTATTCTATGAACAGCAAAGCTTATAGAGTTTTTAACTCTCGCACAAGGACCATGATGGAATCTGTGAATGTGACTGTGGATGATGAACCAAGCAAGAAGGAAGAAGCAGTTCTGAATGAAGATGATGATGGTGCTGATGTTCCAGCCGATGCTCTAGCAACCGCCCTCGACAATGAGTCAGAAGCAAGTGCTGATGAAAAGGAAGACAAAGATATCACATCAAACAAAGCTCCATCAATCAGGGTTCAGAAGAATCATCATCAAGAAAACATTATTGGTAATCTTCAAGAAGGGGTGACTACCAGATCCAGAAGTATAATTGCTCACAGTTGTTTCATCTCTAAGATAGAACCCAAGAATGTTAATGAAGCTTTCACTGATGAATACTGGATAAATGCTATGCAAGAAGAGCTAGAGCAGTTCAGGAGAAATGAAGTGTGGGAGTTAGTGCCTAGACCTGAAGAAGTAAACATCATTGGCACTAAGTGGATTTTCAAGAACAAATCAGATGAAACTGGAACAGTCACAAGGAATAAAGCAAGGCTAGTTGCTCAAGGATATACTCAAATAGAAGGAGTTGATTTTGATGAAACCTTTGCTCCAGTAGCTAGACTGGAATCTATAAGACTCTTGTTAGGTGTTGCTTGTCTCTTGAAGTTCAGACTTTATCAGATGGATGTGAAGAGTGCTTTTCTGAATGGCTATTTGAGTGAAGAAGTTTATGTTGAACAGCCTAAAGGATTTACAGATCCACATGATCCAGATCATGTGTACAAGTTGAGGAAGGCCTTGTCTGGCTTGAAGCAAGCACCTAGGGCTTGGTATGAAAGGTTAACTGAATTCCTTGTAAGCAATGGTTACAGTAAGAGTGGAATTGATAAAACTTTGTTTGTAAAGAATGACAAAGGTAAGCTCATGATAGCACAGATTTATGTGGATGACATTGTCTTTGGAGGAATGTCGAACTCAATGGTGGAGCATTTCGTCCGACAAATGAAATCAGAATTTGAGATGAGCCTAGTTGGTAAATTGAATTATTTTCTAGGACTACAAGTCAAACAAATGGAGGATTCTATGTTCATATCACAGAGTAAGTATGCTAAAGGGTTAGTCAAGAAGTTTGGCCTTGAAAAGGCTGGTCACAAGAGAACTCCTGCTGCTA
The DNA here is from genome assembly GCF_012489685.1 of Lotus japonicus. NCBI lineage: Eukaryota > Viridiplantae > Streptophyta > Magnoliopsida > Fabales > Fabaceae > Lotus > Lotus japonicus. Next base: position 67,443,940 of record NC_080043.1, read on the forward strand.
CACACATCAAACTTTCCAAGGATGAGCAGGGGGAAGATGTTGATCAAAGTCTCTATAGAAGCATGATTGGAAGCTTGTTGTATCTCACTACTAGCAGACCAGACATCACATTTGCCGTCGAAATTTGTGCTAGATATCAAGCAGCTCCTAAAGCCAGTCATCTGCTACAAGTCAAGAGAATTATCAAGTACATCAATGGCACAAGTGACTATGGTATTCTCTATACTCATGATACAAATTCCTCTTTAGTTGGATTCTGTGATGCAGATTGGACAGGTAGTGCAGATGATCGAAAGAGCACATCTGGTGGATGTTTCTTCCTAGGGAATAATCTGATTTCATGGTTTAGCAAGAAGCAGAATTGTGTCTCATTGTCTACAGCTGAAGCAGAATATATTGCAGCAGGAAGTAGTTGTACACAACTCATGTGGATGAAGCAAATGCTGAAGGAGTATGATGTTGAACAAGATGTCATGACATTGTACTGCGACAATCTCAGTGCAATTAATATTTCTAAGAATCTCATACAGCATAGCAGGACCAAGCATATTGACATTAGACATCATTTTATTAGAGACTTGGTGGAGGATAAAATTGTTAAGTTGGATCATATTACAACTGACAAGCAATTGGCTGATATTTTCACAAAACCCCTTGATGCAATCACTTTTGAAAAATTAAGAGGAAGTCTAGGGATTTGTCTTTCTGATGCATAGCAATTAGCGTGCCCCAGTGTGTTAACGGCTAGTTTATTCTTGGTCATCATTAACTGCCGTTGTGACATCAGCAGAGAGAAAGTTACTTCATGGTTCACTTATCCTATAACTACCTCCAACGGGCAAATTGTGTTCTCTCAACCGCTTGTGCATCTATCTTCTTCAAGTCTTATCATCTCTCATTTGCAATTCTGTTTCGTTGTTATGTACTCTGTTTGTATTTGCTCTCAATTCATCATGTCTCAAAGTTCAGGAAAGAAGGAATCTGTCAAGGCCAAGATTGAAAGGACTGCTAAAGGAGTCAAGGGTATGGGTTTGAAGAGTGATTCTTCTCAACCATCTTCTGTGTCCAAGAAAGCTCCCAAGAAGATGAGATCACGAAACCCAACGTGTAAGGGCTACAAATCACAGGTCAAGAATAGCAAAGCCCTAAATGTTCCTATCCTTGAGGATGTTCCTGACGAAGAGGAAATCAATGATGAAGATTCTCCTGTGAAATCGCCCCCTGATGTTGTACCTGATGTTGAGACATCTGGGTCTAAGGAAAGTTCTGCTCAAGAAAAACCTGGAAAGGATTCCACTTCTCATGAAGACTCAGGTGGTGCTACCCAGCCTGATATCTCTGTTTCATCCCCTTCAAAGGATACTGATCCGAAGAATGGTAACTCTGAGGGTATCAATTCTGAAGAGCCAATCCAGGCTCCAGCCTCTGTTCAGAACATCTCTGATGATGATTCTGATGATGTTCCTCTGACCGAGTCCTTTGCTGATAGTGTTGCTGCGAGGATGAAGAAGAAAAGAAGGGGTTCTTCTCCTGAAGTCACTCTTACTCCATCAAAGAAATCCAAGTCTTCACCTATAACCTACAAGTCACGACAGGCTAGTGTGAAGAGTAAGGGAAAGCACAAGGAAGACAAGACTCCCACTGAGAAGAAGAAGAGGAAGATTCCAGTTGCAGACTCTGAGTCAGATGTTGAAGTCGGTGTCCAGGACATTCGATCTTCCGAGAAAAAGAAGTTTTCTGGTAAGCGTATCCCTCAGAATGTTCCTGCTGTTCCTATTGATAGAGTGTCTTTCCACTTAGAAGAGAATGTTCAGAAGTGGAAGTTTGTTTGCAAGAGGAGAATGGCCAAGGAAAGGGAAGATGGTTCTGATGTTCTTGAATGCAGAGATGTAATTGCACTGATTGAGAAAGCAGGTCTGATGAGGACTATTCAGAATGTTGGACGGTGCTATGAGAAGCTTGTGAGAGAGTTCTTGGTGAATCACTCTGTTGATGTGGGACTTCCTGATAGTGCAGAATTCAGGAAAGTGTATGTGCGGGCTGAATGTGTGATGTTCTCACCTGCTGTGGTCAATCAAACACTTGGAAGAAGTGCTATTGAATTTGTTGGTGAAGAAGTGTCTATGGATGATGTTGCCAAGGAGGAGCTTACTGCAGGTCATGTGAAGAAGTGGCCCAGCAAGAAGTTGTTGTCTACTGGAAATCTGAGTGTGAAGTATGCTATCCTTAACAGGATTGGTGCTGTGAATTGGATTCCTACTCAGCATACCTCTGGTGTTTCTGCAACGCTTGCAAAATTGATCTATAGGATTGGCAAGTCTATTGCTTTTGATTTTGGAACTTTTGTGTTTGAGCAGACTTTGAAGCATGCTGATACTTGTGCTGTGAAGCTGCCTGTTTCATTTCCTTCACTTCTTACTGAGATCATTCTAAAGCAACATCCTCATATTCTCAGAGCTGATGATGTGGCTATGTCTCGTGGTGTTCCAATCACTTTGGATCAACGTTTGTTTATGAAGCCACATGTCCTAGACATTGCCATGCCAACCAGCAGGACAACTGTCCCTCCTGTGACTGAATCTGGCACTCAGGCCATAATTGCTGAATTACAGGAAGTCTCCAAGGCTTTGCAGGAGACAATTAGAGTGAGCACTGCCAGGAAGCTCAAAGTTGATGCTTTGCTACTCAAGCTGCAGGAAGAAGTACGCCAAGGTGGTGAACAAAGTGCTACTGCTACAGCTGCTCAGCATGTGAGCAATGAAGAGGAGGAAGGATCTTATGAGAGTAAAGAGGAGAGTGCGGAAGGATCAGGAGAGGAGTCTAGTTCTGAAGACTAGTTTGCTATGTTCTTTTGCTATGTTCTTTTGTTTTTTTTTTTGTTTTTGGATGCACCCTTTGCAAATTTGTGCTAAAAAGGGGGAATAGTTTGTAGTTTGCGTTGAGATTGAAGATTCTATCTGCTATGTGGTCTGTAATATTTTGTGGTACTGCTGTGAAGACCTATGTTTCTACTGTGAAGTTGCTTCTGCTATGTGTGTTCTGATAGTGTTAGCTTTGGTTTGTTTAATTTGAAGACAAGTTCAAGACAATGGCTATGTTTGTTTCAAGAGGCATGTTCTGATAGCAGTATTTTTTTCCTGATGGCGTTACTTCTGAAACGTTACTTCTGAAACGTTATTTCTGAAACGTTACTTCTGATAGTAGTACTTCTGATCATGTGCGGTTAGCTTCTGATAGTAGTACTTCTGATCATGTGCTGCCAGCTTCTGATGGTAGTATTTCTGATACTATGATGTTCAAGTTGATCTATTTTGGTGTCATCATGTGCTAAGGCTGATTGTACCTCTGGTTGTGTGTTTGTGCTGCTAAGTGGTATGTTCCGACTATGCCTTCTGAAGTATGGTAGTTGGTTGTGTAGATGCATCAGTTTGAGGGGGAGCTCTGACTAAGGGGGAGAATTGTTTCTCTTGTTTTTATCCTCTCTGATTGTGAGTTGTTTTAGACAAAATTTGACAAAGGGGGAGATTGTTGGAACATGTTGCCATGCATTTTGTCTAAACAACCGATTGTCGAAGCCGATGCCGTGGCATCTGACCTCGTGAAGCTAGGGCATCAGTCCTCAGCTTGTGTTTATGTTGTGGGCCCTCTGAAGATTTACTGAAGATATGTTTTTGAGTTACTTAAGGAGCAAGTAGCTATTCCAGAAGGGTTTATTTGTTGAAACAATCTTTGTTAAAAGATTGGTTTCTATCTTTACTTGTGCAATAAGAAACCGAATCTATCAAGATTGCGTTTTGAATTGCTGTTACTGCAATCTGTTTCTTCAGCCCGTGCCAACCCTAAAGCCCATGCTACCGCTGCTGAAGTCTATAAAAGGATGAAGACCTAAAACGTGAAGGCGTCGAAGCTGATAGAGAGAGATCGTGTGTTTTAGGATCTATTAATTGTGCTTTGTCCTTTGTTAGTTGTGAATCTATCTTTGCTCACTGATTCTATAAAGCAAAGAGAGATTCTTTGTTGTTTGATTGCGTTCAAACTCTACTTGTTCATTGTGTTTACCAATTACTGTGGCAGTGATTGAGAGAAAGTGAGAGGGGCTCTCATACTTAGGTTGAGATTCTAAGTAGAAATACACTGGAGAGATTAGGAAGTGAACTATGAACTGAGTTGTTCATGAGTGTCTGTAATTCCTGAATCTTGAGATAGTGGATTTCCTTTCTTTGGGTGCAAACCCTCCAGACGTAGGTGAAAGTTTTTCACTAAACTGGGTTAACAACTTCTGTGTGTTATTGTTTTGTTGTTAAGTTCTGTTTTACTTTTAAGCGATTGTCGAACCTCTTGTTCCAGCATCGTGCAGGACAATCGTATCAGAGCGAACCTGAATTACAAATGGAAACTATTTTTACAAGGAAAATTCATAAGATATTAAACAACCTCTAAACTTTTAAATAATGATAACAATCTCGGATGCAAGCTTAGGACCGAAATATTAGTTTTGGAGAATGAGAAGTGTCGTCGAATCCAAGCTTTAGAGAAATTGTAAGTTTGGAGTATGTTGATACTCCTTCGCTCTTGGAGCAGTTTGTTTAGCCATCCAAGGGATGAGCCGAGAAGCTTCACTGAGGCGTGAGACCTCGTGAAAAGCATGGATCTTCACTGAGGCGTGAAACCTCGTGAACAACATGAAACTTCACTGAAGCGTGAGACTTTGTGCAAGTGTGTAAATTCACTGAGGCGTGAGACCTCGTGAAAGCATAAAACTTCACTGAAGCGTGAGACTTCGTGATTGTATAAGACTTCACTGAAGCGTGAGACTTCGTGAAAGCATCGACGACTCGAAGAGTTATCATGAGTGATTGCACTCTTTTTATGATTAATTGTATTTTGTCGCAGAATCGACATTTACCTTAGGGTATTCTTTATAGAGACATTAAGTTAGTTAGAACACGTGGCGACGTGTCGAGTGAGGTCGGAGACGTTGTTTGGCTAATCACTTTGCATTCATGCACTCATTTTGAGGTTAATACACGGCGGAATACCGGACCTTGGTGGATTCCAAAATGGTCATAAGACCCGGATTTCCATATAAGAACACTGCGGTGATTCTTAGTAGCAGACGGAAATGGCAGACCTTCGGGTTCACTGCTGATCTGACTACACTTTGTGTGGTCCCACCGTGGCTGGTGTTAGGGATGACTCATTGATGCCCATCCTTCCGGAATGCATCTTGTCAACCGGCATTGAATTTCACGCAACATGCATACTAACTTAGTCGCTGAGTGTGATTGATACTTGTTAAACCTATTTGATGCATGCTAATTGTTATTATCGTCTTTTATATTCATTGTGAAATATACAACTCTAGGATGCTATCTCTAACTTATAAGCCTAAGTGGCTACCCCTTATCTTTACCTATTGGATCTATTATTTACATAATTCTTTGGAGTTGACCCTCGCGTCTTCTGTGTGTGCTTTGGCGGACTACGCCCTTTGTCAGATGTCCAGGGCGGACTGGGTTCACGATGGTTCACCCTTCGGGGGAAACTAGGTTGGATTGCTTGATCAGGAGGACTACGACTCATGGGTGGTCGACCCCGCAGGCCACCGAGCAACTTACTCGGGACAAGATTAGTGTAGGAGTAGAGTCATAGCTCTGACCGTCATGTTTATTTGGGGACAGGGTAGTTTCCTGCCGATAGCTTTTTGTGTGGTTTCACTACGGAAATCACAGAGAGTTGGTTGGACTAGGGGGTCTTGTTTTAGGCCGTTTGGGCTGACTTATTCTCTTTTTGAGGGACAGTGTTGCGGACACTTGACCTTTCTTTTGGATTGTACATTTTGCCTATGGGCGTTACTTTCTGTTACTTTCCGTCACTGGAGGTTACTCGTGACGAGGTTCGCTACTTACAGCGGGGGCTGTAAATATTATTGTATATTAGTTCTGTTATCTTTTGTTGTTGAGTTTCATTTCTTTCAGTTTTGAATTTTATTATCGAAAAAAAAATAATTCACGTTTTTACCGCTTTAAGTTTCTTTTTGGTTACTAAAGTGACGCCACCGAAATCGGAGTGTTACACTGTGGTATCAGAGCTTGTCGAGTCTTTCGGGAGTCTTTGGGGAATAGGTCTTCTGTGCTAGGTTGTGTGACTCTGCAAAGAGTGAAAATTGATTTTCTGCAAGCGATTTTTCGCTTAGAATTGATTGAAGTTATTGCTTGATCATATTGTATAGTTGTGCCAGAGACTATCTTGTGATGAGTACTAACTGTTTGTTTGACTAAGCATAGGATGGTAAGCCCTGACCGAATGGCGAAGGCAATAGCTATAATGATTGAGGCAATGATGAACCAGGCTACTGAGGACGCTTACAGACGCGCTGAGGAGACTGCACCTGGGCAACCTCAACTACTAACCGGGGTGTCCAAGTACCAGCATAGTGGATTGGACCGAGCTGGAACTGGAGGACCAGTTGTAAGATCAAGTTTTGATCTAGTAGTACAACTCTATGTTTTGATGATTACAAGTTAACCTTTTGATATGAACAATTGTGGTACTCTAACGTGTTTTTCTGAGTGTGCTATTTACAGGCTCTGACCTCAACTCAATCTCACACAAATCAGAAGCACTGTGTATAAAGAGTGACCCAAGCAACGCTTTCGCATTCACCATGTTCAGTATGAACAGTGGAAAAGCTTCAGAAGTTCTGAAGCTATACAAACTCTGATGTGGACTCAGTCGCTAGAAGCTCTGAAGATCCAGAAGTTCTGATAACCAAGAAACACTGAAGGTTCAGATGTTCTGATGGTGTAGAAGACTCTGAAGATCCAGAAGCTGAATAGTGGAAACTCTGAAGTCCAGAAGCAAGAAACTCTGAAGGCCATGTTCTTCCCTCTGAGTTCAGAATCAGAAGATACAATGGTCAGAGGATCTGTGCTTTCCCTCTGACTCTGATCAACCGGCTTCACAAGTTCCAATATGAAGTATTCCCCTGATCAGAAGTCTCCTAGGTTAAAAGGTCAAGTCGCTATCCAAGTACAAAAGCAAGTGTACCTTCCTGACGACCTACCTAACGTTCTCAGCCACAGCAGAAGCTGGATTTTCCAGAACTGCCCTCCAACGGTAGCATTTCCCATGCAACGCTCAACCCTAATCCTTGGAGTATATATAAAGGCTGAAGATTGAAAGAAGCGGCGAAGAAACTAAGTAGAAGCAATACACACGCGCAAGACATATTCAAAATATTCTAAGCTTTCTTTCATCTTGAAATTCATTGTGTTTACTATAAGCTTTTTAGAAGCACTTTCTTTGTAAACAAGAACTTCATATACAGTTGTATAGTTTGCCTTTAGGAGATCAAGGTTGATCGGATCCTAGAGAAGACTAAGAGAGTGAATCTTAGTGTAAGCTAAGTCAGTGTAATTGTTAGTCACTTGTAGGTTTCAAGTGCAGTTGTAACTCTTACCTGATTAGTGGATTGCTTTCATTCTAAGAAGGAAGAAATCACCTTAACGGGTGGACTGGAGTAGCTTGAGTGATTTATCAAGTGAACCAGGATAAAATCCTTGTGTGCTTTTCTATCTCTTATCTTTAGCACTTAAGTTCTCGAAAGATTTGCCAAAATCTTTAAGGTGGAAGTCTTGTACTGAAAACGTTATTCAAACCCCCCCCTTTCTACCGTTTTTCATACCTTCAATTGGTATCAGAGCGCAAGTTCTGATTACCACACCTAACAGTGTTCAGTGATCCGGGCCGGTGTGAAAAACAATGGCTGCCACCACCAGTGAAACTCAAAGAGATGGTTACAAGGCAAAGCCTCCTATGTTCGATGGTCAAAGGTTCGAATATTGGAAAGATAGACTGGAAAGTTTCTTTCTGGGTTTCGATGCAGATCTCTGGGATATTATTGTGGATGGCTATGAGCGTCCAGTTGATGCAGATGGCAAGAAGATCCCAAGGTCAGAGATGATTGCAGAACAAAAGAAGCTGTACTCACAACATCACAAAGCAAGAGCAATTCTTCTAAGTGCTATTTCCTATGAGGAGTACCAGAAGATTACCGATCGTGAGTTTGCTAAAGGCATTTTTGATTCTCTGAAGATGTCTCATGAAGGAAACAAGAAAGTCAAAGAATCAAAGGCATTGTCTTTGATCCAAAAGTATGAATCCTTCATCATGGAGCCAAATGAGTCCATTGAAGAAATGTTCTCCAGATTTCAATTGCTTGTAGCTGGCATACGACCTCTCAACAAGAGCTACACAACAAAAGATCATGTCATAAGGGTCATCAGGTGTCTTCCTGAAAGTTGGATGCCTTTGGTGACTTCAATAGAGCTCACGAGAGACATTGAGAATATGAGTTTAGAAGAACTCATCAGCATTTTGAAATGCCATGAGCTGAAGCGCTCAGAGATGCAAGATCTGAGGAAAAAGTCCATAGCCTTGAAATCCAAATCTGAAAAGGCTAAGGTTGAGAAGTCAAAGGCTCTTCAAGCTGAAGAAGAAGAATCTGAAGAAGCATCAGAAGATTCTGATGAAGATGAGCTGACTCTGATCTCCAAGAGACTCAACCGCATCTGGAAGCATAGGCAGAGCAAGTTCAAAGGCTCTGGAAAGGCAAAAGGAAAGTATGAGTCCTCAGGCCAGAAGAAGTCTTCAATCAAGGAAGTCACATGTTTTGAGTGCAAAGAATCTGGGCACTACAAAAGTGATTGTCCAAAGTTGAAGAAAGACAAGAAGCCAAAGAAGCACTTCAAGACCAAGAAGAGTCTGATGGTGACATTCGATGAATCAGAGTCAGAAGATGTTGACTCTGATGGTGAAGTCCAAGGACTCATGGCCATTGTCAAAGACAAAGGAGCAGAGTCAAAGGAAGCTGTTGACTCTGACTCAGAATCAGAAGGAGATCCTAACTCAGACGATGAAAATGAGGTATTCGCTTCCTTCTCTACCTCTGAACTGAAACATGCTTTGTCTGATATCATGGATAAGTATAACTCTTTATTGTCTAAGCATAAAAAGTTGAAAAAGAACTTATCTGCTGTCTCTAAGACTCCTTCTGAACATGAGAAAATTATTTCTGATTTGAAAAATGAAAATCATGCTTTGGTAAATTCTAACTCTGTGCTTAAGAACCAGATTGCTAAGTTAGAAGAAATTGTTGCCTGTGATGCCTCTGATTGTAGAAATGAATCTAAGTATGAAAAGTCTTTTCAAAGATTCCTAGCTAAAAGCGTGGATAGAAGCTTAATGGCTTCAATGATCTATGGCGTAAGCAGAAATGGAATGCATGGCATTGGCTATTCTAAACCAATTAGAAATGAGCCTTCTGTGTCTAAAGCTAAATCCTTGTATGAATGCTTTGTTCCCTCTGGTACCATATTGCCTGATCCTGTACCTGCTAAAGTTGCTAAACATCCTCTTAAAAAGGGATCTTTCTCTATGACTAAATATCATGCAAATATTCCTTTAAAATATTATGTTGAGACACCCAAGGTGATCAGAACCTCTGGGGTAACTAACAAAAGAGGACCCAGAAAGTGGGTACCTAAGGACAAGATCATATATGTTGCAGATATCCTTGATAGCTCCACTGAAACACCAATCATGGTATCTGGACAGTGGATGCTCGCGTCACATGACGGGAGAAAAGCGTATGTTCCGAGAGCTGAAACTTAAGCCTGGAGGCGAAGTTGGCTTCGGAGGAAATGAAAAGGGTAAAATTGTTGGTACTGGTACTATTTGTGTAGATAGTAGTCCATGCATTGATAATGTTTTATTGGTAGACGGCTTAACACATAACTTATTGTCTATAAGTCAATTAGCTGACAAGGGTTATGATGTTATATTCAATCAAAAGTCCTGCCGGGCTGTAAGTCAGATCGATGGCTTTGTTCTGTTTAACAGCAAGAGGAAGAACAACATTTATAAGATCAGATTATCTGAGTTGGAGGCTCAGAATGTGAAGTGCCTTCTGTCTGTTAATGAAGAGCAGTGGGTATGGCATAGACGGTTAGGGCATGCCAGTATGAGAAAGATTTCTCAGCTGAGCAAGCTAAACCTTGTCAGGGGCTTACCCAATCTGAAGTTCGCTTCAGACGCTCTTTGTGAAGCATGTCAGAAAGGCAAATTCACAAAAGTCCCTTTCAAGGCAAAGAATGTTGTCTCAACCTCAAGGCCGTTGGAACTTCTGCATATCGACCTTTTTGGACCAGTGAAAACTGAGTCTATAGGTGGCAAGAGATATGGGATGGTTATCGTTGATGACTATAGCCGCTGGACATGGGTAAAGTTTCTAACCCGCAAGGATGAGTCTCATGCTGTGTTCTCTACCTTCATTGCTCAAGTGCAAAACGAGAAGGCTTGTAGGATTGTGCGTGTCAGAAGTGACCATGGTGGAGAGTTTGAGAATGACAAGTTTGAGAGTCTGTTTGATTCCTATGGAATTGCACATGATTTCTCTTGTCCCAGAACTCCTCAACAAAATGGTGTTGTTGAGAGGAAGAACAGAACTCTTCAGGAGATGGCTAGAACCATGCTCCAAGAAACTGGCATGGCTAAGCACTTTTGGGCAGAGGCAGTAAATACAGCATGTTACATTCAGAACAGAATCTCTGTGAGACCAATTCTGAATAAGACTCCTTATGAATTGTGGAAGAACATAAAACCCAACATTTCTTATTTTCATCCTTTTGGCTGTGTTTGTTATGTTCTCAATACTAAGGATAGATTGCATAAATTTGATGCTAAGTCTTCTAAGTGTCTATTACTTGGTTATTCTGATAGATCTAAAGGTTTTAGATTTTATAATACTGATGCTAAGACTATTGAAGAATCTATTCATGTTAGATTTGATGATAAGCTTGACTCTGACCAGTCAAAGCTAGTTGAAAAGTTTGCAGATTTAAGCATTAATGTTTCTGACAAAGGCAAAGCTCCAGAGGAAGTTGAGCCAGAGGAAGATGAACCAGAGGAAGAAGCTGGTCCCTCTAACTCACAAACTCTGAAGAAGAGCAGAATCACTGCAGCTCACCCTAAGGAATTGACTCTGGGCAACAAAGATGAACCAGTCAGAACCAGATCTTCCTTCAGACCCTCTGAAGAGACCTTGCTGAGTCTGAAAGGATTGGTGTCCTTAATTGAACCCAAGTCCATAGATGAAGCTCTTCAGGACAAGGATTGGATTCTGGCCATGGAAGAAGAACTGAATCAATTCTCCAAGAACGATGTTTGGAGCTTAGTGAAGAAGCCTGAGAGTGTCCATGTTATTGGAACGAAATGGGTATTCAGAAACAAGCTAAATGAGAAAGGAGAAGTAGTCAGAAACAAGGCAAGGCTAGTTGCTCAAGGCTACAGCCAGCAGGAAGGAATAGACTACACTGAAACATTTGCTCCGGTAGCAAGACTGGAGGCAATTAGACTGTTGATCTCCTTCTCAGTAAATCACAACATAGTTCTTCATCAGATGGACGTAAAGAGTGCCTTCCTAAATGGTTATATCTCAGAGGAAGTCTATGTTCATCAACCCCCAGGTTTTGAAGATGAAAAGAAACCAGACCATGTGTTCAAATTGAAGAAATCACTCTACGGTTTGAAGCAAGCTCCCAGAGCATGGTATGAGAGACTTAGCTCATTCCTTCTGGAGAATGAGTTTGTAAGGGGTAAAGTAGATACAACTCTTTTTTGCAAGACTTATAAAGATGATATCTTAATTGTGCAAATTTATGTTGATGATATTATATTTGGTTCTGCTAATCAATCTCTATGCAAAGAATTTTCTGAGATGATGCAGGCTGAATTTGAGATGAGTATGATGGGAGAATTAAAGTACTTTCTGGGAATACAAGTTGATCAAACACCAGAAGGAACATATATCCATCAGAGCAAGTACACTAAAGAACTTCTGAAGAAGTTCAATATGCTGGAATCTACAGTGGCCAAGACTCCAATGCATCCTACATGCATTTTGGAGAAAGAAGATAAAAGTGGTAAAGTATGTCAGAAGCTCTATCGTGGAATGATAGGTTCACTTCTATACTTAACTGCATCTAGGCCAGACATATTATTTAGTGTTCACTTATGTGCTCGTTTCCAATCAGATCCAAGGGAAACCCACTTAACTGCTGTTAAGAGGATCCTAAGGTATCTGAAAGGCACCACTAACCTTGGCTTGATGTATAAGAAAACATCAGAGTATAATCTTTCAGGTTATTGTGATGCTGATTATGCTGGAGATAGAACAGAGAGAAAAAGTACTTCTGGAAATTGTCAATTTCTGGGAAGCAATCTAGTCTCATGGGCAAGCAAGAGGCAATCAACCATTGCACTATCAACTGCAGAGGCAGAATATATCTCAGCAGCAATATGCAGCACTCAGATGCTCTGGATGAAACATCAGCTGGAGGATTATCAGATCCTTGAGAGCAATATCCCAATTTATTGTGATAACACTGCTGCAATCTCGTTGAGCAAGAATCCTATCTTGCATTCAAGGGCAAAGCACATTGAGGTAAAGTATCACTTCATTAGAGATTATGTGCAGAAGGGCGTACTTCTTCTGAAGTTTGTTGATACTGACCATCAATGGGCAGATATCTTTACAAAGCCCTTAGCAGAGGATAGATTTAATTTTATTCTGAAAAATCTAAACATGGACTTTTGTCCAGAGTGAAGATGGATCAGAACCTCTGACTATGATACTTCTTGATCAGAAGATGTCTAGTCCAGAAGGTAACTCAATCAGAGTGTGTGTGCCCACTGGTACTGACTCTGAAGCTGAGACAACAACACGTGTGTCAGAATTTCTGATGCATAATTCCTTGTGCCCGTGTGACAGTCTGTTATGATTGCGTGTAGATATGCTTATCTCCTGTGTGTGATTGTGTATTTTACTGTTACTATCTATCTTTAATTTTCAACCGTTGATCTTACAGTGCTTTTTGAATCAACAACGGTTATTTGATAAAACCCACTATACACACACGTTCTCGTTCACTTCCGGTTTTCACTCTCGCACTCTCTGCTTTTCAAAACCGCCTCTTTCTTGATTTCTCTCTCGATCTCTCTTCATCCTTCAAACTTCATCTTCTACCTCAAACCTTCAACCTCTTCAAAATGGTGAGACAAACCAGAAGATCTACTGCAGATACACCTCAGTTCCCTCACATGGAAGTTGGTTTGGCAACGGGTCAAAGGGGCTCTGAGAACCCGGCACAAGAACAAGTTCAAGCTCAAGAGCAGATTGTTCCTATTGCAGAACGGGGCTGTGCCGTTCACTGCGTATTTGCTCCTGAGGAACTCCAAGTCCTGGCAGAATGGAGATTCAACCTCGACAACCTGGCTGCAAATGGGTTTGATCTTCGTCCTGAAGTCCAAGCTCAAGGTTGGGGAAACTATTTCAATCGACTTCGAGGACCGGTGTATGAGAAATTGGTAAAGGAATTCTGGAAGCACGCAGACTGCGATGACACTCAGGTGGTCTCTCACATTCTTGGCAGGAAGATCATTATCACTGAGAAGTCATTCGTGAATCTGCTAGGAGCAGAAACTGCTTATGGGTATCGGTTCCAACTGACGGAATCCAAGCTGAAACCCATCACCAAAGACAAAGTCAACAAGGCCCTGTACACCACCTTCAAACCGGGCAAGACGAGTTACAAGGTGATGGATCTTCACCCCAAACTCAGAATCTGGCACAAGATCCTGCTCAACTGCATCAATCAGAGACCGAAGGGCAGTTCCCCAGATTACATCAACTTCAACCAGAAGGCGATGCTGTTCTTCATTCAAGACAAGGAGAAGATCTGCCTTCCCTACTTCCTGTTCTCCTACTTAAAGGAATGCATCCGGAAGTCTCGCACCACCGCCTCCATCAAGTCTGCAATCAAATACATCCCTTTTGGGAGGCTGCTCTCAGACTTTCTCATTGAAAGCCACTTGGTGCAAGATTTGATCGATGCTGGTTGCACAGAGGATTTGAGCACAATTGTCAGTGATGTCTTCACTGCAAACTCCTTGAAGAAGATGGGCTTAATCCAGAAGAAGATTGCTCCTGCTCATGAAGACACATCTTCTGAGATCAGAGGAAGAAGAATGCCTCTGAATGACTACCCTCTGTGGACTCAAGCGGACAATCCTGACGCCATCAGATGCTATGTTGAAGATCTAAGGGCTCAAGGATTCGAAATTGACCTTGATGATTTCGTCAGCAGACTACCACCAGCTCCAGAGTTTCCTTCTCCTCCCAAGAGGAAAGCTCAGAGGAAGATGGTTCTGGACGAATCATCTGAGGAATCTGATGTCCCTCTGGTCAAGAAGACGAAGAGAAAGCCTGATGATGGTGATGATGATGATAGTGAGGATGGTCCTCCAAAGAAGAAGCAGAAGAAGGTCCGAATCGTGGTGAAGCCTACTCGGGTGGAACCAGCTGCTGCAGTGGTCAGAAGGACTGAACCTCCTGCCAGAGTGACTCGATCATCAGCACATTCAAGTAAGCCTGCACTTGCTTCTGATGATGATTTGAATTTATTTGATGCACTCCCTATTTCTGCCTTGCTTCAACACTCCTCAAATCCCCTCACTCCTATTCCTGAATCCCAGCCAGCCGAACAAACCACCTCTCCACCACATTCCCCAAGATCTTCCTTCTTTCAACCTTCTCCTACTGAAGCACCTCTCTGGAATTTGCTTCAGAACCCAACCTCTAGGTCAGAAGAACCAACATCTCTCCTTACCATTCCGTACGACCCATTATCTTCTGAACCAATCGTCCAAGACCAACCCGAGCCCAACCAAACAGAACCACAACCCAGAACGTCTGATCACTCTGCTCCCAGAGCATCAGCACGTCCTGCTGCCAGACCCACGGATACAGACTCTTCAACAGCCTTCACCCCTGTATCCTTTCCAATCAATGTTGCTGATTCTTCTCCCTCCAATAACTCTGAATCTAATAGAAAATTCATGGAGGTTAGAAAAGAAAAGGTGTCTACCTTGGAAGAATATTACCTTACCTGTCCAAGCCCTAGGCAATATCCTGGCCCTAGACCTGAACGTCTAGTTGACCCAGATGAACCTATCTTGGCCAATCCTATCCAAGAGGCAGACCCCTTAGTTCAAACAGCTCACCCTGTCCTTGACCAACAAGAGCCAATTCAACCAGACCCTGAACCCGAACAATCAGTGTCTAACCAATCCTCGGTTAGATCACCTCACCCTCTGGTTGAAACTTCAGACCCTCACCGTGGAACCTCTGAACCCAATGCTCCCATAATTAACATTGGTTCTCCACAAGGGGCCTCTGAAGCTCATAGCAGCAATCACCCAGCCTCTCCTGAAACCAACCTCTCCATCATTCCCTATACTCACCTCCAACCCACATCTCTCTCTGAGTGCATCAATATTTTCTATCATGAAGCCTCCTTGAGGCTCCGCAATGTGCACGGTCAGACTGACCTCAGTGAGAATGCTGAAAGTGTGGCTGATGAGTGGAACAATTTGAGCACTTGGCTAGTGGCTCAGTTTCCAGTTATGATGCAGCTCCTGCATGCAGAGGGAAGTCAGAGGATTGAGGCTGCAAAGCAAAGGTTTGCCAGAAGGGTGGCTCTTCATGAACTAGAACAGAGAAATAAGCTTCTTGAAGCTATTGAAGAAGCCAAGAGACAGAAAGATCAAGCAGAAGAAGCTGCACGTCAAGTAGCAGCTCAGGCTGAACAAGCCAGACTTGAGGCAGAGCGTCTTGAAGCTGAGGCTGAGGCAGAGCGACTTGCACCAGTTATGTTTACTCCTGCTGCTTCTGCTTCCATTCCAGAACCTCAAGCTGCTCAGAATGTTCCTTCCAGCTCTACTCAGACAAGCTCATCCAGACTCGACATCATGGAACAACGTCTTGACACTCATGAATCCATGCTGATTGAGATGAAGCAAATGATGATGGAACTTCTGAGACGCACTGACAAACCTTAGTTTTTAGGATCTCTTCTTTTTCTTCTTTTTCGTTAACTTTGTTTTCCTTTTGTTAAACTCTGTTTCTTTTTATTTATTTATTCTCTTTTGTTCGTTTGTGATTATATATGCATATATATCTATATACTTATGTCACATATGTTTGCAAAAGTCTTTTTTATTCATTGTTCTATGTTTACATCATATTTCTTTACATCATATAATCTAGAATGGAGGATCCCTCCTCATTCTTCTGCACTCCTGGCGCTGCTCTGACCTATCCTTCTCCAGACGCTCCAGTACATGCTGGATGTTGTTGAGTCTGACCTTTAGCTCATCTTTCTCCAGAATCTCTTCTGAAGTCCTGAGCTTCTTTTCCAAGATTTCTTTTTCTTCCAGCAGCTTGAGTTCAAGCCGGCTGAGTTCTTGCACCTCCTCCACGAAGGCAAGAAATTCCTTCAGGTCTCTCTCCAACTCTGGACGCAGGTCCTCTTCCAGCAGTGTCCGTGTCAGCTCCGCGATGGTAGTTGCACCCTCTGGATGCCTGATGTTCAGGAACAAGTCCTCTTCAAAGGCCTTCTTCCTCAGCTCTTCTAGTGCTACGTTGTATGATGCCATTTTTTTCTTACTGAAAATTATTCGAGGTGTGAAGCTTACCTTTCTCTCCAACGCTTTTTATAGGCTTCACTTTCTCTCTGAAAGTTAATGCTATTACAGTTTCTCGAGGTTAAGTTCTTGGTAACTGACCCTTCTATTTACTCACTTGACCGGTGGTAA
This sequence comes from Lotus japonicus, assembly GCF_012489685.1. Taxonomy (NCBI): domain Eukaryota; kingdom Viridiplantae; phylum Streptophyta; class Magnoliopsida; order Fabales; family Fabaceae; genus Lotus; species Lotus japonicus. Next base: position 67,460,656 of record NC_080043.1, read on the forward strand.
ACGTTCATCCCTTGCATTAACTCTTCTATTTATTTTCGCCTAACTCTGATTCTTACATCGTTTTCATTTTCTTTAAACTTAGACCTTCTCTAAGGGGGAGTACCTTGTACTTCAAGCTAAGTTTTTCACACCCCAAGCTTTTTGCTTATGACAAAAAGGGGGAGTAAACCCAGTTTTTGATGTGTAAGATGTGTTAGTGTGATTTATTTTTCTTTTGGAGAATTTAAGAGTTCCACCTTCATGACCATAGATGTGTCACTGGGCAAATACAAGGAATACATTTCACTTCTTTTGAAGTGATTCTAAGTTGACTCTGATACCCAAGACACTGATACCTTGTCCATGACTCTGATCACTTATGCGCTCTGATTATTCGTTTTTCATCTATGTCATAAGCTTCTCACTCTGAACTCTTATATTTTTTAGCTCAGAATCTAGACTTTACTAACGTTTTCATCAAGTATTAGATTCAGGGGGAGCTAAGCTCAGAATCAAGCAGTGACTTGAATTCAGAATGAGCAAGATAAACTATTCACATCAGGATAAGTATTATTCTATATCTCTAAACTCTGAGTGAATTCAGTTTAATGTTTAAGAATTGTTCATCAAAAATCTTAGTTTTGTCATCATCAAAAAGGGGGAGATTGTAAGATCAAGTTTTGATCTAGTAGTACAACTCTATGTTTTGATGATTACAAGTTAACCTTTTGATATGAACAATTGTGGTACTCTAACGTGTTTTTCTGAGTGTGCTATTTACAGGCTCTGACCTCAACTCAATCTCACACAAATCAGAAGCACTGTGTATAAAGAGTGACCCAAGCAACGCTTTCGCATTCACCATGTTCAGTATGAACAGTGGAAAAGCTTCAGAAGTTCTGAAGCTATACAAACTCTGATGTGGACTCAGTCGCTAGAAGCTCTGAAGATCCAGAAGTTCTGATAACCAAGAAACACTGAAGGTTCAAATGTTCTGATGGTGTAGAAGACTCTGAAGATCCAGAAGCTGAATAGTGGAAACTCTGAAGTCCAGAAGCAAGAAACTCTGAAGGCCATGTTCTTCCCTCTGAGTTCAGAATCAGAAGATACAATGGTCAGAGGATCTGTGCTTTCCCTCTGACTCTGATCAACCGGCTTCACAAGTTCCAATATGAAGTATTCCCCTGATCAGAAGTCTCCTAGGTTAAAAGGTCAAGTCGCTATCCAAGTACAAAAGCAAGTGTACCTTCCTGACGACCTACCTAACGTTCTCAGCCACAGCAGAAGCTGGATTTTCCAGAACTGCCCTCCAACGGTAGCATTTCCCATGCAACGCTCAACCCTAATCCTTGGAGTATATATAAAGGCTGAAGATTGAAAGAAGCGGCGAAGAAACTAAGTAGAAGCAATACACACGCGCAAGACATATTCAAAATATTCTAAGCTTTCTTTCATCTTGAAATTCATTGTGTTTACTATAAGCTTTTTAGAAGCACTTTCTTTGTAAACAAGAACTTCATATACAGTTGTATAGTTTGCCTTTAGGAGATCAAGGTTGATCGGATCCTAGAGAAGACTAAGAGAGTGAATCTTAGTGTAAGCTAAGTCAGTGTAATTGTTAGTCACTTGTAGGTTTCAAGTGCAGTTGTAACTCTTACCTGATTAGTGGATTGCCTTCATTCTAAGAAGGAAGAAATCACCTTAACGGGTGGACTGGAGTAGCTTGAGTGATTTATCAAGTGAACCAGGATAAAATCCTTGTGTGCTTTTCTATCTCTTATCTTTAGCACTTAAGTTCTCGAAAGATTTGCCAAAATCTTTAAGGTGGAAGTCTTGTACTGAAAACGTTATTCAAACCCCCCCTTTCTACCGTTTTTCATACCTTCAATTGGTATCAGAGCGCAAGTTCTGATTACCACACCTAACAGTGTTCAGTGATCCGGGCCGGTGTGAAAAACAATGGCTGCCACCACCAGTGAAACTCAAAGAGATGGTTACAACGCAAAGCCTCCTATGTTCGATGGTCAAAGGTTCGAATATTGGAAAGATAGACTGGAAAGTTTCTTTCTGGGTTTCGATGCAGATCTCTGGGATATTATTGTGGATGGCTATGAGCGTCCAGTTGATGCAGATGGCAAGAAGATCCCAAGGTCAGAGATGATTGCAGAACATGGACGGTGAGAGAGGTGAGGGGTTAGCCAGAGGAGAGCGCAAGAACGATGGTAACCTTCTAACCATTCTTTCTCATTCTAGTATAATACGCTCCATTACTCTCGTAGCACATGCAACACACCTATTTTACTTATATTGTTTAAGCTTTGACCTTATAGTTATTACGCCTATTAATACTTTATTTGACCGTTGCTCGTGTTTAAACTATAGAAGTTACACGAGGTTTAGAATAATACGTTAAGCCTAGAAAGTAGTCTTGCACCGATGCGTTTAACAAGAAGCTAGAAGCTGAAGAATGAATCTCAGAGAGATTCCGTATGGATAGTATACGTATGATGTCGAGAGTGTGTAGTTCCGTAGCGGCATCATTGAGGATTTAATATCAGGGTAATTGAGACTACTGGAAGATAGGAACTCATTGACTGTTCCAGTGGGCTTTTTCTAAATTTTCACCTTCGATGTATTAGGCCTGATCAACTTAATATTGGGGGGGTGATATTCGGAATCACAGCTGGTAATGGACTTTGATAGGGGGATGTGTAAGATGAATTTGGATTGATCGAGGATTTGTTGGATTTGGGAGGAAAGTTCGTGTTAAGTAATTGATTTCCTTTGGGAAGGAGTTTTCGTTTTAAGAAATGAATATTCATTTAAGAAGTGTTGGAGAGTTAAAGCATATTAGAGGTCCAAACTTAGTGAAGGCTTAGATTTTAGATCAATCGATTTGATCATGAACGCGTGAGACATGAAGTCCTGTCAGGTTTTACAAGTACTAAGGGAGAAGGAGTTGTACGCCAACCCTTCTAAGTGCGAATTTTGGCTCGAAGAAGTAAAATTCTTAGGCCATGTGATCTCTAAAGAGGGTATAGCTGTGGACCCAGCAAAGGTAGAGACCGTATTGTCATGGGAACGGCCGAGGACTGTGACTGAGATCAGGAGTTTTGTCGGTTTGGCGGGATATTATCGTCGTTTCATCGAGAATTTCGCCAAGATTGTTGGACCTTTGACTCAACTTACGAGGAAGGATCAACCTTTTGTATGGACCGAAGCGTGCGAAACTAGTTTTCAGACGATGAAGGAACGTTTGACGACGTCACCTGTACTCGTTCTACCGCAACCAGAAGAACCGTATGAAGTGTATTGTGATGCTTCGCATCAAGGTTTGGGATGTGTGCTGATGCAACATCGGAAAGTGATGGCTTATGCTTCACGACAACTGAAGGTTCATGAGAAGAACTATCCGACTCATGACTTAGAACTCGCTGCCATCGTATTTTCGCTGAAAATCTGGAGACATCACTTATATGGATGCAATTTTACCATATTCAGTGATCACAAGAGCTTGAAGTACTTGTTCGAGCAGAAGGAGTTGAACATGAGACAACGACGCTGGATGGAATTTCTCAAGGATTACGAGTTTACCCTACAATATCATCCTGGAAAGGCTAATGTTGTTGCTGATGCCTTGAGCAGGAAGATGCATATCTCGTCAATGATGGTTAAAGAGCTGCAACTGCCGGAACAATTTTGAGACTTGAGCTTGGATGTGAGATTATCCGAGGGAGAACTGAAGTTCGGAATGATCAGAATCGCCAATGGATTGATGGAAGAAATCCGAGACCAACAGTTACAAGATGAATTTCTACTCGGGAAAAGGAACTTGGTAATTCAGGGTAAGGACCCGAAATTCAAGGTAGGAAGTGACAATATCCTACGGTGTAAGGATAGAGTTTGCATACCTAACAACCCTGACTTGAGGAGGTTGATTATGGACGAAGGTCACAAGAGCAAGTTGAGCGTTCATCCTGGAATGAAAAAGATGTATCAGGACTTGAAGGTGAATTTTTGGTGGCCAGGAATGAAAAGACAAGTGGCTGAGTATGTAGCTGCATGTTTAACATGTCAGAAAGCGAAGGTGGAACATCAAAAATCTTCAGGTATGCTACAAAGCTTGGATGTACCAGAATGGAAATGGGATAGCATATCGATGGATTTCGTCGTGGCTTTGCCAAGAACTCAGAAAGGATATGATTCGATTTGGGTAATAGTGGATCGATTGACTAAGTCGGCTCATTTCATACCTGTGAGAACTACGTACAACGTGGAGAAACTATCAGAGATATATATAGCTGAGATTGTACGACTTCATGGGGTACCGACTAGTATTGTTTCCGATCGAGATCCAAAGTTTACTTCACATTTTTGGGGAGCTCTTCAGGAGGCTTTGGGAACGAGGCTAAGATTAAGTTCTGCTTATCATCCACAGACTGATGGACAGACTGAGAGAACTATCCAATCATTGGAGGATTTGCTACGAGCGTGCGTGTTAGACAACAAGGGCACTTGGGATAACCTATTGCCATTGATTGAGTTCACATACAACAACAGTTTTCATACGAGCATAGGTATGGCACCGTATGAGGCTTTGTATGGCCGCAAGTGTAGAACACCTTTATGTTGGTACCAAAATGGTGAGAATCTGTTAGTAGGACCAGAACTTCTGCAACAGACAACCGAGAAGATCAAGCAGATTAGAGAGAAAATGAAGACTTCTCAAAGTAGACAGAAGAGTTATGCAGATCAAAGGCGCAAAACTCTAGAATTCGAAGAAGGAGACCATGTATTTCTGCGAGTTACCCAGACTACAGGAGTTGGTCGAGCAATCAAGTCAAGAAAGCTTACGCCGAAGTTCATTGGACCTTATCAGATTACTCGTCGTGTAGGACCGGTAGCTTATCAGATTGCACTACCACCATTTCTATCAAACATTCACGATGTATTCCATGTGTCACAACTGAGGAAGTATATTGCGGATCCGACACATGTTATCGAGCTGGATGACATTGAGTTGAAGGATGATCTATCTTTCGAGACACCGCCAATTAGCATTGGTGACACAAGGAATAAATAGTTGAGAGGAAAAGAGATCGAGTTAGTAAAGGTCATTTGGAACAAAGACACCGGTGATGCGACATGGGAGCTGAAGGAAAAGATCAAGGAACAGTATCCATAACTTTTTACTGAACCCTAAGTTTCGAGGTCGAAACTTTCTTTTTGGAGGGTAGTAATGTAAGACCCAAGTTTTTAAGTTTAGGATAAGTGAATAAAATTCTTATTCACGATTAGGTTTGATGTATCGTGAAGGGAAACCTGAACAAGAGTTTATTGAATGGAATAAATTTATGAAGGAGAAAGTTCAGGAAAAGTCTAAGGATTGTATCAAAATCGATAAAAGTTATAGCACGACTAATATTCGCCAAAACCTAGGGCAAGGACACTAGTAAATAGCTAATTTACACTTAAAGACACGATGGAAACTAATTCCAAAAATCTTCAGAGAAATGTTAGGACTTCTCTTGATCGTCTATAAACAAGCGTTTCGATGCGAAACCTTAGAATGTACGAACGTCCGATTCCAATCCTCGGAGGTTTGCCGAAACTAAAACCCTGATAGTTCAAGAAACCTAAAATCAACCGACGATGAAGACTTTTTCTATTCGGAGCTTCAAATGAATATTCCACACGCGTACACCCATTTCTCTTGATGTTTCCAATCTTTCTTCAGAAGGAAGTTTTCTCTTCCGACATTCACTGCAAAAAGTAGTTTTTCGGGTAAAATAGATTTACACCGACTTTGGATCGTTTACCTTAATTCCAAGAAACCTCTTTTGAGTTTTGGAATTCTGTCGCCAAAACCTATCTTAGAATTCACGGAGGAACGCGCAGGAAAAATCGAAATCGCGAAATTTTCATTTTTTCGCATTTTCCAAAACCTATAAATAGCAAGAAAATGAGAAAATTTGCAAAACCTTCACCATTTTCACCATAGAGGCCGCGAGTTTGAGAGGAGAGGGAGGAGAAAAGATTTTCGCCATTTCTTGCCCGATTGCTTTACAGTTCGTTGCTACTTGAAGACTACGAGGTATAGATGTTAATCCTTACTTCTGATCGTCATTTCCGTCGTTTTTCTCTATGTCTTTCTGTGCTCTAAGTTTTGAGGTTTTTGAAAAACTGTCCAAATAACTTCATCTTTCTATCTAAACCACTTCCCTACGTGCCCAAGAGCATGTTTAGCGGATTACATTTTGCTGATTCTCGCCGAATTGCCGCCGAGTTTCAATTCTGCTCCAAATACCCATGTTTAGGCAAAGTTTCAACCTTTGGACTGAAAACTATCGACTTAGCTTAGTGCTAGTAGGATTAGTCGTCATAAACGTCGTTGTTGACGTCCCCATCCAATTTGTTTTTCGAAATTTCAATTTTGAAATTCTAAGCTAAAAATATTGACCAAAATACCCCTGCGACAGTTTTCGATCCGATAATTTTTCCGAGTTTAGATTCACCTTAGTTACGACTAATAATAACCTAGGAACCAAGTTTGATCGAAGAAAAGTCGGCGCACACAATTGTTGTGTGTGGCCGTGAGCTACCCTAGGGGAGGAGGAAAATTTCTTTTTCGAAAACTTGTCCGATTTCGTTAGATTATCGTACCTCGGAGTATATGCTACTTCGTGTAACCTTAGTGAGTATTGATTGTTGAGTTTCTGACTGTTTATGATGGAATTCTGTGGTTTTTGCTTTAAGGTTCTTTTGAGGAAATTCCCGAAGAACAAGGCGTGGATTGTGAAGGAGCGTTTGAGGAGAACCCTGGAGGAGCTACAGGTGAGGGCTACTCACTGAACTATTAGCTAATGCTTTAGGTGTCGACGCATTCGACTTGATTTACTGTTTATGCACTTGTTTGTGTTTGACTGGGAAAATGTTTTTTGAGGCTTCGACTGACAATGATGATTAGTCATCTATTAATTGTTTTTGAGATTGACTTACATGTTATGTGCTAAATGGTTAATCTAGGATGTGTGATATCTTCTCTATATGCTAAGTGCTACGTGGTTAATTTAGGATGTGTTGATATATGAGCTATGCTTGTTGGACTGTGTTAATTTAACTATGCTATTACACATATATCTGTGGTACTGGAGGGTGAGGGTAGCGGGCAGGTCATGCCAAATTTTTATGAGATTTTGAGAGAGTTTGACAGGACGAACGGAGTTCGGGCCTTGTTATATTTTAGTGGATCAAGACATTCTCTGGGAAACACTTGGAATCATGGGATCTTTGAAACTCATAGGAATTACGATAAGACTATATGGAAACTATTTTTACTAGGAAAATTCATAAGATATTAAACAACCTCTAAGTTTTTAAATAATGATAACAATCTCTGATGCAAGCTTAGGACCGAAATATTAGTTTTGGAAAATGAGAAGTGTCGTCGAATCCAAGCTTTAGAGAAATTGTAAGTTTGGAGTATGTTGATACTCCTTCGCTCTTGGAACAGTTTGTTTAGCCATCCAAGGGATGAGCCGAGAAGCTTCACTGAGGCGTGAGACCTCGTGAAAAGCATGGATCTTCACTGAGGCGTGAGACCTCGTGAACAACATGAAACTTCACTGAAGCGTGAGACTTTGTGCAAGTGTGTAAATTCACTAAGGCGTGAGACCTCGTGAAAGCATAAAACTTCACTGAAGCGTGAGACTTCGTGATTGTATAAGACTTCACTGAAGCGTGAGACTTCGTGAAAGCATCGACGACTCGAAGAGTTATCATGAGTGATTGCACTCTTTTTATGATTAATTGTATTTTGTCGCAGAATCGACATTTACCTTAGGGTATTCTTTATAGAGACATTAAGTTAGTTAGAACACGTGGCGACGTGTCGAGTGAGGTCGGAGACGTTGTTTGGCTAATCACTTTGCATTCATGCACTCATTTTGAGGTTAATACACGGCGGAATACCGGACCTCGGTGGATTCCAAAATGGTCATAAGACCCGGATTTCCATATAAGAACACTGCGGTGATTCTTAGTAGCAGACGGAAATGGCAGACCTTCGGGTTCACTGCTGATCTGACTACACTTTGTGTGGTATAAGAGACACGCGAGCAGAATTGGTCCCACCGTGGCTGGTGTTAGGGCTGACTCGTTGATGCCCATCCTTCCGGAATGCATCTTGTCAACCGGCATTGCATTTCACGCAACATGCATACTAACTTAGTCGCTGAGTGTGATTGATACTTGTTAAACCTATTTGATGCATGCTAATTGTTATTATCGTCTTTTATATTCATTGTGAAATATACAACTCTAGGATGCTATCTCTAACTTATAAGCCTAAGTGGCTACTCCTTATCTTTACCTATTGGATCTATTATTTACATAATTCTTTGGAGTTGACCCTCGCGTCTTCTGTGTGTGCTTTGGCGGACTACGCCCTTTGTCAGATGTCCAGGGCGGACTGGTTCACGATGGTTCACCCTTCAGGGGAAACTAGGTTGGATTGCTTGATCAGGAGGACTACGGCTCATGGGTGGTCGACCCCGCAGGCCACCGAGCGACTTACTCGGGACAGGATTAGTGTAGGAGTAGAGTCATAGCTCTGACCGTCATGTTTATTTGGGGACAGGGTAGTTTCCTGCCGATAGCTTTTTGTGTGGTTTCACTACGGAAATCACAGAGAGTTGGTTGGACTAGGGGGTCTTGATTTAGGCCGTTTGGGCTGACTTATTCTCTTTTTAAGGGACAGTGTTGCGGACACTAGACCTTTCTTTTGGATTGTACATTTTGCCTATGGGCGTTACTTTCTGTTACTTTCCGTCACTGGAGGTTACTCGTGACGAGGTTCGCTACTTACAGCGGGGGCTGTAAATATTATTGTATATTAGTTCTGTTATCTTTTGTTGTTGAGTTTCATTTCTTTCAGTTTTTAATTTTATTATCGAAAAAAAAATAATTCACGTTTTTTCCAGTTTAAGTTTCTTTTTGGTTACTAAAGTGACGCCACCGAAATCGGGGTGTTATACTCTAGCTATCATCAGTTTCTCATAAAACATGATAACATCAGATTATGATCATGTGAAAATTATCTCATGTACTCCTCATGTTGATATTTTGGGTCTGTATCTCTTCATAAACATTTAATAGACCTCACCTATATCTATTTAATAGATATATACATGCGAAGATAGATACAAAATTTTAATATGAGAAAACAAGAGAAATTTTTCACATGGAAAAATTGTAAACTGTGAGGTGATTAGAAGCCTGGAGTCGTGCTAATACTAATACAAATCGATTAATGTGATAATGTATAAGTATATGAGGGCATATGACGTTTGGTGGTGGCAGTATATTAGTGCGGGGGCAACTATAATATTAGTACAAAATAAATTAGTACCTAATACACTATTACTATACAAAATTTTAACATGAGAAAACAAGAGAAAATTTTCACATGGAAAAATTTTAAACTATGAGGTGGTTAGAAGTCTGGAGCTGTGCTAATACTAATACAAATTGACTAATGTGATAATGTATAAGTATATGAGGGTATGTGTTGGTGTCAGTATATTAGTGTGGAGGTAATTATAATATTAGTATAAAATAAATTAGTACCTAATACACTATTACTAGAAATAACACACATGCGTTGCACGAGTTTATTTACACTATTTTTTTAATCTAGTATAAAAATTATTATAGTGTAATTAAATTACCAAATATTAAAAATAGTTATTTTATTATAGATATAATAAAAAGTTGTGTTGAGACATCAAAATAATAATTTTGGTGTATTAAATTGCTCGTACTAAAATTCTATTTATGTAAATAATTAACATCACTCCAAATTAGTAATTGATATTTAATAATTACATTGAATTAATTTTAAAAACTTTGGTTGTAACCAATTTTATTGATTTGGGTTCTCTGATTTTGGGTTTATTATTGTAGTTTCAATTGCAGAGGGGCTAATTCATCATATATCCGGTTATAAACATTGACACTCAGTTAGGGGAAATATTGTCCCTAGATGTTATTCTATTTTTTAATCATAACTAATCCTTAAAAACCAATTTAATAATTTCAAAAATCCTTAAGTGAATTTGAAATATTTTAAATCAAGTAATAAGGTTTTAATATAAGTTACAATAACATAGCTTTTTTTATACTTTTTTTTATCAACAATGAAATAATTTTAAATTTAAAAATTAAAATAAGTTATAATTTTTATATGGTATAATATTATTTAGAAAATTTAAATATATTCAACTTTTGTTATAATTATTTTTCTCTGTTATGCTTCCCCAAGTTATTTTTACTTCTATATAAAGAATATTTTTCAAATAATACATACATTCGATATAGTAATAATAAATACCTTATAGAAACATTATTTTTTTATTAATTTTCAACTACTTTCTCGACATTAATTATTAATAAACATTTTTTATAAGTAAAAATAGTAATAAGTTTTATTTTTTATTTTTTAAAAATTTCCAAACTTATGATTAATAACGAAAATTAATATAATTTTAATTTTAATTTATAATTATCATTAACAATTAGTAAGGAATATGAACAAATTATTATTAACAATATATTATTGTCATTAATGTAAAGGTAGTCAATTTCAATTATTATTATTTTTAAAAAATTCCCTCAAGTTGTAATTGAAGGTATGAAAAACGGTAGAAAGGGGGGGTTTGAATAACGTTTTCAGTATAAAGCTTCCACCTTAAAGATTTTGACAATTCTTCCGAGAACTTTAAGTGCTAAAGATAAGAGATAGAAAAGCACACAAGGATTTTATCCTGGTTCACTTGATAAATCACTCAAGCTACTCCAGTCCACCCGTTAAGGTGATTTCTTCCTTCTTAGAATGAAGGCAATCCACTAATCAGGTAAGAGTTACAACTGCACTTGAAACCTACAAGTGACTAACAATTACACTGACTTAGCTCACACTAAGATTCACTCTCTTAGTCTTCTCTAGGATCCGATCAGCCTTGATCTCCTAAAGGAACTAAACAAACTGTTTATCAAAGAATTGTTTACAAGAGATTTGCTTCTAAAAAACTAATAGTAAACTCAATGAATTTCAGATGAAAGAAAGCTTAGAAGAATTTGAGTTTGTCTTGCGCGTATGTGAATGCTTCTAGCCACTTCTTTCAGTCTTCAGCCTCTTTATATACTCCAAGGATTAGGGTTGAGCGTTGCATGGAAAATGCTACCGTTGGAGGGCAGTTCTGGAAAATCCAGCTTCTGCTATGTCTGAGACTGTTAGGTAGGTCGTCAGGAAGGTACAGTTGCTTTTGTACTTGGATAGCGACTTGACCTTTAAACCTAGGAGACTTCTGATCAGGGGAATGCTTCATATTGGAACTTGTGAAGCCGGTTGATCAGAGTCAGAGGGAAAGCCCAGATCCTCTGATCAATGTTTCTTCTGATTCTGAACTCAGAGGGAAGAACATGGCCTTCAGAGTATCTAGCTTCTGGACAACAGAATTTCACTAATCAGCTTCTGGATCTTCAGAGTCTTCTACACCATCAGAATATCTGAGCCTTCAGTGTTTCTTGGTTATCAGACTTTCTGGATCTTCAGAACTTCTAGTGACTGAGTCCACATCAGAGTTTGTATAATTTCAGAACTTCTGAAGCTTTTCCACTGTTCATACTGAACATGGTGAATGCGAAAGCGTTGCTTGGGTCGCTCTTTATACACAGTGCTTCTGATTTGTGTGAGATTGAGTTGAGGTCAGAGCCTGCAAATAGCACACTCAGAAAAACACGTTAGAGTACCACAATTGTTCATATCAAAAAGGTTAACATGTAATCGTCAAAACATAGAGTTGTACTACTAGATCAAAACTTGATCTTACAGTAATGAATAATTAAAATTTAAATAATTTAAATATTTAATTTTAAATAAGAGATCGAAATTGAAAAGTTTTAAATTTTTATATTTACTTTCAAATATGAGAAATTGAAAAGTTTAACAAGTAATAAGTAATATAATGAATAATAAAGTGGATGTACGTAGTTTTTATTTTAGTTTACAATTTTTTTTATTTAATGTATTTAATAAAAAATAAATTTATTTTTTATTTATGGATGTGTTTACATATGTATATAGATATAGATTTTTTTTTTTGAAAATGAAATGTTATTATTAATAAAAGCCTGAGTCTGAAAAAACTCAAGACACGAACAGAGTACAACCTGATTTGACTATGAAAATGTGACCAAATACACCTAGAGTTGTGCTTAAAACCCACCACCAACCCACAGAATGACTAATAACGTGATCCCAAGAAAGAGCCTCATAAAAACCTTGTTAGGAAAAACCCAGTGAGATAAAAGACTAACAAGGAAAATGAGTACGACAATCTTGGGATAGCCATTCTGCAACTGAAACAAATAAGCACTACTATCCTTGACCCATAATGAAGTACATTAAGTCAAAACAAGAACATCTATAACTGATAAATCAGCTCCACCATGTTTTCTCGAAAATTAGCAGAGAATCAGCAGCAAATAGCACCAGGCGTAACAGTAGCAACAAACAACAACAACAGAAACAACAAACAGCAACATCAACAAGAACAACAACAACAAACAACAGCAGCGACAACATCAGCAACAACAACAGCAATAGCAGCAACAAACAACAAAAACAGCAGCAGCAACGACAACAACATCAACAGCAGCAGCGACAGCAGCAGAGGTCACAGTAACTGTAAGATCAAGTTTTGATCGAGTAGTACAACTCTATGTTTTGATGATTACAAGTTAACTTTTTAGTATGAACAATTATGGTACTCTAACGTGTTTTTCTGAGTGTGCTATTTACAGGCTCTGACCTCAATTTTATCTCACACAAATCAGAAGCACTGTGCTTAAAGAGTGACCCAAGCAACGCTTTCGCAACATCTATGCTCACTCTGTACAGTAGAAAAGCTTCAGAAGATCTGAAGTCAAACAAGCTCTGATATGGACTCAGTCACTTGAAGTTCTGAAGATCCAGACGTTCTGACAACCCAGACACTCTGAAGGTTCAGATGTTCTGATGGTGTAGAAGACTCTGAAGATCCAGAAGCTGAAAAGTGGAGACTCTGAAGTCCAGAAGCAAGATGGCTTTGAAGACCAAGTACTTCCCTCTGAGTTCAGAATCAGAAGGTACAACAGTCAGAGGATCCATGCTTCCCTCTGACTCTGATCAACGAGCTTCACAAGTTCCAACATGAAGCATTCCTCTGATCAGAAGTCTACAAGGTTTAAGGTCAAGTCACTTTCCAAAGTACAAAAGCAAATGTACTATCCTGACGACCTACCTAGCATTCTCAGCCACAGCAGAAGCTGGAATTTCCAGAACTGCCCTCCAACGGTAGCATTCCCATGCAGCGTTCAAACCCTAATCCTTGGAGTATAAATAGAGGCTGAAGATTGAAAGATGCGTTTGGAAGAATCTCAAACGCGCAAGCTATATTCAAACCTTCTAAGCATTCTTTCATCTTGAATTCATTGTGTTTACTATTAGCTTTTCAGAAGCAATTTCTTTGTAAACATTCTTTCTTAAATAGTTGTTTAGTTACCTTTAGGAGATCAAGGTTGATCGGATCCTAGAGAAGACTAAGAGAGTGAATCTTAGTGTGAGCTAAGTCAGTGTATTGTTAGTCACTTGTAGGTTTCAAGTGCAGTTGTAACAAGTACCTGATTAGTGGATTGCCTTCATTCTAAGAAGGAAGAAATCACCTTAACGGGTGGACTGGATTAGCTTGAGTGATTCATCAAGTGAACCAGGATAAAATCCTTGTGTGCTTTTCTATCTCTTATCTTAAGCACTTTATTTGTTCTCGAAAGATTTGCCAAAATCTTTAAGGTGGAAGTTTTATTTTGAAAACGTTATTCAAACCTCCCTTTCTACCGTTTTTCATACCTTCAATTGGTATCAGAGCGCAAGTTCTGATTACCACACCTAACAGTGTTCAGTGATCCGGGCCGGTGTGAAAAACAAATGGCTACCACCAGTGAAACGCAAAAAGATGGTTACAATGCAAAGCCTCCCATGTTCGATGGTCAAAGGTTCGAATATTGGAAAGATAGAATTGAGAGTTTCTTTCTGGGCTTCGATGCAGATCTCTGGGATATTATTGTGGATGGCTATGAGCGTCCAGTTGATGAAGAAGGCAAGAAAATCTCCAGATCAGAGATGACTGCTGAACAAAAGAAGCTTTACTCACAACACCACAAAGCTAGAGCTATTCTTCTGAGTGCCATCTCCTATGAAGAGTACCAGAAGATTACAGATCGTGAGTTTGCCAAGGGCATGTTTGAATCCCTAAAGATGTCTCATGAAGGAAACAAGAAAGTGAAAGAATCAAAGGCGTTGTCTTTGATCCAGAAGTATGAGTCCTTCATCATGGAGCCCAACGAGTCCATAGAGGACATGTTTTCCAGATTTCAGTTGCTGGTAGCTGGAATAAGACCTCTTAACAAAAGCTACACTACAAAAGATCATGTCATAAGGGTCATCAGAAGTCTTCCTGAAAGCTGGATGCCTTTAGTGACTTCAATAGAGCTTACAAGAGATGTTGAGCGTATGAGTTTAGAAGAACTCATCAGCATACTGAAGTGTCATGAGCTGAAGCGCTCAGAGATGCAAGATCTGAGGAAGAAATCTATAGCCTTGAAATCCAAATCTGAGAAGGCTAAATCTGAGAAGTCAAAAGCTCTCCAAGCTGAAGCAGAAGAATCTGAAGAAGCATCAGAAGATTCTGATGAAGATGAGCTGACTCTGATTTCAAAAAGGCTCAACCGTATCTGGAAGCACAGGCAGAGCAAGTACAAAGGCTCTGGAAAGGCCAAAGGAAAGTCGGGAAAGTCTGAATCATCTGGCCAGAAGAAGTCCTCAATTAAGGAAGTCACATGCTTTGAATGCAAAGAATCAGGGCACTACAAGAGTGACTGTCCAAAACTGAAAAAGGACAAGAGGCCAAAGAAGCACTTCAAGACAAAGAAAAGTCTGATGGTGACTTTTGACGAATCAGAGTCAGAGGATGTTGACTTTGATGGTGAAGTTCAAGGACTCATGACCATTGTCAAAGACAAAGAAGCAGAGTCAAAGGATGCTGTTGACTCTGACTCAGCATCAGAAGGAGATCCTAACTCAGACGATGAAAATGAGGTATTCGCTTCTTTCTCAACCTCTGAACTGAAACATGCTTTGTCTGATATTATGGATAAGTATAACTATTTATTGTCTAAGCATAAAAAGTTGAAAAAGGACTTGTCTGCTGCTTCTAAGACTCCTTCTGAACATGAGAAAATCGTTTTTGATTTGAAAAATGATAACCATGCTTTAGTGAATTCTAACTCTGTGCTTAAGAATTAAATTGCTAAGTTAGAAGAAGTAATTGTAGAGCTGTCAATACGGGCCAACCCGGCCCATATGGGTCAGCCCGTATGAGTTGGGTTGAAAACGGGTTGGGTTGTGTCAACCCGGGGTCTTAACGAGCCAGGAAAATATGAACCCAACCCGGCTCGCTACAAGCTCGCGGGTTGGCGGGCTGGCTCGCGGGTTGAGTGAAATAAATATAAAAAATTGCGAAATTGAATTAGAAATTATTTAAAATGTTATAAAAAATAATTTCCAAAAAATACTTATAGAAATTGGTATCAACTGATAAAAAAAAGGTTTATCAACGCAATTATTTTTATCTCACATTTGAAATATAGAAAAAGAACTTAGTTTACAGGATTTAAGAACACAATTATTTTACTATCACATTTAAAATGAGATAAATAATATAATAACAATAAATAAAACATAAAAAATTGACTCAAATTAAAAGAAATTAAAATTTCAATTTTTCTATCGAAAATTAATCCATAAAACTAACCTGGAATTAAAGAGAAATAAAATAATTTTTTTAATGAAAAATAACTCTGACCTGATGGGTTGGCTCGCTTGACCCGCGGGTTGGCCCGTCTAACCCGCGGGTTAAACGAGCCGGGTTGCACTAACCCAAGTTCTTTTCGAGCTGGAATTTAACCAACCCAACCCGACTCATTTAGCCAACCCGTCGAGCTGGCCCGCGGGTTGGAACCCATATTGACAGCTCTAAGTAATTGCCTGCGATGCCTCTGATAGTAAGCATGAATCTAAATATGAAAAATCCTTTCAAAGATTCCTGGCTAAAAGCGTAGACAGAAGCTTAATGGCTTCAATGATCTATGGCGTAAGCAGAAATGGAATGCATGGCATTGGCTATTCTAAACCAATTAGAAATGAGCCTCCTATGCCTAAAGCTAAATCTTTATATGAATGCTTTGTTCCCTCTGGTACTATATTGCCTGACCCTTTACCTGCTGAAGTTGCTAAACCCCCTCTCAAAAAGGGTTCTTTCTCCATGTCTAAATATCATGCAAAAATTCCTTTACATTACCATGTTGAGAAACCCAAGGTGATCAGAACCTCTGGGGTAACAAACAAGAGAGGACCCAGAAAGTGGGTACCTAAGGATAAGATTATCTATGTTGCAGATATCCTTGATAGCTCCACTGAAACACCAGTCATGGTATCTGTACAGTGGATGCTCGCGTCACATGACGGGAGAAAGACGTATGTTCCAAGAGCTTAAACTTAAGCCTGGAGGCGAAGTTGGCTTTGGTGGCAACGAAAAGGGTAAAATTGTTGGTACTGGTACTATTTGTGTAGATAGTAGTCCATGCATTGACAATGTTTTATTGGTAGACGGCTTAACTCATAACTTATTGTCTATAAGTCAATTAGCTGACAAGGGTTATGATGTTATCTTCAATCAAAAGTCCTGCCGGGCTGTAAGTCAGATCGATGGCACTGTTCTGTTTAACAACAAGAGGAAGAACAACATTTATAAGATCAGATTATCTGAGTTGGAGGCTCAGAATGTGAAGTGTCTTCTGTCTGTTAATGAAGAGCAATGGGTATGGCATAGACGGTTAGGGCATGCCAGCATGAGAAAGATTTCTCAGCTGAGTAAGCTCAACCTTGTCAGGGGCTTACCCACTCTGAAGTTCTCTTCAGACGCTCTTTGTGAAGCATGTCAGAAAGGCAAATTCACAAAAATCCCTTTCAAGGAAAAGAATGTTGTATCAACCTCAAGGCCGTTGGAACTTCTGCATATCGACCTGTTTGGACCAGTGAAAACTGAGTCTATAGGTGGCAAGAGATATGGGATGGTCATTGTTGACGACTATAGCCGCTGGACATGGGTAAAATTTCTAACCCGCAAGGATGAGTCTCATGCTGTGTTCTCTACCTTCATAGCCCAAGTGCAAGACGAGAAGGCTTGTAGGATTGTACGTGTCAGAAGTGACCATGGTGGAGAGTTTGAGAATGACAAGTTTGAGAGTCTGTTTGATTCCTATGGAATTGCACATGATTTCTCTTGTCCCAGAACTCCTCAACAAAATGGTTTTGTTGAGAGGAAGAACAGAACTCTTCAGGAGATGGCTAGAACCATGCTCCAAGAAACTGGCATGGCTAAGCACTTTTGGGCAGAGGCAGTAAACACAGCGTGTTACATTCAGAACAGAATCTCTGTGAGACCAATTCTGAATAAGACTCCTTATGAATTGTGGAAGAATATAAAACTCAACATTTCTTATTTTCATCCTTTTGGTTGTGTTTGTTATGTTCTTAATACTAAGGATATACTGCAAAAGTTTGATGCTAAATCTTCTAAATCTTTATTACTTGGTTACTATGATAGATCTAAAGGCTTTAGATTTTATAATACTGATGCCAAAACAATTGAAGAATCTATTCATGTTAGATTTGATGATAAGCTTGACTCTGATCAGTCAAAGCTAGTTGAGAAGTTTGCAGATTTAAGCATAAATGTTTCTGACAAAGGCAAAGCTTCAGAAGAAGCTGAGCCAGAGGAAGATGAACCAGAAGAAGCTGGTCCCTCTGATTCACAATTTCAGAAGAAGAGCAGAATCACTGCGGCTCATCCTAAGGAATTGATTCTGGGCAACAAAGATGAACCAGTCAGAACCAGATCAGCCTTCAGCCCCTCTGAAGAGACCTTGTTTAGTCTGAAAGGATTGGTGTCCTTAATTGAACCCAAGTCAATTGATGAAACAAGGACTGGATTCTGGCTATGGAAGAAGAACTGAATCAATTTTCCAAAAATGATGTTTGGAGCCTAGTGAAGAAACCTCAAAGTGTCCATGTAATTGGAACCAAATGGGTGTTCAGAAACAAGTTGAATGAGAAAGGTGATGTAGTCAGAAACAAGGCAAGGCTAGTTGCTCAAGGATACAATCAGCAGGAAGGAATAGACTACACTGAAACGTTTGCTCCAGTAGCAAGACTAGAAGCAATCAGACTGCTGATCTCTTTCTCAGTGAATCACAACATAATTCTACATCAGATGGATGTTAAGAGTGCCTTCCTAAATGGATACATATCAGAGGAAGTCTACGTTCATCAACCCCCAGGTTTTGAGGATGAGAAGAACCCAGACCATGTTTTCAAGTTGAAGAAATCTCTCTATGGTCTGAAGCAAGCTCCCAGAGCATGGTATGAGAGACTCAACTCATTCCTTCTAGAGAATGAGTTTGTAAGGGGTAAAGTAGATACAACTCTCTTTTGCAAAACTTACAAAGATGATATCTTAATTGTGCAAATTTATGTTGATGATATTATATTTGGTTCTGCTAATCAATCTCTATGCAAAGAATTTTCTGAGATGATGTAGGCTGAATTTGAGATGAGTATGATGGGAGAACTCAAGTACTTTATGGGAATACAAGTTGATCAAACACCAGAAGGAACATACATCCATCAGAGCAAATACACTAAAGAACTTCTGAAAAAGTTCAATATGCTGGAATCTACAATTGCCAGATATATTGTTTAGTGTTCATTTATGTGCTCGTTTCCAATCAGATCCGAGGGAAACCCACTTAACTGCTGTTAAGAGGATCCTAAGATATCTGAAAGGCACAACTAACCTTGGCTTGATGTATAAGAAAACATCAGAGTATAAGCTTTCAGGTTATTGTGATGCTGATTATGCTGGAGATAGAACAGAGAGAAAAAGCACTTCTGGAAATTGTCAATTTCTGGGAAGCAACTTAGTCTCATGGGCAAGCAAGAGGCAATCAACCATTGCACTATCTACTGCAGAGGCAGAATATATCTCAGCAGCAATATGCAGCACTCAGATGCTCTGGATGAAACATCAGCTGGAGGATTACCAAATCCTTGAGAGCAATATCTCAATCTATTGTGATAACACTGCTGCAATTTCATTGAGTAAGAATCCTATCTTACACTCAAGGGCAAAACACATTGAGGTAAAGTATCATTTTATTCGAGATTATGTACAGAAGGGCGTACTTCTTCTGAAGTTTGTTGATACGGACCATCAATGGGCAGATATCTTTACAAAGCCCTTAGCAGAGGATAGATTTAATTTCATTCTGAAAAATCTGAATATGGACTTTTGTCCAGCATGAAGATGAATCAGAACCTCTGACTATGATGCTTCTTTATCAGAAGATGTCTAGTTCAGAAGGTAACTCTATTAGAGTTTAAGTACCCATTGGTGCTGACTCTGAAGCTGAGACAGTAAACGTGTGTCAGTAATTATGATACATAGTTCCTTGTGCCCGTGCTGACAGTCTGTCGTAATGAGTGTTGATGTGCTTCTCTCCTTTGTGTGATATGTGTATTAACTGTTGCTATGGTGTCTTTAATTTTTAACCGTTGATTTTACTTTGCTTTTTGATCAACAACGGTTATATTTAAAAACCCACTATACACACATGTTCTCCTTCACTTACGGATTTACTCTCTCTCTCTTCAGTTTTTCAAAATCCTTATCCCCACGATCTCTCTCTCACTCTATTCATCCTTTTTCTTTTCTACCCAAAACCTTCAACCGCCTTCAAGATGGTGAGACCCAACAGAAGTGAAACTGCAAATGAAACCAGATTTCCTGTTATGGTAGTAGGTCAAGCTACTGGTCAATCAGGTCCTGAAACTCAAGGTCAAGCTCAAGCTCAAGGGAAGATGATTCCTATTGCAGAACGGGGTTGTGCCGTTCATTGTGTCTATGCTCCTGAAGAACTCCAGGTTCTTGCTGAATGGAGATTCGACCTGGACAATATAGCTGCTAATGGGTATGATCTTCGTCCTGAAGTTCGTGTTCAAGGCTGGGAAGAATACTTCAACAGGCTTCGAGGTCCAGTTTATGTCAAATTGGTCAAGGAATTCTGGAAACACGCCGATTGTGATGACACTCAGGTGGTCTCTTACATTGCTGGCAGAAGAATCATCATCACAGAGAAGTCGATTGTTGATCTTCTGGGTGCACATACTGGAACAGGGTACAAATTCCAACTGACGGAATCGAAGTTGAAACCAACAAGGCTCTCTACACAACATATAAGCCTGGCAAGAGCGACTACAAGGTAGTGGATCTTCATCCAAAGCTGAGGATATGGCACAAGATTCTGCTTCACTGCATTAATCAGCGGCCAAAGGGAAGCTCACCAGACTACATCAACTTTTGTCAAAAAGTGATGTTGTTTTTCATTCAAGACCACAAGAAGATCTGCCTTCCCTTCTTCCTGTTCTCTTACCTCAAAGAGTGCATCAGGAAATCCAGAACCACTGCATCTCTGAAATCTGTTATCAAGTACATCCCCTTTGGAAGACTGCTTTCAGATCTATTCATTGAGAGCAAATTCATAGAAGATCTGATTACGGCAGGATGCACAGAGGATCTGTCAACCATTGCTAGTGATGTCTTCACCTCTACATCTTTGAAGAAGATGGGGTTAATCAAGACAAAGGTTGCTCCTGTTCATGAAGACACTTCTGATGAAGTCAGACGAAGAAGAATCCCTCTTTATGATTTCCCTCTCTGGTCTCAAGCAGATGATCCAACTGCCATCCTGTGCTACATTGATGATTTGAGGAGACAAGGGTATGAGATTGATGTGAACGAGTTCTTCAGAGAACTGCCACCAGCACCAGAGTTTAATTCTCCTCCCAAGAGGAAAACTCACAGAAAAATCATCTTGGAGGAATCCCCTGATGAGTCTGATCCCTCTGACGCTGCTCAGAAGAAGAAGAAGAAGGCTGACAAGCCTAAGAGGAAGCACGAGGAAACCACCAAACCAGATGCTCCATCTGATGGTGATAATGATGATGCTCCTCCTCCTCCAAAGAAGAAAAAGAAGCAAGTGAGGATTATGGAGAAGCCAACCCGTGTGGAACCAGCTGCTGCAGTTATCAGACTGGAGACTTCTGCTAGAGTTACTCGGTCTGCCGTGCGATCATCAAGTAAGTCTGCTATTATAGATTCTGATGATGAGTTAAATTCAC
Organism: Lotus japonicus; assembly: GCF_012489685.1. Classification (NCBI taxonomy): domain Eukaryota; kingdom Viridiplantae; phylum Streptophyta; class Magnoliopsida; order Fabales; family Fabaceae; genus Lotus; species Lotus japonicus. The sequence continues at coordinate 67,482,032 of NC_080043.1, forward strand.
TTGATGCACTCCCCATCTTTGCTCTCCTTAACCGCACAACCACCCAACTCGCTCCTATCCCAGAGTCTCAACCAGCTGACCAAACCACTTCTCCACCCACTTCACCTAGGTCTTCATTTTTCCAACCTTCCCAACAAGAAGCACCTCTTTGGAACATGCTTCAGACACCACGACCCTCTGAACCTACTTCACCCATAATCATTCAATACAACCCACTAACCTCTGAACCCATTATCCTCGAACAATCTGAACCTGAACCCAGAACTTCTGATCACTCTGTCCCCAGAGCATCAGAACGTCCTGTTCGCAGAACCACTGATACAGATTCCACAACTCCCTGTCCCTCTGTATCTTTTCCTACCAATGTTGCTGACTCCTCACCCTCTAATAACTCTGAGTCTGTTCGCAAATTTGTTCAAATTGCGAAAGAGAAAAAGTCTGCCATTCCTAAGTACTACCACACAGTACCTAGCCCAAGGAGATACCCTGGACCTGGACCAGATCATCCTATACTAGTTGTCCCTCTGAATGAAGCAGACCCTTCAGCTCAACCCATTCAACCAGAACCAGAGAACTCGGTATCTAACCCTTCTTCAGTTAGATCCCCAATCCCTCATGTTGAAACTTCTGAGCCAAACCTTGAGACCCACACCTCAAATGTCCAAACCTTAGATGTTGGTTCTCCTCAAGGAGCTTCTGAGGCCAATATGAGCAACCACCCCACTTCTCCTGAAACCAATCTTTCCATTGTTCCCTATACCTACCTCAAGCCAAACTCCCTTCTTGAGTGCATCAGTGTCTTTAATCATGAAGCATCCCTGATGATTCGCAATGTGCAAGGTCACACTGACCTGAGTGAGAATTGTGACTCTGTTGCTGAAGAATGGAATCGTCTGAGTGATTGGTTAATTGCTCAAGTTCCTCTTATGATGAGTCATCTCACCGCGGAAAGGGATCAGAGGATTGAGGCTGCTAGGCAGCGGTTCAACAGAAGAGTGGCTCTGCATGAACAACAGCTGAGAGTTGAGTTACTTGAAGCTATTGAGGAAGCAAGAAGAAAGAAAGAACAAGCAGAAGAAGCTGCACGTCAAGAGGCTGCACAAATTGAAAATGCAAGGTTAGAGGCTGAAAGACTACAAGCTGAAGCTGAAGCTCTTAGATGTCAAGCTCTCGCACCAGTGCCTTTCACACATACTTATTATGATTCCACTCAAGCTCCTCACTCTGCTCAGGATGTTCCCTCTACCTCTACTCAGCCAAGTTCTTCCAGACTTGACATTTTGGAACAACGTCTCAACTCTCATGAGACTCTCCTGATGGACATGAATCGAGCTATTCAAGAACTTCTGCGTCACTCTGAAAAGCCCTAGTTTTTAGGATTTCTTTCATTTTTCTTCCTTAATTTATTTTACTTTTATTTACGATATTTGCATTAAGTGCTATTTTTGTTTACTCCTTGCTTCTCATTGCATATATATATATAACATTTGTTTGCAAAATTTTTCTTTATTCATATAAATCATGTTTATTACATCATACATTTTCTCTATCTAGAATGGAGGATCCTTCCTCATTCTTCTGCATTCCTGGCGCTGCTCCACTCTTTCCTTCTCCAGACGATCTAGTGAATACACTATGTTGCCGAGCTTGATGCTCAGCTCATCTCTCTCCAGACTATCCTCCATCGTCTTGAGTCTCCTTTCCACTGTTTCTTTCTCTTCCAGTAGATTCAGCTCCAGCTGGAAAAGCTCCTGAATCTCCTCCACGAAGCAGAGGAACTCCTTCAGATCTTTCTCCATCTCTGGACCAAGATCTTCTTCCAGCAGTGTCTTCGTCAGCTCTTGTATGGTCTTTGTACCATCAGGATGCCTAATATTGAGGAACATATCTTCCTCAAAAGCCTTCCTTTTGAGCTCTTCTAATGCAATCCTGTATGATGCCATTTTTTTTTTCTTAATTGGAATTGATCGAGTTGTGAAGCTTACCCTCTTCTTAATCGCTTTATATAAGCTTCATCCTCTCTTTGGAAGTTATTGCTCCTACAGTTTCTCGAGGTTAAGTCCTTGGTAACTGAAGCTTCTCTTTACTCCCGTGGCCGGTGGTAAACGTTCTACACTCACATTAACTCCCTTCTTTAATTCGCTTAATTCTCCTTCATGCATCGTTTATTTCTCCATCCTTCTGAAACTTAGACCTTCTCTAAGGGGGAGTACCTTGTACTCCAAGCTAAGTTTGTCACACCCCATGCTTTTTGCTTATGACAAAAAGGGGGAGTACACCCAGTTTTTGATGTGTAAGCTGTTTTAGTGTGATTTATTTTTTCTATTGGAGAATTTAAGAGTTCCACCTTTATGACCATAGATGCGTCACTGGGCAAATACAAGGAATACATTTCACTTCTTCTGAAGTGATTCTATTTGACTCTGATACCACTTATTGTTGACTCTGAATACTTATGCGCTCTGATTATTTCAATTCATCTATGTCATCTATTTTCACTCTGAACTCTTATATTATTTAGCTCAGAATCTAGACATTTCTAACGTTTTCATTAAGTCTTAGATTCAGGGGGAGCTACGCTCTGAATCAAGCTGTGACTTGGATTCAGAATGAGCAAAATAAACTATTCACATCAGGATAAGTCAAATTCTATTTCTCTAAACTCTGAGTGAATTCAATTTATTGTTTAAGAATTGTTCATCAAAATACTTGGTTTTGTCATCATCAAAAAGGGGGAGATTGTAAGATCAAGTTTTGATCGAGTAGTACAACTCTATGTTTTGATGATTACAAGTTAACTTTTTAGTATGAACAATTATGGTATTCTAACGTGTTTTTCTGAGTGTGCTATTTACAGGCTCTGACCTCAATTTTATCTCACACAAATCAGAAGCACTGTGCTTAAAGAGTGACCCAAGCAACGCATTCACAACATCTATGTTCACTCTGAACAGTAGAAAAGCTTCAGAAGATCTGAAGTCAAACAAGCTCTGATATGGACTCAGTCACTTGAAGTTCTGAAGATCCAGACGTTCTGACAACCTAGACACTCTGAAGGTTCAGATGTTCTGATGGTGTAGAAGACTCTGAAGATCCAGAAGCTGAAAAGTGGAGACTCTGAAGTCCAGAAGCAAGATGGCTCTGAAGACCAAGTATTTCCCTTTGAGTTCAGAATCAGAAGGTACAACGGTCAGAGGATCCATGCTTCCCTCTGACTCTGATCAACGAGCTTCACAAGTTCCAACATGAAGCATTCCTCTGATCAGAAGTCTACAATGTTTAAGGTCAAGTCACTTTCCAAAGTACAAAAGCAAATGTACTATCCTGACGACCTACCAAACATTCTCAGCCACAGCAGAAGCTGGAATTTCCAGAACTGCCCTCCAACGGTAGCATTCCCATGCAGCGTTCAAACCCTAATCCTTGGAGTATAAATAGAGGCTGAAGATTGAAAGATGCGTTTGGAAGAATCTCACACGCGCAAGCTATATTCAAACCTTCTAAGCATTCTTTCATCTTGAATTCATTGTGTTTACTATTAGCTTTTCAGAAGCAATTTCTTTGTAAACATTCTTTCTTAAACAGTTGTTTAGTTACCTTTAGGAGATCAAGGTTGATCGGATCCTAGAGAAGACTAAGAGAGTGAATCTTAGTGTGAGCTAAGTCAGCGTATTGTTAGTCACTTGTAGGTTTCAAGTGCAGTTGTAACAAGTACCTGATTAGTGGATTGCCTTCATTCTAAGAAGGAAGAAATCACCTTAACGGGTGGACTGGATTAGCTTGAGTGATTCATCAAGTGAACCAGGATAAAATCCTTGTGTGCTTTTCTATCTCTTATCTTAAGCACTTTATTTGTTCTCGAAAGATTTGCCAAAATCTTTAAGGTGGAAGTTTTATTTTTAAAACGTTATTCAAACCCCCCTTTCTACCGTTTTTCATACAGTAGCAAGCAACCCTCCACACACCCTGCATCCAGGACTCCTCCTGAGGATCGTTCGGAGCCCAACAGAACCGCATTGAAATCACCACCAAGAAACACCAAACCACCATGACGTAAAACATGTCCTTGCAAAGCTTCAAAGAATAATCTTCGCTCTGTCGTTGAATGAGGGCCATAAGTATTTCCCACCAGCACTGAGTGATCAAGATTGGGGACTTGCACAGACAATAAAATAAACCAAGTGTCCATAGCCACTGTCTGCACCTATAAAGAATTCTCCCGCCACACACATCAAACCCCCGACGTTCCCACGGAGTGTACCTCAACATGCCTCATCTGCAAGCTTTGAGTCCAAGAATCAACCGTACGTTGCCGCTGCTCATTCAATTTGGTCTCCTGTAACATCACCAATTCAGGTTTCAATTGCAAAATTTCTTTTTTCACTACTTTCCTTTTTGTTGATCCACCTAGCCCGCGAACATTCCAGGATAGCCAAGGTCCCGACATATTAATTTAGATGGGGATGATTTTGTCAAATTTGAGCCTCTAAACCACGAAGCATCAATGCCTCTGATCCTCGTTGTTTGAGTCCCAATTGTTTACGTACCAAGTAACCAAGTTCTCTGAGCCCGTGTCGTCACTCCATCTTCCCCCCTGTACTGGTTCTAAGAAATCATCTGGAAGAGATTTTGGTTTATTTTTACTACCTTTTGGACGCCCACGCTGAGAACTCTTGTTTGTGGAATTTGTGTTCGGGGATTTTAGCACTACCGGCGACACAGAAGCAATAGCAGGAGTACGATCAGTAGAACACGCAAGTGGAAAGTGTTCCATCCGAGAACATAGAGATGAGGTATGATACCTAGAGTAAAGAGATTGCAATGTGAGAATATAGAGAGAGAGAGAGAGTGCGTAACCGCTTAGAGAGAGAATATAACTGAATTTCAAGTTTGTTATTCCCCAAATGAGCTAAGAGTCCTTTACAATTGATAGCCGCCCCCTCTTTATAGGCATGGGGCTGGGTCTAGCGTCCTTAATGGGCCAATTGGGCCTCTCGGGGGAGGCCCAATTCCTTGGCTTATGCGTCGCCCTGGAGCAAATGTCCTTGGGCGAGGGACCCAGGGGTCTCGAACAGTCCACAAGACACAGAGCTCGAAGCATGAGAGCTTAGAGTGTCTTTAATGGCGGGGCGACGCGAATTAAGAAAACTAACTAATTGCTAAAGTCTAATGATCAAGAACGATTGCGAACATGGCATAGTATGCAAAGTTTTTAAAGCTAATTTATGATTTACTTAACTGATCCCTCTGAGTCCACGAGTCCACGAGTGCACTTGCGGCGATAGCGCTGTGACCGTCGTGAGTCATGGTGGCTTGACGCGTGTAGGCCGCGTGTAACACTCTGAGGAAATGCAACGGTCAGCGAATCCGCAGAATCTCAACCGTTATCCTTGAAACGTCCCCTCTAATCATGGTATAGCCTGTCCATTTGAATTCAAACCAATCAACCGTCGCGACTCTTTATTTAATGCGCCGTTCCCCGAAATACACGTCTTTTTCCCCGGTAATCACTTCACCTTGTCACTACAGATCTCGATTCCTTACTTTCTTCTTCCTTCGTCATTCCACCCCTTATTGCCAACTGCCTTCATATCTTCCTCTAGCTCCCACACCAGCCTCTCTCGACTACCCTGCGAGCTCCAACTTTTCCTGCTCCTCTCTGCACAGTTCCTTTCCAGTTAGTTTTCTCACCCCTATTTTGCTCTTTCCTCCTCCTTTGTGATGCCTTCAACAGGAGCTCTCTCCTCTGTGGAGGAAATTAAAGCGCACCGTTTGGAAACCTTCGCCACTCTCCCTTCCCCGGTCCAAGACGCTCCTGACCAAGGAATCCTTGACCAAACATCAGAATTTTCCACCGATGACTCCATTTCCGACCTCGTTCGCAGGGTTGGTAGCCTCTGTAGTTTCCCGTTGTTAGAAAGCCTCCTTCGTACCACAGGTTGCCGGGGTCAGGACTGCCCATGGCAGCACCGCACATTCAACGACCTTAAGTATTCTCATTTCTTTTTCATATATGAATACCTGTTTCTTGACCTTGGCATAAAAATCCCCTTTTCTCCGTTCCTTAGCCAAGTGCTGCGCGATGTCAACGTCTTCCTTTGCCAACTCCATCCCAACTCCTGGGCTTACCTAAGGTGCTTCGAAAACCTCTGCGACAGTGTAGATGTAGTTCCTTCAACCTCCCTCTTCTTCTTTTTCTTTGAAGTGGACCCTCAGTCGCTGGGACCCCATGGCTGGGTTGCACTAGCTCCCCGCCCTGGTCGCGAACGTCTCGTTCCTTACCAGAATGACCCCGAACCCCGCCTAGCCCGCCGGTACTTCCGGGTCATTGTTCACCCGGCCTACCCCTCGTTGTTTACGCAAAAGGAAGGGAAAGCCCTTTTCCCATTCTACTGGACCAGGTGTCCCAAATCCGTAGCCGACCCTTCTAAAGCATTCCTGTCCGCCGGCGAGAATTTTGCCCTCGGGATCCTCTCCGACTTCCCCCCTTAAATTGTGCTGAGCTACTCGGCGCTTCTCCAGGCTCCAAACTACTCCCGCGAATAGGTCGCCCTTTACATTTTCCTTCGTGTCTTCCCGACTTTTCCGCTGCTGCTAACAACTTTCCTTTTGCTTTTTTAGGGAACATGAAGTTTTCCACCGCTGATCTCTTGAAGGCTTTCACTTCTGGGAGCGCCAAGGCGTCTTCCTCAGCCGAGGTCGGGGAAAAAAGGAAATGCTCGCCGGCGAACGCCTCCGGCGACCGCTCGCCCAAGAGAAGAAATTTAGGTGAGCCAATCTTCCAAACTACCCCCTCAATCAGCATGGATGGGGGACCCATCGCGCCTGGTTCCGCCGATGTGGGTTCCCCCTTGGATGGTGCCTGCGACCCACTGGTGTCTATTCACTAGGGTGAGACGGGCATTCCCGCACCTCCGAATGCACCTCCCACCGGGGCCCCATTGGAAGGACGGAAACCATCTTCCTCTGTCCGCCCACCGTCCCACTCGCCTGGCCAAACCACCTCTGACTCGTCAAGCCCCAACTTTCCCGGAGTTGGCGGTGAAAAAGGGAAACTTCCCACGAATCGCCCAGAGATTCCTTCCCATAGCTCTTCCCAAGATCCCTTTGCTATCCTCCTTTCTCACCCTTATCTTGAGAAATTGAAGGAGGCCTCTAGCCAGGATCCACAGAATGTTGCCCAGGAAGCCGTGTCCAACCTCCTCTGCGCTGGGTGTTTGTTTGCCCAAGTGGCCCGGCGTGCACGACCCCTCGCCGGGATCGCCGAGCTCCGTCAAGAGGTGGAGAAGCTCCATTCCGACAACCTTCGGGCCAACGAAACTTCCTCTAAACTGTCCAATCAACTGATAGCAGAGGATGGCAAAGTTAAAAAGATGTTGAAAAAGCTCATGGAGGCAAAGCTGGCGTTGGCAAAGGCGAACAGGAAAGGGGAAGAACTCGAGGCCCGGATTGAGGAACTTCAACAGGACCTTAACGCCAAAGGGAGCATTGCTGCCTCCCAAGAGGAAGCTCTGGCCGTCAAAGACAAGGAGATCTCCACCCTACGTGAGGAACTGGCGAACAATGGTAAGACACTTGCCGAGGCCAGGTCGGATCTGGCATCCAAATGCAAACTCGCGGCTGAGAAGGACGCCCAAGCTAAGGCTCTTGAGGAGAAAATAAGAGAGGAGGCGGCCCAGGCGGCGGCCAAGGAACGTGTACGCGGCTTCCTTATCGCTAAAGCCCAAGTCAAGCACCTCCATCCTACCATCAACCTTGACCCCTTGGGAATTTTCAAAAATGTTACCTCAACCGGGCTGGAAGGTCCCGAGGATCCACCAGAAGCCGCCAATGTTGATCTCGGGGATGCTGTGGAAAAAGGAAAAGGAACATAACGTTAACCATTTTTAATATTTGTAATGCTAGTACTGCTTTTGCCTCTCAGGCATGAATTCGTTTTAATTGTATTTCATATGTAATGTTGGTCTTAGTAGAACATTTGTACTGATTGCTTTTCCGATTCTAAGTTAGTTAGTTCAACTTTATTTTCTATATCTGTTTTCACGTTTTTCTAAAATTCTCAGCGCTTCCCCCTTAGTCCCCTTAGATCTGAATTACGTTTGACGACATTGATGGTGTGCCAGGTCTAACTAAGACTTTCGCTCAGCTTTGAACTGAGGCTTTGCTCACACGTTTTTCGGGGAGACTATTTGGATAAGAAGCTTATCTGCACACGTCGCCAACGGGTGACGGCGAGCAGCGTCGGTTTTTACGGAGCGATCCCCAGATATAAGGTCGTGTTGGGATCGCCACCTTCAGGGAATTTTTCCCACCTAGCACTTTCCGCAATTCAGTGTGATTGAAATTGCTGGATACAATTTTTGTATTTTCAATCAGACGTTATAGTCAACAAACTCCCGAGATGGAGAACAAGAACGTGTCTTTGTTTTTACAATTTAGGCGTTTTAGCCAACAAACTCCCGAGGTGGAGAACAAGAACGTGTCTTCGTTTTTAATCCTGCGGCCTCCATGAGTCCTGCTTAGCTAACTATCTTTGCACCAAATCGATCACTTCCTTAATCTTTAGTTGTAATAACACCTCAAGCTTGACGCGTTCCAAGATCGCGGCACTCGTCTCCCATCCAAACTCTCGAGGTGGTAGGCCCCCTTTCCTAATACTCTCAAGATTCTGTAAGGGCCTTCCCAGATCGAATTCAACTTGTTCCCCACATTCCCGGTCCGTTTCTTAAGAACCAAATCTCCCTCCTGCATCGCCCTTGGACGGACTTTTGTGTCATACCTCGCCGCAGCCCGTTGTTTCATCGCAGCTTTTCTGACATGAGCCTCCTCCCATATTTCAGATAGCTAATCCAGCTCCACCGCCATGTTGGAGGTATTCTCGCCCTCAAACTGTGGTGCTGTCCGCCAAGAGCTGTCGTCTATTTCTACGGGTAGCATGGCGTCCGCCCCGTAGGTCATCATCCTGAAAGGAGTTTCCGTTGTGGTTGAATGCGGCGTCGTGTTGTAGGACCAAATCACTACCGGGAGCTCGTCCAGCCAGGCTCCCTTTGCCTCAGACAGTCGGCGTTTTAAACCTCGCAAGATCACTTTATTCACTGACTCCGCTTGTCCATTGGTTTGAGGGTGTTCCACTCAAGAGAATCTCCTATGTATACCCATTTCCTCAAAGAATTCCCTTGCCTGATTACTTGCAAACTGCGTTCCATTGTCTGAGACGATGGCCCTTGGGACCCCAAACCGGCACACGATCCTTTTCCAGTAGGAACTCACTATTTTTCCTACTGTGATACTTGCAAGGGGCTCGGCTTCTACCCTCTTTATGAACTAGTCCACTGCTACGAGGATGAATTTCATCTGTGATCTGGCGGTCGGAAAAGGTCCACTTAGGTCGACTCCCCACATGGCGAAGGGCAGTGGTGCGCTGATCGTAGCCAATTGTTCCGGCGGGGCTTTGGGCAAGTCCGCAATTATTTGGCATTTTTTGTATTTTCTCACAAATTCTGCGCAGTCCTTCCTGATCGTGGGCCAATAGAAACCTGCCCTGAGGACCTTGCACGCCAGGGACCTCCCCCGATGTGGCTGGCGCAAACTCCCTCATGAACCTCTGCCATGACGGCCTCGTATTTTTCGGGCGGCAGACACCTTAGGAGGGGCGAGCTAAATCCTCTCCGAAAGAGCGTACCATCGAGCAGCATGTAGTGTCCCGCCTCTCGCCTTTGCTCCTTTGCGTATCCTGTTACTTCACTTGGCCCTCCTGTCAGGATATCCACAATGGGGTCCATCCAAGTTTTCTGGCGCCTGACACAGGCTACTAGTTCCCCTTCTATTCTTGGAACAACCAACGTTTCTTGAATCACACTTCGATTATTCTCAGGCATCTGGGTACTTGCTAGCTTTGCCAGGGCGTCCGCCCTTTGATTTTTAGCTCTCGGCACGAACTCCACCACTACTTCCTGCAGTCGACCCATTAAGATACGCACACGCTCTAGATACTTTATCAGAGCGGGCTCTTTCACCTAAAACACCCCATTCACTTGATTCGCCACCAACAACGAATTTGTTCTAACCAGCAAACTGTCGATCTGAACCTCGATGGCCAACTTCAAACCTGTGATTAACGCTTCATACTCCGCCTGGTTATTGCTGGCTTTAAACTGAAATCTTAGAGACTGCTCTAGCACTAATTCCCCTGGCCCTTGCAACGTTACCCCGGCTCCGCTCCCATTCTCATTTGACGATCCATCGACGAAAAGCATCCATTGCGTACTTACCCTTTCGCCAGCTTCTGGTGTTAATTCTACCACGAAATCGGCTAAAGCCTGCGCTCCGACCTTTCCTCTCTTGTCATACTGCAAACCATCCTCCGACAGCTCTACCGACCACGCGACGAGTCTTCCCGACAAGTCTGGCTTCTGCAACACCTGCCTCAAAGGTAGATCAGTTCTTACCTTTACCTGAAAGCTCTGGAAGTTACGCGTCTGGCGGTCACGAGTACGGCGAGCATTGCCTTCTCTATCTTTTGGTACCTGGTTTCCTCCCCCTGGAGTGTATGGCTTACAAAGTAGACTATCTTTTGCTCGCCATCTACCTCTTGGAGAATTACTAAGCTGATTGCGTGGTCGCTGACAGAGAAATACAAATGTAAGGGAAGGCCTTGGACAAGTTTCGACAGAACGGGCGGTGCAGACAGCAGTTCCTTGAGGCGATTGAAGGCTTCCTCGCACTCTGGACTCCACTCAAAAGTCGTGTTTTTCTTAAGGCATTTGAAGAACGGAGCTGACTTGTCGCCCGAATGAGGGAGGAACCTGGAAAGGGCCGCAATCCGCCCCGTCAGGCGCTGCACCTCCTTCACACTACTTGGGCTCTTCATTTCCTGAATCGCTTTACACTTATCTGGGTTGATCTCAATCCCTCTCAATTTTATCATGAAGCCTAAGAACTTTCCTCCTTGTATCCCGAAAGAACATTTTTCTGGATTGAGTCTCATGTTATGCTTTCGGAGCCTGCCAAAAGCTTCCGACAAATCCTCATGGTGATTTGCTCCCAGAACGGACTTCACGATCATGTCATCCACGTAGACCTCCATATTTCTCCCTACTTGATTTGCGAAGACCCTGTCCATTAACCGTTGATATGTCGCTCCGGCACTCTTCAATCCAAATGGCATTGTCTGATAGCAGTAATTCACTCTAACGGTCATGAAGGCTGTTTTATCCTCGTCTGATGGGTGCATGATTTGGTGATAACCCGAGTAGGCATCCATCAAACTTAGCAATTCATTTCCAGATGCTCCGTCCACCAGTTTGTCTATACTCGGCAATGGGTAAGAATCCTTTGGGCACGCCTTGTTCAGATCTGTGTAGTCCACACACATGCGCCATTTCCCATTTGTTTTCTTCACCATCACCACATTTGCCAACCATGTGAGATATTTGATCTCGCGGATAAATTTCACTGCCAGTAATTTGTTTACCTCTTGCTGGATTGCCTTTTCTTATTCGTCGCCCATGCGCCGACGCGTCTGGGTTACCGGCTTGATCCCGAGGTTCAATGCCAGCCTGTGGCAAATGAAGTTTGGATCTATTCCCAGCATGTCCTTGTGACTCCACGCAAAAAGGTCCAGGTTCTCGCCCAACAGCTTTGATAACCTCTGCTCCTGGCTCTCAGTCAGCCTAGTCCCGATTTTAAGGACCCTGTCCCCAAATTTTAGCTCCTTAGTCTCTTCAATCGGTGTGCGCATGTTAATGCGCCATTCACCCCTAGGATCCAGGTTTTCCTCTGGCAAATCAACCTCATTGCATCGGTGTTCTGTAGATGCATTCTTCCGGCCATACCGTTCTACCGCGTTGCAGTAGCATTCTCTTGCACTTTTCTGGTCCACAGTAATTTTCCCGATATGCCCGCTTGTCAACGGATACTTTACCGCGAGATGTGCTGATGAGATCACGGTACACAACCGATTCAAGGTGTTTCGGCTGATTATCATGCTGTAAGATCCCACCGCCCCTAGGACTAAGTATCTTACCTTCAGCATCTTAGCGTTCTCACGCTCGCCAAACGTGGTATCAAGGTCAAGGACGCCCCTCACCCACACTTGCTCGCCCGCAAACCCTACGAGAGATCATGTGTAGGGAGTCAGGTCTCCTTCGTCCAAACCGAGCCGATCGAACGCGTCACCGTAAATGATGTCCGCCGAACTTCCCTGATCCAACAGCACCCGTTGTACATTGAGGCGGTTGAAGCGAAGCAGGACTACAATCGGGTCATCAAGATGTGGCTTAATTCCAAAAAAGTCAGCAGATGAAATGACAATGTTAGGGTGTGAAAAACCGAAAGGAACCTCCGTAACCGTGTTCACCGCCCTTGCATATCGTTTCCTCGTCGCATTCGTGACTCCACCGCCTCCGAACCCTTCGGCAATCGTGCTCACTTCCTTAGGCGATGGACCCCTACTGCCCCGGGCATTTGTGGGCTTCCTTGCTGAATGCCCTGCCGCCACTACCTTCCCAATCTCGCACTGCAAAGCGTGGCACTCCTCTGTAGTGTAGCCCATCGTCCGATGATATTTGCACCACATCTCTGGTACGCGACCCTTAGTTGGTTTCCTTGGTGCCTTTGGACCAGTGCCTCCACTGTACGTCTCCAAATCAAAGTACTTCATGTTTTTAGGCATGGCCGCTTCTCTTACTGCCGCCGAGAGCGGTTCAAATTCGGCCATAACCTCTGCCCCTCAGATTCCTTCATTTTGCTTCCCTAAATGATTGTCAATGTTGCGGACCAAACGTCTCCAATCCCTATGAGCGACCGGCTCCTGAGGCAGCAGCGATCCACCTTCCGAATCCCCCCGAGAAAACGCTGGAGACTTCTGCTCCCCACAGCGCGGCCTTCTCCGTATGCGACGCGATGGTGAATCGCGCCTCTGCTTTAGCGCTCCGTTGCGTCGTCGATGACGTGCCTCCATCAGATTCCAATCGCAAACCGGGAATTCAACCAAAAATTCAAAAACCAAAGAAAATTCCACAGAAAATTAAACTTCTCTCAACCAAATCACAATCCACGTTGTCCGAGAATCGAAATCTACCGCTCCCCATAGACGACGCCAAATGTTCCATCCAAGAACATAGAGATGAGGTATGGTACCTAGAGTAAAGGGATTGCAATGTGAGAATATAGAGAGAGAGAGTGTGCGTAACAGCTTAGAGAGAGAATATAACTGAATTTCAAGTTTGTTATTTCCCAAATGAGTTAAGAGTCCTTTACAATTGATAGCCACCCCCTCTTTATAGGCATGGGGCTGGGCCTAGCGTCCTTAATGGGCCAGTTGGGCCTCTCGAGGGAGGCCCAATTCCCTGGCTTATGCGTCGCCCTGGAGCAAATGTCCCTGGGCGAGGGACCCAGGGGTCTCGCCCAGTCCATAAAGCAATTCAGTGATGGCGTTTTTGGAGAAGGTAGGGCACGCACAGTAGGAGAAATTTTCACGTTTTTTCTGATAATCTGGTTTGGTGATGTTCGCACGAATACTTCCTTATTTTCACGTTGCTCAGAAGTTGGCGAAGTTGCAGAAGTTGTCGCGAACCCAAAAAACTCATTCTGATAATTTGGTAGAGTAGGCAAACACGCCCCAACCCCATAAGTTTGAGATAAAATTCGTGGGTCCCAATATAGAGGATTAAAATTCGAGCAGAAATTTGTTTTTTGTAACAAACCCTGAGCATTAAAGGAATATCCTGTAACTGCAAATCTGTTATCTTGATTCCGAGCCTGATTTTTGAGGATTTGATTTTCATTAAATAAGACACCTTGGTTTTAAATTATTCCTCCATCCATCAATCTCCTCAAACGTATAACCTGAAGCAATGAGGCCTTGTAATTGTTCCTTTTGTTCCTCTCCTGAATTGAAAGCTGCCATTGTTTGAACGTTACATGTTTTTTTTTTTTTGAATTTGAGATTTCTCCAGCATCATCACTCAACATCGGTGGCCTGAGAATCTCCATCTCCGCCGCCAGTTTCCCCTCGACCACCGTCTGCATCACGCCATCATCAGCCACCACGCTTTTTGAGACCGTGTCACCACAAATTGAAGGCCTTCCAGCACTGCAAATTCGTAATCATTCTCCTGATGTATTGGTGATCTCGTTACTCCATCATCAAGCCATGCCTCATCTTCCTTGTGGCCATTATCTCCCATGCTCCCATCATCGAATGCTTCATCATTCTCTGAATTATAAATTTTGACAGGGGTTGTTGGCACAGTCACTACACTCCCATACCGCCAACATCGACTGACATGGTAAAACAGTGTAAAAGTGGATGATGCATATGAACCAAAATTTGGGCATAATCAGTTCTATATAGAGTCAAGGTTGCAGTATCAGACATAACATAAACCCCTAGTCTGTTGCCGACAGATGTAAAGAAAGATTCAATCCACAAACCCATCAGAACCTACCACAATCGAATCCAGACAAGTTGTGCTACACCATAAGTAAACATTGTACAAGGCTTAACATCAGATAATTTCTGCTCCAAGAAGAAACTGCACTCTTCAATTGTCTCCTGCATTTCGTTCTTATTCTCATATTCCAAAATCACTTCAATAGCACCAAGCGAGATAAAGCGGAAATTAAACAGACCAATTTGCCTGAACTCCTCCTGCAATTGTTCAAGAGGCGTAGACACTAAAGTGCGTGCCTTAGCACATCTCTGAACCCAATCTTCATCCCTATCTGACACAGCAAGGCGTAGCTGGCAATTTTAATAATTGCGTTTGGCTTCTTGTGACATATTAGATGACTCTTGTTTCCGTTCTGTTTGATCTTGTAAATTAGCCTTCTGTTGTACCTTAGGTCTCCAAACTCGACCCTGGGTTGCAAATTGATTTTTCCCTTGTAGAGGTACCGTTGATTGCCGTAGTGGCTGCTGAAAGTTTTCCTTCTGGACCACAAGGTAATTACCTTCTAGCCGCAGGCCATTAAATATCCGAACCGCCTTCCATGCCTCGTCGTCACTGTAAAAGTGTAAAAATCTAAAACGACAGCTGTTGTTACTTTGTTGTCTTGCATTTTGCCAAAAACAACTTGATGCCGAAGCAGATGCCTTGACATCTGACTTCGTGAAGCTAGGACATCAGTCCTTTGCTTGGAACGTGATAGTGAGCCCTTGGAGATCTTATGAAGATATGTTTTTATATGTTACTTGAGGTTCAATTAGCTGTACCAAGAGGGTTTTAATTATGGGTTGTTATTTGTTGAAACAATCTTAGATAAAAGATTTGTTTCTATCTTTACTTGGGAAAAACGCAACAAGATCTTTGGAGATTCAGTTTTGATTTGATGGTTGTTGTAATCTGTTACTTCAGCCCATGCTAACCCTAGTGCCTATGTTGCTGCTGCTGAAGTATATAAAATGATGAAGACCTAAAACATGAAGACCACCGAAGCTAACTGAGAGAGATCAAGTGTTTTAGGATTGTTCATTGTTCTTTGTCCTTGTTATTTATGAACACACTTTGCTCACTGATTCTATAAAGCAAAGTTGTGTTCTGTGTTGTTTGATTCTTCAAACTCTGATTGTTAATTGTTTGTTACCAATCACTATGTCAGTGATTGAGAGAGAGTGAGAGGGGCTCTCATACTTAGGTTGAGATACTAAGTAGAAATACACCGGGAAGATTAGGAAGTGAACTATGAATTGTGGTGTTCATGAGTGTCTGTAATTCCTGAATCTTGAGATAGTGGATTTCCTTTCTTTGGGTGAAAACCCTCTAGACGTAGGTGGAGTTTCACCGAATTGGGTTACCAATCCTCTTTGTTCTTCTTTATTATTTTGCTGGTTTTGTTACTGTTAGTCAGTTGTCGAACCCAGTTGTCCCAGCATCGCGTAGAACATCTATCATGTACGTGAACAAGAATTTCAATTGGTATCAGAGCAGACACCCTATTCTGTTGGGTGAGCTCCAGGGAATATATTTTGTTCTCAAGGACAACATTATGGTCGGAAGTTCGAGGATCAATCTATATGCCACCAATTTTGGATGGTACCAATTATGACTACGGGAAGGCTCGAATGATGGTGTTTCTCAAATTTATGGGCAGTATAACATGGAAGACAATAGTCAAGGGGTGGAAACATCCTGTGATAGTATCCACAACGGAATTGAAGCCTGAAGAAAAGTGGACAAAGAAAGAAGATGAAGAAGCTCTTGGAAACTCCAAAGCCTTGAATGCTATTTTTAATGGAGTTGACAAAAATATGTTCAGGCTAATCAACACATGTACTGTTGCTAAAGAAGCATGGGAGATTCTCAAGACTACCCATGAAGGAACATCAAGAGTTCGTATGTCAAAGTTTCAGCTTCTTACAACTCAGTTTGAAACTATGAAGATGAATGAGGATGAATCCATACATGAGTTCCACATGCGTATAAGGGATCTAGCCAACTCTTCTTTTGCCCTAGGGGAACCCATGTGTGAAGAAAAGTTAGCAAGAAAGATTCTCAGGTCTCTCCCCAAGAGGTTTGATATGAAAGTAACTGCCATTGAAGAAGCCCAAGACATCTGTAACATCAAGGTTGATGAACTTATTGGTTCCTTGCAAACCTTTGAGATGTCTCTTAATGGTAGATCTGAGAAGAAGGTGAAGAGTATAACTTTGGTGTCCAACACTGAAGAAGATGAAGATCAGTGGGAGAAGTATACTGATGCAAGTATTGCAGAAGCTATACCATTTCTTAACAAATCGTTGAAGAGTTTGGGCAGAACGTCAAATACAAATGTCCTGGACAATGTTTCGGACAATGTGAAGAATACTGAATTTCAACTCAAGGGCAAACATGAGAATGATACAACCAAGGATATTTGCGTAAAGGCTCTCATTGGAAAGTACTATTCTGATGCTGAGTCAAGTGATGGTGATGAGGTTATCTCAAATGAAGAACTGGTTGAAACCTACAAATTGTTGCTGGCTAAGTGGAAGGAATCATGTACGTATGGTGAGAAAATGAGAAAAGAAGTCAAGGATTTGGTTGCTGAGAATGAGAAGCTTTAGAGTACTAATGCTAGTTTGCAAGAAGAAGTAAAGAACGTCAATAATCTACTTGCAGTATAGAAGTAACTTCTAATCATTAATGGTAGCTTACAAGAGGAAGTTACTCTTTTGAACTCCAAGCTTGAAGGTATGACAAAGTCTATTCGTATGATGAATAATAGTACTAATGTGTTAGAGGAGATTCTGGAAGTTGGGAAAACAGTTGGAGATATGGAAGGGATAGGCTTCAGCTACAAGAATGCAAATAAGTATGTTTCATCTGAAAAGAAAACTAAGCAACCAATGCCAGACCCAATGTTGCATCATTTTGTACGACATGTGTACCCTCAGTTCAGAAAATCCAAGAAATCTACTTGGAGATGTCATCACTGTGGCAAACTTGGTCATATAAGGCCCTACTGTTACAAGCTATATGGATATCCTCAGTCTCATGATCAACCAAGGACTAATCCACAAGTAGCTCCAGCAAGGAAAGAGTGGAAACCTAAAGAAGGAGTTAGAGTCAAGTTCTTCGGCGAGGAAGAGATGTCTCCACAACCATCTAGGGTGAATAGATCATATTCAAAGGATGTTGCTCTTCTTAAATCTCAGAGTTCTGGTGTAGATGTTATGAAGGAATGGAGGAAGAAATTTGCTGTTGCAAGTTCTCTTGAAGTCTCAAATGCACCAGCAATTGTTCATGCAAGCATAGGTGAATCTGTAAGTGCAGATCCTAATGCTATTGTGCCTAGTGTGATTCATGAGATATCAGTTGAATCTATTTCTGTTCCCAATGTTGAACCCCATGTTGAGACATTAGTTGAGACTACTTCATATGTGAATATGGAACCCTCTGCTGGAAATCCAAAACCCATTGTTGACACATCTGAACTTGATCTCCAAATCCATCAATCTACCTTGGGTTCTGAACCATCTACCGGTTGTAAGAAGTTATTTATTGAAAATGTTCATGAATTGTTGTCATTCTGGTCTAAGAAGTGATGGTTTGTTTATGACGTGCACTCTTTACTAAATTTGTGTTAAAAAGGGGGAGTAGTTTTTGGGGAAGAATCTGTGTTGTTTCTATTGCTGTGAAGACTATGTTTGTTTTCTGTTGGTAGCTTTGGTCTGTAATAAGTTGAAGACTCTTTCAAGACAAGGCAAGTAACTAGTTGTGTAGTACTCCAAGCTGCTACTGTTTAATGTTCAAGTTGCTACTGGTTTACTAGCTTGCAATTGTTGGTTAGTTAGTGTGTTTTTGCTGCTATGTTCTTTGTTCCAACTATGCCTTTTGGAGATTACTTGTTGTTTGTATGGATGCATCATTTGAGGGGGAGTTCTGCTGCTAAGGGGGAGATTTTCGTTACTTTGTTGTCTTGCATTTTGTCAAAAACAACCTGATGCCGAAGTAGATGCCTTGACATCTGACTTCGTGAAGGTAGGACATCAGTCCTTTGCTTGGAACGTGATTGTGGGCCCTTGAAGATCTTATGAAGATATGTTTTTATATGTTACTTGAGGTTCAAGTAGCTGTACCAAAAGGGTTTTAATTGTGGGTTGTTATTTGTTGAAACAATCTTTGATAAAAGATTTGTTTCTATCTTTACATGGGAAAAACGCAACAAGATCTTTGGAGATTCAGTTTTGATTTGATGGTTGTTGCAATCTGTTACTTCATCTCATGCTAACCCTAGTGCCTATGTTGCTGCTGCTGAAGTATATAAAAGGATGAAGACCTAAAACATGAAGACCACTGAAGCTAATAGAGAGAGATCAAGTGTTTTAGGATTGTTCATTGTTCTTTGTCCTTGTTATTTATGAACACACTGTGCTCACTGATTCTATAAAGCAAAGTTGTGTTCTGTGTTGTTTGATTCTTCAAACTCTGATTGTTGATTGTTTGTTACCAATCACTGTGACAGTGATTAAGAGAAAGTGAGAGGGGCTCTCATACTTAGTTTGAGATACTAAGTAGAAATACACTGGGTAGATTAGGAAGTGAACTATGAACTGTGGTGTTCATGAGTTTCTATAATTCCTGAATCTTGAGATAGTGGATTTACTTTCTTTGGGTGCAAACCCTCCAGATGTAGGTGAAGTTTCACCGAACTGGGTTACCAATCCTCTGTGTTCTTCTTTATTATTTTGCTGGTTTTGTTACTGTTAGTCAGTTGTCGAACCTGGTTGTCCCAGCATCGCGTAGAACATATGTCCTGTGTGTGAACCGGAATTTCAAAAGCGCCTATGGTACTTCTTTTTTTGCTGGATAAATACATGTCGGAGCCGACCCTCTTTCTCAAAAAATGTTCTTAATTTCTGGTGTGTCATCCTATCTCCTAGTCCATCCACGAAAATAGAAAATGAATCCCTTTTTTGCTTGGAACCATGACGGTCAATGCCTGCTGCACGTTTACCTTGTTGCTGTCCATAATTAGACACAGAAACGTACCTATTTTGCTGAAAATTAATCGGCCCCCAATGATCAAAATGCTGCAGGTGTTGTTTCTTACCAAAATTCCCTTAACATACTCTCCTAGACTCGCCAATAACGCCTTGTCCGTATGCTCCTCCTTGCTGCCACAACCGTGAGGAAACAATCCCCGGGCGTTGCTGCTGCACTCATGTGGATCTCCAGGAATAATTTTCCTGCCGCCGCCTTGGGTAATGCTCCTCCCTATACTGTGCAAAACTATTCATCGGTCGCCTCCATGGCCGCTGCCACCGGGCCGGAAACTCCATGCCAGAGCCTCTCTCTACTCTCTCTCATAATTACACGCACAAAATACATAGAGATGTGAAGGAAGCGACGCTGGGTCTGGTGCGAATGGCGACGACGACACGACGACTCCTGGGCTGTGAGACAACGGTGGAGGTGGTGTGATGGCGGTTCGAGTGGTGGGAGGAGATTCCAGCGCGGTGGTTTTGAGGTAAGAAAAAACTTTTGTCCCAATCTCTCTTTCTTAACAACCACCTTTTTTTATATATATATAGACATTTTTTATTTTAAAAGTATTTCATCTAAATTATTTATTAATAAATATTATTTTACTATTAATTTTAATTTTTAATATTTTTCAAATGCAAAGCTCAAGTCAATTTTAAGTTTACGAATGTTTTATTTAATATAAGTAGTTGAATAGTTTTGGGTTAAAAACTATAACTGTCCCTGAACTTTGAGCGAGTTTTGAAAACCGTCACTCGCCGGAAAATTATCTGAAAACCATCCTCAAACTTTTAAAAACAAAATTGACTCGTCCCTCCGGCTGCCTCAGGTCTAGCAATCACTGACTTGGCTGTCCACGTCAATTAATGAGACCCGACGTGGATTTTTTTTTATATAATTGTCCCTGTACTTTGAGCGAGTTTTGAAAATCGTCCCTCACCGGAAAATTATCTGAAAACGATCCACGGACTATTGAAAATAATTTCAACCCATCCCTCCGGTCGCTTCAGGTCCGACCAGTTCCTTACGTGCTGTCCACGTCAATTATTGAGGATTACGTGTCTTTTTTCTTTAATTTAAAATATGTCATAATTATCTGAATTAACACAATTAACCCTAAATCGCCAAATTAACCCTAAATCCCGAGTTTTCCCCCTAATTAGCTCTAAACAACAAAATCAACATCTTATCACTTCTGTTTGAGCTTATGTCTGAAACCCATCCCCCTCCTTTGCATTCACCATCATCGTTCGAACCCTTCGAAGAACTGGGTAAGGTGATTCGAAGAACTGAGGACACAGTAGGCGACGAAGAACACCGAGGCTGCGACCAAGAACTGGGAAGGAAGCTAGTGAGGTTTGTTCTCAATCCTTCTCGTTTAACCGTCGAAAGTTAGGGTTTTTGTTGTTGAGAGGGTGTTGAATACGAATTGCGAACAACATGTGTTGTTGTTGTTGGTTTTGCGAGTTGTGTGTTGTTGTTGTTGGTTTCTATTTTGGAGTTGAATTGGGTTTCGTTTGTTCTATTTTAGGGTTTCGTTTGTTCATGACCTTGTTTCTATTTTAGGGTTTCGTTTGTTCGAATTGACAGTGTGCGATTTGTGTTTAGTGATGCTTGAAACTTGAAATTTTCTTGAAATTATGCATGCTTGTTCATCACCATTTGTTGCTTGTTCATGACCTGTGTTGCTATGCATTTTGTAGGATGAGTTGAAATTATTTTCAATAGTCTGAGGATGGTTTTCAGATAATTTTTCGGCGAGGGACGGTTTTCAAAACTCGCTCAAAGTGCAGGGACGATTATATGTTTTAACTGATTGACGTGGACAACCACGTAAGGAGCTGGCCGGACCTGAGGCGGCCGGAGGGATGGGTTGAAATTATTTTCAATAGTCTGAGGATGGTTTTCAGATAATTTTTCGGCGAGGGACGGTTTTCAAAACTCGCTCAAAGTACAGGGACGATTATAGATTTTAACCCTACTTTATAAAACCAATTTTTCAGTTTTTAATTTTTTAATATTTTTTTTTATTTTTTAATGTATTTAATATAAAGGTATCGGAGCTTTATGGTTTAATGCATTTAATGCATGCAAAAACTCAAGTCTCCTTTACATATGTATACAAAAAATTATAACATATTATTAATATGATGTAATAAAATGTAGTGGGGGCAATTTCCCCTTCTCAAATTCTTGATGCTTTGACTCTACTTGTGCAGACTGTCTTGTATCTTGATCATTCTTCTCTTCTCTTACTCAAACGACTTAGCAGATTTTGACTTTCTTTGCTTGTATCGTCTGCCTGTGTTGCTTCGACATTTCTTCTCTTGTGTGGACTTCTTCTTGCATAGTGCTGCACTTTGGATATGCAACAAAGAGGGATGTCAGTCATGAGTGTTGTTTTTCCTGAAATGTAATTCATGTGAAATATTGAAGCCATTTCGCTCTTGAAAATTGTTATCATTCAAAATATGATAAATGATATATCTAGCGCTTGAACTTAATAGTTTAATGACAATTACCACATCATGTGATTGAGATGAATAAGAATTTAAATCCATTATTCTGAGATATGAAACTACACCAGTTATTCCACTAGACCAAGCACCTCAGGTAGAAGAATAATCATCTTTTGTTTGTTGCATTTCCCATTTTATTTCCTAAGATAATACTGCATGTTGCAAGTGAAAACATTTCGTGCTTTTTGTTGGAATAAATGCTATCTAATTAATCATGAAAATAAGTTAAAAGAATAAAATTAGTATTTGTTTAGTCTAACTTTATATTTGTATGCTTAAATTTTATTGGTATTCCTAAAAGTTTTTTTTATGTGTAGAGAAATCAATCATTTTAGACTGTCTATTTTACAAGCATTAAGAGTTTCAAATAAAATATTGTGAAAATTTGTTAAGTTCAAACGCATCATATCGTTTTAAAATCTAATTTTGATAAATAACAATTTTTATCAAGAAGCACTTTAATGTAAACTAAGCTTTCCAATTAATTTGAATTTCAGGGTATATTCAATTGAACAAAGTACTTCAACGTCAAAAAATTCCAAAAGGGAAAAAGATTCATAATTCGTAAGACAGTCTGGCACGCATACAACACAAGTCAAGGCACATTCACTCCTGACCGTCCAATGTCACCTCATCATTCAAAAAAGTTGAAGACAAAATTCTAGGTGTCAAAGATAAAGTCAGAATGTAACTAATTGCTAAAGATTCAAATGAGATCACGTGAAGACTTTCCCTTTCCTTAAAGTGCGCTGACCAACGAGGGAAAATGACAACATGTCAACATCATATTTCCCAATTGTCTCATGCCTGAAAAGTAGCCAAAGTCTATTGTCACCTACTAGCTGACAAACATCACCTTTTGAGCTAAAGGATAGACTTGAACAGCTGCATGCATTTAATGCATCTACCAACCGAAGCATTTGAATCAACAGCTAGATCTTATCACACAACGGCTAGAACAATGGCCAGATTTATCTCACAACGGCTACAACAATTGCAAGCATGTATTTAAGGCAGATCTAAAGATAGAAGAACATAAGAGTAAAACGGAAAAAAGAACAAGAACATCAAAGCATTTATTTCTTCATTCTTCTAAGCATTCAAATCTCTTCAAGCTCAAAACAGAAATTCCTTAAGTGTCAAATACTTAACCACCAAATCTTCTGAAAGAGAGAAAGAACCTAGAACCTTAAAGAGTCAAACCTCTTCATTTACTTCTCTCTAGATTCAGAACTCTTGAGTGATTCAAAGTCAAATTTGAACCAAAACACTTAGAGTTCCAGTGCTATAAATTCTCTACCATAACTCTTGTAAGAAGAGAATCTTCGTAGAACCAAACGATCTTTGTAAAGATTGTAGGAGAAGTCCTGGACAATACTTGTAGGAGAAGTCCTATAGAATATTTGTAGAAGAAGTCCTGGAGAATACTTGTATTGGAGAAGTCCTTGGTACTTGCTAGTGAAAATCTTGGTGGTGGCCAAGTACTGGACGTAGCCCATCGTTCAGGGGTGAACCAGTATAAAATCCTTGTGTGTTGATCGTCTGATAACTCTGCTTATATTTCCGTTGCACTAAACGTTTACGAAAAACTTTTAAAAACTTATATTCTTTTCGAAAAACTTATTTTTAAAAGTACACAATTCAAACTCCTCCCCCCCCCACCCCTCTTGTGTTATTTACTCACATCTAAAAAATATTTAACTCTAAATATGTTAAACTTCTTCAAATAGAAAAATATAAAAAAAATTTAAATTAATCAATACCCCGCATCTCCATTTATATCAATCCCCCCCCCCTCTTTATCCCCATTTTACATATTAGTATTTGACAGTTAAAAACATATATTAGTGTTTGGACCAAAAACAGAGAATGCTCTGTTTTTTATTTTTTTTATTTTTCCATTTTATATATTAGGGTTTGACCACAAACAGATTGAAAACCTTGATTTCATTTATTGAATGACAATGCTTGAGAAGGATTTGTTAGAACACAGACCAAACATGTTTGAGAAGGATTTTTTAGATTACTGACATTCAAGTTTGAAGTGAAATGAGGAATCTAAGCACAATTTGTAGTAGAATGCATGGCTAATGGAAGGGGTTACCATAATGGGAGTTGTTATTCAGACCCCCCAACATCTATTTAGACCCAAAGAAAATCTAGAAACCCAAAAACACCACTTTCGAACGCACTTGAGGTGTGTGTCTCTGTCGCACTTTGAACCTCAATTTGTAACTGCGATGATGACGCACTTTGAGTGTGCGTCGTTGACGCACTTTGAGGGTGCGCTTGAAACGCACCGGCCTTTGACCATAACTCATAAACCAGTAAAAGCATTAAATGTGCACGTTTATCCCATGCATCCATTATTTCCTATGCTATTTTCGTTACTTCCTATGCTGGTTCGAGCTCTATAAATAGGGTCTCTTCCTTCCTTCATTTTCACACAAATCTCTTCCTTCATCCTCTTATATTCTTTCTTTTTCATACCTCTTATGGTTTAGGGTTGTCAATGGTTGGGGTGATGTGGATTTCATCCCCAACATTTGCTAGTTTGAGTACTTTGAAAGTGATTACTCAAATTTAGAGTGCCAAACTAGCTAATGTAGGGGTGACCATCCTTGGTTATTCAAAGTACTCAAACTATCTTGGGGGAAGTTCCTTTTTGGAGACCATTTGTAATGATGGGAACATCCAGGCTCAGTTGGGGGCACTTCTGGATTCCCCAACTGGGTCTTAAAAAAATGGTAGGACCTGAAGAAGAGGAGAGGACCAGAAGAAAAATAAGAGGACCTGAAGAAGAGGAAGATTAAAATAGTCCTTATGGTATCTTCTAGGGGTCATTGTACTTTTATTTTTCAAGTACTAAGTTTAGGGTTTAGGGGTCATTCTACTTGTATGTTCAATCTCAATCTTGTAATATATCTTCAGAATATTATAAATAAAGATTGAAATTATTGTTTATCTGGTTCATACTATGTTCAATATTGGTTTCATTTGTTTATGTTTCTGTTTTTTTCGTTTCCTAATAAATTTCACACGTTTAAAGTGCGTCTACTACGCACGTTGAAATGTTGACAAGGACGCAGTGTTCTAGTACGACAGAGAATTCACACTTTTGAAGTGTGTCTCCGTCGCACGTAGGAAGTGCGATGGAAACACATGTTTAAAGTGTGATAATATCCAGAGCCTGCAACAGGCAGAATGGAAAACACAATCACACAATTTTCAAGTCCCTTTAACAGGCATGAGGCATATACAACATATTATGAAAACAAACAGCAACACAACTATATTATTGTCACAAAATTTATAAGCCTTCTTTACGCAAGAATATCGCACCTACGAAGGAGCGATGTTGTTGCACTTAGAAAGTGCGATTCTAACGCACGTTAAAGGTGCGAAAATTACATACCCTGCAACAGACAGAATGTAAACAAAAATAACATAAACTTGACCCAAAACAGAAGCACACTCAGTTTGTAAACACATAGCAACACAAAGAATATAAATTACTTAAAATTTAAGCAATTAAACACAAACATCGTAATTGTCATAGTGGATCCATATCACGGCGATGTGCCACTGTCTTGTACCACTCGAAGTAGAGAGGTGTTGTCATTAGACTTGGAGTATGTTTAGTAGCCACGCAATGAGGAGTAACATTAAGAAACCTCTCATCAATATCCTCAACGGGGAAAATATTAGCTGGTGGTAAATTGGGTACATCCTGGAGCATTTGGAACTGTCTCATCACACCTCTGGCAGATATGGGCGGATCATGTCTGTATGTCGAATCAAGCCACTATAAAGACACACCGTCTGGAAAGACCAATGCACTATGTGCCCGTCATAGGGTGTCCATATAACACTGTTCTCTATATGTTCATTCAAGATAAGTCTCTTTTGATGCAGGTTCATATTTCCCCTCTTTGTGACCCATTGGCAAGCTCTTGCGTCTCCCTCTCTATATTTCTTGTTCAGCTTTCTATCAACAAATTTGGAGGGAAAATGCTCAAATATCACATGCAATCAATTTGCACCTCAAATGTTATATTTTTTACATTAATTAGGGCTATTATTTCAAATGAACTAAAACAATAGAACATACCTGAAACAGATTCAAGTACCCTCCAATGATACTGGGGTTAGCCTGAATGGCTTCTTTAAGCTGGCCATAAAGGAAAGCTAATGCCATGGCGCCCCAAGCATACCCCCCAACTGTTTCCAAGTGCACAAACATCCCCAAATATGCAACCTCCAGCTTGTTGTTTGTCTTCCCAGAGAAGAACGTCATCCCCACCAAACGCAACAAGAAAGTTCTAGCAGCTTTCTTGGTCTTTTATTTCCCAGCCATCTCCTTAGCCACCTTGAGGAGCAATGTACAACGAGCATAAGGACCACTGCACTTCCGGAGCTCCTCTTCAGCCTCTTCTCGTGTAACACCAAGTTGCTCAACCATTGTAGTAGCTGCCTCCTCACGAGTCAGGTTTGGGAGAGTGAAGAAGTTTCCCTCCACAGGGATGTGTAGCAAAGAACTAACATCATCCAATGTGATGCTCATCTCTCCGAATAGAAAATGAAAAGAGGAAGTCTTCGGCTTCCATCTCTCTACAAACGCCTACAGCATGGTCTTGTCCACCGAAGGAAGATTGCATGTCAACAAAGGCAATAGACCAGTAGCCTTAACCCTTCCCTTTACATACGTGGAAAAGTAATATGGTTTTTCTCCTTCCCTAGCAAAGTATTCCCATGATGGTAGGTCTTCAAGACACCCCGATCATCCACTTTACGTGGTGTTGTGTAATGCTTCCACACTTGCAATGTTATATGCCGCTTGAAGTTCTTCAGTAAAGTAATGTAAAATGGCCCCCAAGGAAAGTATATCTCATCCTCATCCTCCTCTTGTTGAACCTGCTGATGACCTTCTCCACCCTCTTCCTCCTCCTCTTCCTCCTCTTCTTCTTCACTATAACCCTCCTCTTCTTCTTCACCAGAAACCTCCTCTTCTTCACCATGATCCTCAGCAACATCAACTCCAGCATCAACTATATCATCATCAACCTCAGGTTGATTTGCATTTGGAGGAACATACTGGAGCACTGGTTCAGCCTCTTGTACTGCACTTGTTGCAGTCGTTGCACACCTTTTACTGGCTGCCTCTTCATGCTTTTATGACGGGCTGCTTCTGCACGCTCCCTACGGATTCATGTCGTAGGGTGAACTTTACTATCTCTGTTAGGGCGGGGGTGGTACAGATTCTTTGTTCTTGCCATATCTGAACCTATATTGGAATGCTTAACATAAGACGCAAAACATAAATTACAGAAAGGAATTGCAACTCTGAGAGTTACTGATTAAAATCCACGTTGAAGGTGCGACAAAGACGCACTGTCAAAGGGCGCCTCAGTATTACCTTGGAAGGTGCGTGATGTCCTTTAGAAACAAATGTATCGCGTCACACCTTTCAGGGCCGCGTTGCTGTCGCACGTTTAAGGTGTGAAAGCAATGCACCTTCAAAGTGTGATACGATTCAAAAGAGCTGGGTCGGGTCGAGGACGTACCAGATCGCGACGACACTCAAATGGGGTGGCGGTTGGGCGCAGCTGCAACATTGTCGGTGAAGCACTCCAGGGTGGCGGCTAAACAACAGGCTCGCGGTGGCGGTTGCGGTTGTTGAAGAAAAAATTACAGTGAAGAGGGATGGGACTACGATGAAATGGGTTTGGGGGGGAGGGGTTTGTGGAAGTTTTGAGGGAGGGGTTTTTTGAAGGTGTAGTGGGAAAGAAGTGGGAAGAAGTGGGATAGTTAGTGGGGGGTTTTAGGAAGTTACTTAACAAATGGGGGGTATTTTAGACTTTTCACACATTAGTGGGGGTTTGAATAGCTGGGGGGTTTAATAACAACTCCCTACCATAATACCATGGAAGATGTTGTTCAAGCTTGGATATGAAAACAAATGCAGACAGTGCAAAAAGGATCTCGGAGAAAGAAATGTTCATACATTCCATGTTGAATCTGCCACTGGAATTTGACAAAAGAGGAAAAATTATGTATATAGTCATAGAATGTGTTTAGTTATGCGGCGGAAAATTGATTCTACAATGCCAGATGTGTAAATCAAGTAAAATAATGATGTTTGGTTGGACAATACTGTCTAAAATCGATTTCAGGTTTGAAATCAATTTTGGGTGAAGCTGGAACATTTAACTTCTGCTTGAGGAAAGAATCGAGTTTGACATAAGAAGTGTAGAATAATGGAGTTGTGTCTTAGTTTTGCCTTTTCTGAAAGCATATGACAATGTAACAACGTTTATTGAAAAAAAGTTGCTCAATTAGGAAGCTAATCAACTAGTCCAACTGTAAATAAAATAGTAAAAGAGTTAAATAGTAAAACATGATCAAGCAAGAGCTGAAAGAGGAACTTTATATTGTACATAAAGTTATCTACTTTTTCCACTATTATAAATCTTTTTGCTACATCTTCTTCACTAGTTATGTTACAAAAGAATGCACTTCATAAATTCTCCATCACCTTTCTTGTAGACACTTTTTTTATCGGTCAAATTTTCATTTAGGGATTGATCTCTAGACATTCCTCCTCCTAATCCATATGTCCCCCAGCTCATTCCAGTTGAGCTATCTTTCGGGTAATTTTTGTTGACACTTGCTTTCAATTCCTTATTATTTATCTTTGATTTAATGTCAATGTGTGTGTTATTTAATAGATTATTTCTTTTTTTTTGTTACAAGGAGGGCTTAAACCCGAAAACAAAAAGAACTACACACAGGTAGCCCTAGGGAAACTGACGCCCATAGCATCAGCCAGAAGCAGAGACGAACAGCTAGGAGGGGAGGTTCTCTAGCACATGATTCCCAAGGGACAGGTCATGAGCCATATTAGCTAGACAATCCACAACTTGGTTCGCTTCGCGACAAGCATGAACAAAGCGAATCTACCACTCCCTAGACATCCAGCTCGAATTTGGTTCACAAGCCCGCCGTAAGGATGAAACAAGTCACACCCAACGTTGACAAGGTGGATAGCAACACTAGAATCACTCTCAACAATTACCTTAGTGAAACACCTGCTCCAAGCTAGCGAAATAGCAGTTGAAATTCCCCAAAGCTCCGCCCACAAAACATTGGATGAACCAATATTCCAACAAAGCCAAAAAGCCACTCACAATGCGCATCCCTGCACACACCCCCAAAAGTAGCTAAACCCAAGCTGCCACGCACGGACCCATCATAATTGCACTTGACCCAGAGAGGAGGAGGAGGTTCCTAACCTATCTACACCATTCTGTATCCACGATGGCCAGGCAGGGGAGAAGAAGACATAGTTGAGCGAATGTGAGCATGGTCAAGTTGAAGACAAGTGCTGAAGTTAAGACCTGGTGGAGATATATTGAATTCAACACCCTGAAACACAATCGTAGCGCGCGCTTTCCAGATCATCCACAAGAGGAGGTCAAAATTTGGAATCACCCCACTCTCCAGAGGCAGAAGCGAGCCAACCACAGTGCGCGCTTTCATAGATTATTTCTTTTTTAATATTATACTGCATTTTTTTAAATGTTTTTTTGTCATTGATATTTTTAAAATGAATGAATAAATTACTAGTTTTATCTAAATATTATTATATTGCTTGTAGTTTGGAAGATAAGTAAGAAGAAAATAACAGTCAAATTTTTAAAGAAAAAAGAGATAATAAAGTTGAAATTGTTATTGAATTTTTTTTTTTTGAACGATTGTTATTGAAGTTTTTTTATTTTTTTGAAACTAATTGTTATTGAATTTGAACAGTTAAACGTGTCAATCATGGAGCAACATGTTCAACCCTTTTACACTTTGTTTGGTAGGATAGAGAGAGATAGTGAAGAGATAGTAGAGAAGAGAGAAGTTGAGTAGAGAGAAATATGTGAGAAATAGAGTAGATTGAAAGGAGAGAGAGATGAGAAATAATGAGGTGGAAGAGAGAGAAAAAATTTAACTTTTGATTAAAAAAAATTTTTTTTTTCTAAAAGTCAGAATGCATATTAGTGGCGGTTTGCGGTTCTAAACCGCCACTAACTGCTACGAAAATGAAAAAAATAAATAAAAAAGGCAACCTAACCTGATTCTCTTCGCAAAACGCGAAGAGATAAAAAAGTTAAAAAAAGCCACCCTCAAACTCTCTCTCATCTCCATTATTACACAATCAAACAAAGAGAGAAACTCAATCTCGCCGGTGGGAGAGAGATGGAGAAGAGATTGAGGGAAGAGAGAGAGAGATAGGAGAGAGATTGAGTTTCTCTTTTTGTTTGGTTGTGTAATAATGGAGGTGAGAGAGAGTTTGAGGGTGTTTTTTTTCAACTTTTTTATATCTTCGCGTTTTGCAAAGAGAATCAGGCTAGGTTGTTTTTTTTATTTATTTATTCATTTTCGTAGCAGTTAGTGGCGGTTCTGCATTCTGACTTTTTAAAAAAAATATTATTTTAATCAAAAGTTAACTTTTTTCTCTCTCTTCCACCTCATTATTTCTCATCTCTCTCTCCTTTCAATCAACTCTATTTCTCACATATTTCTCTATACTCAACTTCTCTCTTCTCTACTCTCTCTTCACTATCTCTCTCTATCCTACCAAATAAAGTGTAAATCATTAAGGAGTAAGGACTGAGCAAGAAATCAATTGCAGGTGAGTTTTATTTTTTAGAATTTTTTTTGGTAAACGTGGTGATTTTTATTTTAGAAGAGATCTTTGTTACAGTTTTGGTATATATATATATATATATACTGCACGTGAAAAATTGATTTTTTTTAAGTTACATGTTCTTTAGGGTCTCCTTTAAGATAAGTTTTTGGCTCCACCAAACCACCATCACCACTATCTACCAAATATATAATTATGTTAATTCAAATAATATGATAAATTATAGAATGTATGAGTAAATGCTAGATAGTATTGATTTTTATTAGACATTATATATCAACTACTCCTACCAAATTTTATATTATACAATTTCCCTCAGAAGAAACGTGTCATTATTGTTATTAATTTCAACTACAAAATTTCAATGATACAACTGCCCTCGTATGAAAAGGGCCCTCATTGTTATTTCCTGCTGCTTTGATTGAATTTGTTGTGGCCAGACTTGCGATAAATTTATTATCCATATTTAATTAACATGCTTTGAATATTATATTATCGTTCACACTTCATTTTATCTTTTATCTAATTTTTACACTTTTTTTCCTATTTTTTCTCTGTATTCATATCACATCACATATTATATCTGCCTCTCGTTTCTTTCTCTTTTTCTGGTTTTTTGACATCTGTAATTATACCCTTTAGAACTTCTTGTGCATATTAATACTCCCTTTGTTCCAAAACTACTTTTTATTTTAGCTTTTTACGTTTTTTTTTCAAAATTAATTGTTATTTTATAATTTCAAAGCATTTTATCTCATTTTATTTCATTCATACCCTCATTTAATACTATATCTCTCAAATATCACCTCATATTTTCACCTATCATAATTCTCATCAATTAGTTGACCAATAATTATCATTTTCTCTTTAATATAACTCAACATTAAATAAATGTGTTTCAGTTAAATTTTTTTTAGAAAGCGAAAACTTTTATTAGATGGAATGATCAATAGTACAAACAACACTCAACAAAGCGAGCATAATCCCTCAATAAAATATAGAAAAACCTAAAAAAGCAATTTAAGTCGAGCTAAATTGCTACCGGATAATCCTTTGGGTAAAAGACCTTGGAATCAGATTGCAAGGGTACACCGAAAGATAAAAGGAAAAGAGACCCAACACCTTAAAAAAACCTCCACTATTTAAATTATAACATCAATTATTTAACTCTTAAACTATGTGGATAACCTTAAACACCAATAGTATTGGAAAGGAGAGAGTATATATATATTTGGCTTACCTAAAAACTCATGTTTATCTTTTCTATTCTTATTCCTCTAAGGTATAGGTGGAAAAGAGAGGTGGATAAAGCATAATTCTTATCTACGATAAAAAATGGATTTGATCGAACCTATATTTTTCAATAAAAAATGTTAGGTGTTTGCTGTGGTACCTTAACTCTGATTAAGTTGTGGTATCCAAAATGAGTTGGTTCAATAATAATGCAATGGTCAATTCTTTTTTTTTTTTGACAATAAAAAGACTTTATTGAAAGAGTGAAAAAGAGTACCATAAGACCAAACCTCTAATGAAAGTTTTAACCAAGTAGCATTTTATGAGGAGCACACTTGGGGGAGAACCTCATTAAAAGCAATATTCCATTCTTAGGAACGTGAGATTTGTAGTTGTATTTTCTGAGTTTTCTTCATCAATCAACCATAATTATTTTACGAGCATCTCCATTACTATCATTTTTTTTGATAAGCCAAATATATTAAGGGAAGTACTAGGTGTACTTCAAACCAAAATATACATAAGAGTGGAAAAAAAAAACAACAAAGATATCAACCAACTAATAAAGGAAAATAGATATGATAGATACAAAACTGGACACACCATTACTAGACCAGAAAACTACACTAGGCTGGTTCAAAACCTTCAAAAGCAACGCAGCAGTGGCTGCAATACAAGGCTGGACAACCACGTAAGGAGCTGGCCGGACCTGAGGCGGCCGGAGGGATGGGTTGAAATTATTTTCAATAGTCTGAGGATGGTTTTCAGATAATTTTTCGGCGAGGGACGGTTTTCAAAACTCGCTCAAAGTACAGGGACGATTATAGATTTTAACCCTACTTTATAAAACCAATTTTTCAGTTTTTAATTTTTTAATATTTTTTTTTTTAATGTATTTAATATAAAGGTATCGGAGCTTTATGGTTTAATGCATTTAATGCATGCAAAAACTCAAGTCTCCTTTACATATGTATACAAAAAATTATAACATATTATTAATATGATGTAATAAAATGTAGTGGGGGCAATTTCCCCTTCTCAAATTCTTGATGCTTTGACTCTACTTGTGCAGACTGTCTTGTATCTTGATCATTCTTCTCTTCTCTTACTCAAACGACTTAGCAGATTTTGACTTTCTTTGCTTGTATCGTCTGCCTGTGTTGCTTCGACATTTCTTCTCTTGTGTGGACTTCTTCTTGCATAGTGCTGCACTTTGGATATGCAACAAAGAGGGATGTCAGTCATGAGTGTTGTTTTTCCTGAAATGTAATTCATGTGAAATATTGAAGCCATTTCGCTCTTGAAAATTGTTATCATTCAAAATATGATAAACGATATATCTAGCGCTTGAACTTAATAGTTTAATGACAATTACCACATCATGTGATTGAGATGAATAAGAATTTAAATCCATTATTCTGAGATATGAAACTACACCAGTTATTCCACTAGACCAAGCACCTCAGGTAGAAGAATAATCATCTTTTGTTTGTTGCATTTCCCATTTTATTTCCTAAGATAATACTGCATGTTGCAAGTGAAAACATTTCGTGCTTTTTGTTGGAATAAATGCTATCTAATTAATCATGAAAATAAGTTAAAAGAATAAAATTAGTATTTGTTTAGTCTAACTTTATATTTGTATGCTTAAATTTTATTGGTATTCCTAAAAGTTTTTTTTATGTGTAGAGAAATCAATCATTTTAGACCGTCTATTTTACAAGCATTAAGAGTTTCAAATAAAATATTGTGAAAATTTGTTAAGTTCAAACGCATCATATCGTTTTAAAATCTAATTTTGATAAATAACAATTTTTATCAAGAAGAACTTTAATGTAAACTAAGCTTTCCAATTAATTTGAATTTCAGGGTATATTCAATTGAACAAAGTACTTCAACGTCAAAAAATTCCAAAAGGGAAAAAGATTCATAATTCGTAAGACAGTCTGGCACGCATACAACACAAGTCAAGGCACATTCACTCCTGACCGTCCAATGTCACCTCATCATTCAGAAAAGTTGAAGACAAAATTTTAGGTGTCAAAGATAAAGTCAGAATGTAACTAATTGCTAAAGATTCAAATGAGATCACGTGAAGACTTTCCCTTTCCTTAAAGTGCGCTGACCAACGAGGGAAAATGACAACATGTCAACATCATATTTCCCAATTGTCTCATGCCTGAAAAGTAGCAAAAGTCTATTGTCACCTCCTAGCTGACAAACATCACCTTTTGAGCTAAAGGATAGACTTGAACAGCTGCATGCATTTAATGCATCTACCAACCGAAGCATTTGAATCAACAGCTAGATCTTATCACACAACGGCTAGAACAATGGCCAGATTTATCTCACAACGGCTACAACAATTGCAAGCATGTATTTAAGGCAGATCTAAAGATAGAAGAACATACGAGTAAAACGGAAAAAAGAACAAGAACATCAAAGCATTTATTTCTTCATTCTTCTAAGCATTCAAATCTCTTCAAGCTCAAAACAGAAATTCCTTAAGTGTCAAATACTTAACCACCAAATCTGCTGAAAGAGAGAAAGAACCTAGAACCTTAAAGAGTCAAACCTCTTCATTTACTTCTCTCTAGATTCAGAACTCTTGAGTGATTCAAAGTCAAATTTGAACCAAAACACTTAGAGTTCCAGTGCTATAAATTCTCTACCATAACTCTTGTAAGAAGAGAATCTTCGTAGAACCAAACGATCTTTGTAAAGATTGTAGGAGAAGTCCTGGACAATACTTGTAGGAGAAGTCCTATAGAATATTTGTAGAAGAAGTCCTGGAGAATACTTGTATTGGAGAAGTCCTTGGTACTTGCTAGTGAAAATCTTGGTGGTGGCCAAGTACTGGACGTAGCCCATCGTTCAGGGGTGAACCAGTATAAAATCCTTGTGTGTTGATCGTCTGATAACTCTGCTTATATTTCCGTTGCACTAAACGTTTACGAAAAGCTTTTAAAAACTTATATTCTTTTCGAAAAACTTATTTTTAAAAGTACACAATTCAAACTCCTCCCCCCCACCCCTCTTGTGTTATTTACTCACATCTAAAAAATATTTAACTCTAAATATGTTATACTTCTTCAAATAGAAAAATATAAAAAAAATTTAAATTAATCAATACCCCGCATCTCCATTTATATCAATTCCCCCCCCCCCCTTATCCCCATTTTACATATTAGTATTTGACAGTTAAAAACATATATTACTGTTTGGACCAAAAACAGAGAATGCTCTGTTTTTTATTTTTTTTATTTTTCCATTTTACATATTAGGGTTTGACCACAAACAGATTGAAAACCTTGATTTCATTTATTGAATGACAATGCTTGAGAAGGATTTGTTAGAACACAGACCAAACATGTTTGAGAAGGATTTGTTAGATTACTGACATACAAGTTTGAAGTGAAATTAGGAATCTAAGCACAATTTGTAGTAGAATGCATGGCTAATGGAAGGGGTTACCATAATGGGAGTTGTTATTCAGACCCCCCAACATCTATTTAGACCCAAAGAAAATCTAGAAACCCAAAAACACCACTTTCGAACGCACTTGAGGTGTGTGTCTCTGTCACACTTTGAACCTCAATTTGTAACTGCGATGATGACGCACTTTGAGTGTGCGTCGTTGACGCACTTTGAGGGTGCGCTTGAAACGCACCGGCCTTTGACCATAACTCATAAACCAGTAAAAGCATTAAATGTGCACGTTTATCCCATGCATCCATTATTTCCTATGCTATTTTCGTTACTTCCTATGCTGGTTCGAGCTCTATAAATAGGGTCTCTTCCTTCCTTCATTTTCACACAAATCTCTTCCTTCATCCTCTTATATTCTTTCTTTTTCATACCTCTTATGGTTTAGGGTTGTCAATGGTTGGGGTGATGTGGATTTCATCCCCAACATTTGCTAGTTTGAGTACTTTGAAAGTGATTACTCAAATTTAGAGTGCCAAACTAGCTAATGTAGGGGTGACCATCCTTGGTTATTCAAAGTACTCAAACTATCTTCGGGGAAGTTCCTTTTTGGAGACCATTTGTAATGATGGGAACATCCAGGCTCAGTTGGGGGCTCTTCTGGATTCCCCAACTGGGTCTTAAAAAAATGGTAGGACCTGAAGAAGAGGAGAGGACCAGAAGAAAAAGAAGAGGACCCGAAGAAGAGGAAGATTAAAATAGTCCTTATGGTATCCTCTAGGGGTCATTGTACTTTTATTTTTCAAGTACTAAGTTTAGGGTTTAGGGGTCATTCTACTTGTATGTTCAATCTCAATCTTGTAATATATCTTTAGAATATTATAAATAAAGATTGAAATTATTGTTTATCTGGTTCATACTATGTTCAATATTGGTTTCATTTGTTTATGTTTCTGTTTTTTTCGTTTCCCAATAAATTTCACACGTTTAAAGTGCGTCTACTACGCACGTTGAAATGTTGACAATGACGCAGTGTTCTAGTACGACAGAAAATTCACACTTTTGAAGTGCGTCTCCGTCGCACGTAGGAAGTGCGATGGAAACACATGTTTAAAGTGTGATAATATCCAGAGCCTGCAACAGGCAGAATGGAAAACACAATCACACAATTTTCAAGTCCCTTTAACAGGCATGAGGAATATACAACATATTATGAAAACAAACAGCAACACAACTATATTATTGTCACAAAATTTATAAGCCTTCTTTACGCAAGAATATCGCACCTACGAAGGAGCGATGTTGTTGCACTTAGAAAGTGCGATTCTAACGCACGTTAAAGGTGCGAAAATTACATACCCTGCAACAGACAGAATGTAAACAAAAATAACATAAACTTGACCCAAAACAGAAGCACACTCAGTTTGTAAACACATAGCAACATAAAGAATATAAATTACTTAAAATTTAAGCAATTAAACACAAACATCGTAATTGTCATAGTGGATCCATATCACTGCGATGTGCCACTGTCTTGTACCACTCGAAGTAGAGAGGTGTTGTCATTAGACTTGGAGTATGTTTAGTAGCCACGCAATGAGGAGTAACATTAAGAAACCTCTCATCAATATCCTCAACGGGGAAAATATTAGCTGGTGGTAAATTGGGTACATCCTGGAGCATTTGGAACTGTCTCATCACACCTCTGGCAGATATGGGCGGATCATGTTTGAATGTCGAATCAAGCCACTATAAAGACACACCGTCTGGAAAGACCAATGCACTATGTGCCCGTCATAGGGTGTCCATATAACACTGTTCTCTATAAGTTCATTCAAGATAAGTCTCTTTTGATGCAGGTTCATATTTCCCCTCTTTGTGACCCATTGACAAGCTCTTGCGTCTCCCTCTCTATATTTCTTGTTCAGCTTTCTATCAACAAATTTGGAGGGAAAATGCTCAAATATCACATGCAATCAATTTGCACCTCAAATGTTATATTTTTTTCATTAATTAGGGCTATTATTTCAAATGAACTAAAACAATAGAACATACCTGAAACAGATTCAAGTACCCTCCAATGATACTGGGGTTAGCCTTAGTGGCTTCTTTAAGCTGGCCATAAAGGAAAGCTAATGCCATGGCGCCCCAAGCATACCCCCCAACTGTTTCCAAGTGCACAAACATCCCCAAATATGCAACCTCCAGCTTGTTGTTTGTCTTCCCAGAGGAGAACGTCATCCCCACCAAACGCAACAAGAAAGTTCTAGCAGCTTTCTTGGTCTTTTATTTCCCAGCCATCTCCTTAGCCACCTTGAGGAGCAATGTATAATGAGCATAAGGACCATTGCACTTCCGGAGCTCCTCTTCAGCCTCTTCTCGTGTAACACCAAGTTGCTCAACCATTGCAGTAGCTGCCTCCTCACGAGTCAGGTTTGGGAGAGTGAAGAAGTTTCCCTCCACAGGGATGTGTAGCAAAGAACTAACATCATCCAATGTGATGCTCATCTCTCCAAATAGAAAATGAAAAGAGGAAGTCTTCGGCTTCCATCTCTCTACAAACGCCTACAGCATGGTCTTGTCCACCGAAGGAAGGTTGCATGTCAACAAAGGCAAT
This sequence comes from Lotus japonicus, assembly GCF_012489685.1. Taxonomy (NCBI): domain Eukaryota; kingdom Viridiplantae; phylum Streptophyta; class Magnoliopsida; order Fabales; family Fabaceae; genus Lotus; species Lotus japonicus. Next base: position 67,519,991 of record NC_080043.1, read on the forward strand.
AGACCAGTAGCCTTAACCCTTCCCTTTACATACGTGGAAAAGTAATATGGTTTTTTCTCCTTCCCTAGCAAAGTATTCCCATGATGGTAGGTCTTCAAGACACCCCGATCATCCACTTTACTTGGTGTTGTGTAATGCTTCCACACTTGCAATGTTATATGCCGCTTGAAGTTCTTCAGTAAAGTAATGTAAAAAGGCCCCCAAGGAAAGTATATCTCATCCTCATCCTCCTCTTGTTGAACCAGCTGATGACCTTCTCCACCCTCTTCCTCCTCCTCTTCCTCCTCTTCTTCTTCACTAGAACCCTCCTCTTCTTCTTCACCGGAAACCTCCTCTTCTTCACCATGATCCTCAGCAACATCAACTCCAGCATCAACTATATCATCATCAACCTCAGGTTGATTTGCATTTGGAGGAACATACTGGAGCACTGGTTCAGCCTCTTGTATTGCACTTGCTGCAGTCGTTGCACACCTTTTACTGGCTGCCTCTTCATGCTTTTCTGACGGGCTGCTTCTGCACGCTCCCTACGGATTGATGTCGTAGGGTGAACTTTACTATCTCTGTTAGGGCGGGGGTGGTACAGATTCTTTGTTCTTGCCATATCTGAACCTATATTGGAATGCTTAACATAAGACGCAAAACATAAATTACATAAAGGAATTGCAACTCTGAGAGTTACTGATTAAAATCGCACGTTGAAGGTGCGACAAAGACGCACTGTCAAAGGGCGCCTCAGTATTACCTTGGAAGGTGCGTGATGTCCTTTAGAAACAAATGTATCGCGTCGCACCTTTCAGGGCCGCGTTGCTGTCGCACGTTTAAGGTGTGAAAGCAATGCACCTTCAAAGTGTGATACGATTCAAAAGAGCTGGATCGGGTCGAGGACGTACCAGATCGCGACGACACTCAAATGGGGTGGCGGTTGGGCGCAGCTGCAACATTGTCGGTGAAGCACTCCAGGGTGGCGGCTAAACAACAGGCTCGCGGTGGCGGTTGCGGTTGTTGAAGAAAAAATTACAGTGAAGAGGGATGGGACTACGATGAAATGGGTTTGGGGGGGAGGGGTTTGTGGAAGTTTTGAGGGAGGGGTTTTTTGAAGGTGTAGTGGGAAAGAAGTGGGAAGAAGTGGGATAGTTAGTGGGGGGTTTTAGGAAGTTACTTAACAAATGGGGGGTATTTTAGACTTTTCACACATTAGTGGGGGTTTGAATAGCTGGGGGGTTTAATAACAACTCCCTACCATAATACCATGGAAGATGTTGTTCAAGCTTGGATATGAAAACAAATGCAGACAGTGCAAAAAGGATCTCGGAGAAAGAAATGTTCATACATTCCATGTTGAATCTGCCACTGGAATTTGACAAAAGAGGAAAAATTATGTGTAACACCCCGATTTCCAGGTGTCACTTTAGTAACCAAAAATAATCTTTACGCGGAAAACAGGTAATTTTTTTTTTTGTTTGTTTCCTTTTAATAAAAGCAATAAAGAAATAAAGACAGAGCCCAACAACTAAACTAACCGATATACAACATATACAAAGGTACAGCCTCTGCTGCACTATCCCGTCACGCGCACACGCAGTGACTCCAAGGTAACATGCTCGTAGGCGAATATATACAGACCCAGAAGTGTAAGTGAGAAAATTATAATTACAAACCACTAGGAGAAAGTCGGCCTCAAAATGGCCTAAGCAAAGACCCCTATGGTCCGACTGACTCACTGTGATCCCTCCGTAAGAGAATCACACAAAAGCCATGCATCGGGAACCTACCCTGTCCCAAAAGAAAAACGAATCAGAGCTATTACAGTAACAACCAACTCCAAAAGACTCTAACCACCCAAACCCCACACTACTATCATCGACCCTCCCTCGATCAGGCATGAAGTCCGGGTCCTCGTCGAAAGCGTCAGTAATAGTCGTTCCGCTCCGGGTCTTTCCCGCACAACGAATCATCACGAACCGGCTGACAGACGCCTGGCAGCAGGCCGACCGCCCAAACACAAACATACAAACAAAGCCAAGGCGCTAGGGTCAACTTACAGAATACAATAGATATACAATCAACTTGTGATAAAGGGGATATATACATATGTTGTATATATATGTTGTATATATATACATATAAGTTATGTATTGCCTACTCTAAGGTATATACATAGCATGTTCTCGAATCTCCTACACAGTTCAATCATTAATACCTAACGATGTTCATCAACATCAAATCATCATAATCTCAACATATGAAGTTAGGTGAAAGGTTAGTCAAACAATGTATCGTCCTCCCAACACACACGTATCCAACTAAACCAATGTTCCCTGTCGTTGTCCTAGGGTAAACGACGATGAAATCTCACGCTTCCATGAAGTCTCACGCTTCAATGGGGTCTTACGCTTTCACGAAGTCTCACGCTTCAGTGAAATCTCACACATTCACGAAGTCTCACGCTTCAGTGAAGTTTCGCGCCTTCACGAAGTCTCACGCTTCAGTGAAGTTGCACGCCTCCGCAAAGTCTCCCGCTTCAGCGAAGGTTCCCGTCTCCACGAGGTCTCCCGCCTCAGTGAAGTTTCTGCTTTCACGAAGTCTCACGCCTCAGTGAAGCTTACTCACTTTCACGAAGTCTCACGCTTCAGTGAAGCTCCGAAGGTATATACTGTACCCGAAGGTATATAGATATACTGTACCCGAAGGTATATAGATATACTGTACCCGAAGGTATATACTGTACCCGAAGGTATATAGATATACTGTACCCGAAGGTATATGTCGATTCGGCGACAAAAGATAATTAATTATGAAAGGAGTGCGATCACCCTTGATGACTTCTTGAGTCATCTGACTCATCAAATCTCGATGGTCAAAAACTGCTCCGACCCAAACTCAAAACAACCCAAGAGTTAGTGTCGGTCAATACAACACAACTCCACCAACAAGAATACACGAGGGTCTAGTGTCGGTCAATACAACACAGCCCAAACAAAACCCAGAGTCTGTGCCGGTCAATACAACACGACTCGAACAACACTACCAGGAGTACTAGAGTACTCGGTGACTTTCAATCATCACCATAGCCCACCTTGATGGCTTTCCCAACTCCAAACTCTCCAAACCCACAACATAAGTCGACTTTTCCCCGCCTTTCATAGATATTTTTCCCCTTCAGTTCTCCTATGCTTAAACGTTAATAAAAATGATTTCAATTCAAATTAGTCAAATTATGAGTTTATTTCTCAAAGTCTAAGTTTCCCAAGTCTTTATTTTTCGAAAGCTCTATCATTCTAAGTTTCCAAAAAATCAACCACCCAAAATACATTTCCCGGGGAAAGTCTAGGAATTCCAACGAATCCCAACAAATGGCTAAGTCTCAAACCCCACATTCGGACTTGCCTAGGGTTGTTCATCCAACCCGAAATGTCAAAGATCACCAGATCAATGAACCTCCACTCCGAAGTTGCGTCGAAACGCTCAATTCAACACATCATCAATATCATAAGTTATGAAAACAATCATAACAACAAATCATCATCATAAACAACATCAGATAAAGCATAAGTCGAATTTATCGACGCCTATCATGCAATCATAGCTAAATATAGCAAATTGCCCTAACCTCGAGCTGTTCCAGCTTCGCAAACAAAGTTCTCCTCAAACAATTGCTCTGAGTCTTCCAAAGTTCCCTCAACTGAACCTCGGAGAAAAAACAAAGCAGAATCCAAACAAAATCGATTAGTTCGATCGCAAAACAATACATAAACGATAGACAAAGCATTAAAGCTTCAGAATAGGACAATCAGGTACGAAAAGACAAGTTTTCGAAACCGAAAAACTCCCCCCTAAAGGAAATAGTCCACGGCCTCAAAGGAAAAAGGGCTTCGGCTCTTTTTCTTTGATCAAATCAATTCACAAGGTAGTTTTAGGGTAAAACTAAGGCAAAGAAACTGTCAGAACAATTTTCGGACAATCGGGTCGAAATACGACTACGCAGGGGCATTTTGGTCCAAAATAAAGGCTCAAAACTTCAAAGTTATCAGTTCTGAAAACAAATTTGACAGCAATGATCCTCATGACATCCGTGACAACAAATCCTAAAGGCACGAAGTCAGATTAAGTCTTTTTGACAATAAAGTTTCGAAATGTGAGACAAAAAGAGTTTTGAGTCAATTTTCAGATCCTGGACAACTGAATCGCAATCAGAGTTTACTGACAGAGGTTTTAGACTCAGGGGAACATAAGGAACATAACCCAAGCGAGAAATCAGAGAAATCGGACAATTTTAGAGAAAGCTCAAAACTTAGAGCACAGAAACGACTTCAGAAACGCAACAGAAACAACAATCAGAGGTAGGAATCGTGTTAGTTACCTTGATACCTAGAAGTAGGGACGAACTGCACGAAGATTGGTCAAGTTTTCGCGAAAATCTCCTCCCCCCTTGCTCTCCACGAATTTGGGCCTCCAATGGTGAAAATGAGAGGATTTTTGCTTTTTCGCGCTATTTATAGGCGGGTGAAATCGCGGGAAAATGAAAATTTCGCGATTCCGATTTTTGCAGCACGATCACCGAGAAATTCTAAGAGAGATTCTGGCGTCAGAAATCCAGAACTCAAAACAAATATCTATGATATGGGAAAAACGATATCGAAAATCTCAAAAGCGGTGTAAGTTAAATCTGTCCCGAAAAACTACTTTTTGCTGTGATCGCCGGACGACAAAACTTCCTTCTGAAGAAAGATTGGAAACGTCGAAACAAATCTGGCAACGCGGACGGAATCTTCGTTAGAAGTCCCGAATAGAAAAAGTCTTCATCCATTGCTCGAAAATAGGGTTTCGAAGCAAAGAAATTAGCGTCGGCGGACATCCGAAAAGTGAAACCTATCGTGCGTACAGTCCAGAGTTCCGAAATGAAACGCTGGTCGATGGAAAAATAAAGAGAAACTTTAAATTTTCCAAGAGTTCGAAATCTCACTCAAAACGTTGCTTTAAGAGCGAAATAGCCTATTCTGGACACGCTCGCCATAAGGCAGGTGTGCAGACGACTCGCACTAACTCCGAAAACAACTACGCAACATTCCTCAAGCAATTCCTGAACTTTCTTCTTCATTAATCTTCCTCAAATATCAAACTCCTGTCACGCTTACACTGATTCTACGTGTGAGTCGGAAACTTAACTTGTTCTGAAAATCCAGGTCTTACAATACTCCCCTCCAAAAAGAAAGTTTCGTCCTCGAAACTCAGAGTTCAGCAAAAAGTCCGGAGTATAGTTCCTTGATCTTATCTTCCAATTCCCATGTAGTATTGCCTGTGTCATTGTTCCTCATAACCTTTACTTAAGCAATATGTTCTCCCCTTAATTGTTTCACTCTTCTATCCCCACTGCTAACTGTCGGCGTCTCAAAAGACAAAACATCATTCAACCTCATGTCGTCTGACTCGATTACTTGCGTCGGACCTCTGCTTGAAATGATACCGGTTGGCACTCCGTGCAGTCGCACAACCTTAGCCACTTACTTCTTTACTTTCGGTCGTCCGGAATTCTTCTTAAACTCAGTGCCTCTCTGTCATTTCAAAGTAGATACTCAACTTGTCCTCGTGATCTTCATCTAAGGTCCAAAACTCCACTTGTTCGTTCGATAACTTCTAGACGAATCCTCCCCCTTGGAAACCGCTAGTCCATTAAAACACCTCTAACTTCGTAACTATTTTTACACACACCAAGAAATCACACTTCTACTTAGTCACTATTCGAATTAAAGCTCGACTTATGTCCTTATTTCTTGTCCTTCACTAATCTTATCCCCTTCAACATCAATCTATCAACAACTTATAAGATAATCCTCTTCTTAATATCTAACAATCCAGTATTATCGTCTTCTTCCTTAGAACTTCCCTCACTTAAACCTATTTACACTTACTGAAATCCCTAACCCTTCGCACAAATCGAGACTTATCCTCTAGAAGATTACATCATAACTATACCTCAAGGGACTTAACTAGCCATCTTATCATCCGATCCTTCAACATTCTGAGATTTAACTCTTACCGTAACCGCTAACACCACCAAATCTCTTATGTGTACAGGAATCTCAGCTCTCTAGGACAACCTTAGCCCTAGGATTCTTATTCAACTTTAGCAAAATTCACTTGTTACCCGTAATGTGCACCATCAAAATCCATAACAAAGTTTCATTCCCTCTTAGACTCTGAGGAACTTGTCCAAACATAATAACTTCAAGTATTCATCTTAATACTAACACTTTCCTTTTTTTCACTCCATCACCATCTCGTCACTCAACTTCTTAATCTCTCAATCAAATTCTGACAAACTTCGAGTCCTACACACCTTAGACAGACATTCATAGATTTAAAACCTAAACCTTCACCAAGTTTGGTCCTCTAATGACCTTTAATCCTTTAATACTTCTTAAATGAATATCAGTTTCTTTAAAACTATAACTCCTTCACTTACCCAAACGACCTGACCAGTGTCGTCATGCTTTCACATCCACAACTTATTATGCTAACATCATTCAAATCTTGTCACATGGTCATTATGTCCGCAACCTCATAATCAACATCAATCGATCACCAACCTTAACACTCCACACAACCCAGAATTCCCTTACTTCAAGATCTCTCTTATACTACACCTCAATGGTCTTAACCCGAAACTCATCTTCAGGTCTTCATCTTCTAAGATTCAACTCCTATTGTCACACCTACAACCATAAGATCTCCTACTCGTATGTGATTCTCAACTCTCAAGATTCAATCTTAACCCTAAGATTTCAATCCAACTTAGTAAATCTCACTTAGTAATCTTAGCATATTTCCTTGGAATCCATATCACCAACCTCAAGTATTCAACTTATGCTAAAACTTTCTTTCTCCAACTTAATCATTAATTCAACACTTTTCAAATGAAAATTCATCTCTTAAGACTATAATGTCTCCACATATTAATCAAACGCTTAGCGAAACTTATTGCTCGAACTCGACTATAACAATCTAGTTCAGAGCTAATTCTTCTCAATCTCGCTACCATCAAGGTATCATCTAAAACATGATTAAATCCAACTTATTTAGTCTCTAACAACTCCCCTCAGCAATCACATAACCTATGACTTCATAACTTCCGAGAAACTACTTAATACTTTTCCAGCACTAAATCTCTTGACTTGGTCTACCTCTACTTGGAGTAATCACACGAACTAACCAACCAATGTCTATACGACACTCATCGACTTCCACAGCTTAATCTTTTACAATCAAATGCTTAACACGAACTTTCCTCCCAAATCCGACTAATCCTCATTCAATTCAAATTCATCTTACCCGTCTTTCTATCAAAGTCCATAACCAGCTGTGATTCCGAATATCACCCCCTCAATATTAGGTTGATCAGGCCTAATACATCGAAGGTGGAAATTTAGAAAAACCCACTGGAACAGTCAATGAGTTCCTATCCTCCAGTAGTCACAAATATCCTGATACTAAATCCTTTAAGGATCCCGCTACGGAACTACACACCCTCAACATAACACGTATACTACCCATACAGAATCTCCCCAAGATTCGTTCTTCAACTACTAGCTTCCTCATAAACGCATCGGTGGAAGACTACTTTCTAGACTTAGTGTGCTATTCCCAACCTCGTGTAACTTCTATAGTTAGAACACGAGCAACTTCGAATAAGGTCCTACATCGTTCCCACGTTCTTCCTCGTTCAACTCCTCAGCTCTTGCCCTCCTTGGCATGAATCCTTTCCTCTGGAGCAAGTTGTTTTCCTTTCCCAACATTCCCTGATGATTCGCCCCTGAGTGCCTTGCAATCTTGGGAGAAATGTCCCGGTTGGTTGCAATTGAAGCATAGACTTTCTTTGGTCTTGCAGTTCACAGCTAGATGCCCCTCTCGGTTACACTTGAAGCATCTCCGTCCAATCACTGAGCATTTGTTAGCAAAATGCCCAAACTTTCTGCAACGAAAACATGTCACTCCTTTGTCACCAACTGGCTTCCCCCCCAGTATCAGCAGTCGTCGGTTTGTACTCTCTTGAGATAAGATTTCTTCCCTCGGAACGCTGATATGGTCCCCACTTATGGTAGCTCTTCCTTCCGTTGTAGCCTTGGGAACCTGACCTCATTGGTCCCCCAGCTCCAGTTCGGTTCATTCCTCTTTGTTGATACATTGCTGTCGCCATCAGTCGTTGATGATGCTCATGTGTAGCCTCCGCCATCCGGTTAAGATCCACCATCCTCTATCCCATCGAACGTCCGATTAGTACTAACCATACGGTAGCACTAGACAAACCACTCAATCCGATTGAGTAGTAACGCAAGCAATTAGAGCGAAAATCGCTCTGCAGACAATCAATTTTCACTCTTTGCAGAGTCACACAACCTAGCACAGAAGACCTATTCCCCAAAGACTCCCAAAAGACTCGACTAAGCTCTGATACCACAATGTAACACCCCGATTTCCAGGTGTCACTTTAGTAACCAAAAATAATCTTTACGCGGAAAACAGGTAATTTTTTTTTTTGTTTGTTTCCTTTTAATAAAAGCAATAAAGAAATAAAGACAGAGCCCAACAACTAAACTAACCGATATACAACATATACAAAGGTACAGCCTCTGCTGCACTATCCCGTCACGCGCACACGCAGTGACTCCAAGGTAACATGCTCGTAGGCGAATATATACAGACCCAGAAGTGTAAGTGAGAAAATTATAATTACAAACCACTAGGAGAAAGTCGGCCTCAAAATGGCCTAAGCAAAGACCCCTATGGTCCGACTGACTCACTGTGATCCCTCCGTAAGAGAATCACACAAAAGCCATGCATCGGGAACCTACCCTGTCCCAAAAGAAAAAACGAATCAGAGCTATTACAGTAACAACCAACTCCAAAAGACTCTAACCACCCAAACCCCACACTACTATCATCGACCCTCCCTCGATCAGGCATGAAGTCCGGGTCCTCGTCGAAAGCGTCAGTAATAGTCGTTCCGCTCCGGGTCTTTCCCGCACAACGAATCATCACGAACCGGCTGACAGACGCCTGGCAGCAGGCCGACCGCCCAAACACAACATACAAACAAAGCCAAGGCGCTAGGGTCAACTTACAGAATACAATAGATATACAATCAACTTGTGATAAAGGGGATATATACATATGTTGTATATATATGTTGTATATATATACATATAAGTTATGTATTGCCTACTCTAAGGTATATACATAGCATGTTCTCGAATCTCCTACACAGTTCAATCATTAATACCTAACGATGTTCATCAACATCAAATCATCATAATCTCAACATATGAAGTTAGGTGAAAGGTTAGTCAAACAATGTATCGTCCTCCCAACACACACGTATCCAACTAAACCAATGTTCCTGTCGTTGTCCTAGGGTAAACGACGATGAAATCTCACGCTTCCATGAAGTCTCACGCTTCAATGGGGTCTTACGCTTTCACGAAGTCTCACGCTTCAGTGAAATCTCACACATTCACGAAGTCTCACGCTTCAGTGAAGTTTCGCGCCTTCACGAAGTCTCACGCTTCAGTGAAGTTGCACGCCTCCGCAAAGTCTCCCGCTCAGCGAAGTT